>NC_050096.1:248756310-249058185 GCF_902167145.1 Zea mays | reverse complement strand
TACCCAAGGTGCTTGTTTCTAATGTCAAAGGACCCAAGACCGTTTGGGTACCTAAGAACAAGGCCTAAACTTGTTTTGTAGGTTTATGCATCCGGGGGCTCAAGTTGGATCATTGATAGCGGGTGCATAAACCACATGACTAGGGAGAAAAGGATGTTCTCCTCCTACGAGAAAAACCATGATCCCCAAAGTGTTATCACATTCGGGGATGGAAATCAAGGTTTGGTCAAAGGACTTGGTAAAATTGCTATATCATCTGACCATTCTATTTCCAATGTTTTTCTTGTAGATTCTTTAGATTACAACTTGCTTTCTATTTCTCAATTATGCAAAATGGGCTACAATTGTCTTTTTACGGATATAGGTGTTACTGTCTTTAGAAGAAGTGATGATTCAATAGCATTTAAGGGAGTGTTAGAGGGTCAGCTATACTTAGTTGATTTTAATAGAGCTGAACTCGACACTTGCTTAATTGCTAAGACTAACATGGGTTGGCTCTGGCATCGTCGACTAGCCCACGTTGGGATGAAGAATCTTCATAAGCTTCTAAAGGGAGAGCACATTTTGGGACTAACAAATGTTCATTTTGAGAAAGATAGGGTTTGTAGCGCATGTCAAGCAGGGAAGCGAGTTGGTGTTTACCATCCACACAAGAACATCATGACGACTGACAGGCCGCTTGAGCTACTCCACATAGATCTATTCGGCCCGATAGCTTACATAAGCATCGGTGGGAGTAAGTACTATCTAGTTATTGTGGATTATTATTCTCGCTTCACTTAGGTGTTCTTTTTGCAGGAAAAATCACAAACCCAAGAGACATTGAAGGAATTCTTAAGACGGGCTCAAAATGAGTTCGGATTGAGGATAAAAAATATTAGAAGTGACAACGGGACGGAGTTCAAGAACTCACAAATAGAAGGCTTTCTTGAGGATGAGGGAATCAAGCATGAGTTCTCTTCTCCCTACACACCACAACAAAATGGTGTAGTAGAGAGGAAGAATAGAACTCTACTTGACATGGCGAGGACCATGCTTGATGAGTACAAGACTTCGGACCGGTTTTGGGCGGAAGCAATCAACACCGCTTGCTACGCCATCAACCGTCTATACCTTCACCGAATCCTCAAGAAGACATCCTATGAACTCCTCACCGGTAAAAGGCCCAATGTTTCATATTTTAGAGTCTTTGGTAGCAAATGCTTTATTCTTGTTAAAAGAGGTAGAAAATCTAAATTTGCTCCTAAGGCTGTAGAAGGCTTTTTACTTGGTTATGATTCAAACACAAGGGCATATAGAGTCTTTAACAAGTCCACTGGACTAGTTGAAGTTTCTTGTGACATTGTGTTTGATGAGACTAACGGCTCTCAAGTAGAGCAAGTTGATCTTGCTGAGCTAGATGATGAAGAGGCTTCGTGCATCACGCTAAGAAACATGTCCATTGGGGATGTGTGTCCTAAGGAATCCGAAGAGCCTCCACAAGCACAAGATCAACCATCTTCCTCCATGCAAGCATCTCCACCAACTCAAGATGAGGATCAAGCTCAAGATGATGAAAATGAAGATCAAGAGGAGCCACCTCAAGAGGAGGACAATGATCAAGTGGGAGATGCTAATGATCAAGACAAGGAAGATGATGAGGGTCCAAGACCGCCACACCCAAGAGTCCACCAAGCAATACAACGAGATCACCCCGTGAACTCCATCCTCGGCGATATTCATAAGGGGGTAACTACTCGATCTCGTGTTGCTCATTTTTTTTGAACATTACTCTTTTGTGTCTTCTATTGAGCCATACAGGGTAGAAGATGCATTAAGAGATTCGGATTGGGTGTTGGCAATGCAAGGGGAACTCAACAACTTCACAAGAAATGAGGTATGACATCTTGTTCCACGTCCTAACCAAAATGTTGTAGGAACCAAGTGGGTCTTCCGCAACAAACAAGATGAGCATGGTGTGGTGAAAAGGAACAAAGCCCGACTTGTGGCCAAGGGATATTCACAAGTCGAAGGTTTGGATTTCGGTGAAACCTATGCACCCGTAGCTAGGCTTGAGTCAATTCGCATATTACTTGCCTATGCTACTTACCATGGCTTCAAGCTCTATCAAATGGACGTGAAAAGTGCCTTCCTCAATGGACCAATCAAGGAGGAGGTCTATGTTGAGCAACCTCCCGGCTTTGAAGATAGTGAGTATCCTAACCATGTGTATAAACTCTCTAAGGCGCTTTACGGGCTCAAGCAAGCCCCAAGAGCATGGTATGAATGCCTAAGAGATTTTCTTATCGCTAATGGCTTCAAAGTCGGAAAATCCGATCCTACTCTCTTTACTAAAACTATTGCAAATGATTTGTTTGTATGCCAAATCTATGTTGATGATATTATCTTTGGGTCTACTAACAAATCTACATGTGAAGAGTTTAGTAGGATTATGGTTCAAAAATTCGAGATGTCTATGATGGGGGAGTTGAAGTATTTCTTAGGATTTCAAGTCAAGCAACTCCAAGAGGGCACCTTCATTAGCCAAACGAAGTACATTCAAGACATACTCACCAAGTTTGGGATGAAGGATGCCAAGCCCATCAAGACACCCATGGGAACTAATGGGCATCTCGACCTCGACACGGGAGGTAAATCCGTAGATCAAAAGGTATACCGGTCGATGATAGGATCTTTACTCTATTTATGTGCATCTCGACCGGATATTATGCTTTCCGTATGCATGTGTGCAAGATTCCAAGCCGATCCTAAGGAAGTTCACCTTAGGGCCGTGAAACGAATCTTGAGATATTTAGTTGATACTCCTAAGTTTGGCCTTTGGTACCCCAAGGGATCCACTTTTGATTTAATAGGTTATTCAGATGCTGATTGGGCAGGGTGTAAAATTGATATAAAGAGCACATCAGGGACTTGTCAGTTCTTGGGAAGATCCCTGGTGTCTTGGGCTTCAAAGAAACAAAATTCAGTAGCTCTTTCTACCGCCGAAGCCGAGTACATTGCCGCAGGCCATTGTTGCGCGCAATTGCTTTGGATGAGGCAAACCCATATCGATTATGGTTACAAATTAACCAAAGTCCCTCTCCTATGTGATAATGAGAGTGCAATCCGCATGGCGGATAATCCTGTTGAGCATAGCCGCACTAAACACATAGCCATTCAGTATCACTTTTTAAGGGATCACCAACAAAGGGGGGATATCGAGATTGCATATGTTAGCACCAAAGAACAATTAGCCGATATCTTTACCAAGTCATTGGATGAGAAAGCTTTTACCAAACTTAAGCATAAGCTAAACATTCTTGATTCTAGGAATTTTGATTGATACTTTGCACACATAGCTTATTTATATACCTTTGATCGTATCTCTTTTATTCGCTATGACTAATGTGGTTTTCAAGTGTATTTCATGCTAAGTCATAGATTGAAAGGGAAATGGAGTTCTTCGACGAAGACAAGGCTTCCACTCCACTCCATCGAATTATTCATCCTTCGCCGTCACTCCGCATCGCTCTCCAATTTGGTATAATCTTCACTCCTACATTATTTACCAAAGGGGGAGAAAGTTTGAGAAGGGCTTATATTTCACTAACAAGTATCCGTTTTTGGCGATTCATGCCAAAGGGGGAGAAAGTATTAGACCAAAGCAAAAGGACCGCACCACCACCAATTTCAAAAAATGTGTTCTTTCAATTTGTATTAAAGAAGTTTTTCAACATCTTATTTTTTATATAATTTCAAATTGGTATGACCCCTTTCAAAATTAATATCTAAAACCCTCTTGAACACTAAGAGGAGAATTTCATTAAGGGGGAGTTTTGTTTAGTCAAAGGAAAAGCATTTGAAACAGGGGAGAAAATTTCAAATCTTGAAAATGCTTCTCAAAATCTTATTCATATACCTTTGACTATTTTGCAAAAGAATTCCCAAAAGAGTTTTGCAAAAACAAAACAAGTGGTGCAAGCGTGGTCCAAAATGTTAAAATAGAAGAAAGCATCCATGCATATCTTATGAAATGTAAATTGGTTTAATTCCAAGCAACCTTTGCACTTACCTTATTCAAACTAGTTCAATTTTGCACTTATACATTTGCTTTGGTTTGTGTTGGCATCAATCACCAAAAAGGGGGAGATTGAAAGGGAAATAGGGTCAAACCTTTTCCTAAATAATTTTGGTAGTTGAATTGCCCAACACAAATAATTGGACTAACTAGTTTGCTCTAGATTATAAGTTCTACAGGTGCCAAAGGTTCAACACAAACCAATAAAAAGTCCAAGAAAGTGTTCAAATAAAAAGAGCAAAAGACAACCGAAGGCAGGCCTGGTCTGGCGCACCGGACTGTCCGGTGCACCAGGGAAATCAACTCCGAACTTGCCACCTTCGGGTTTCTGGAATTGCCACTCCGCTATAATTCACCGGACTGTCTGGTGTAGCACCGGACTGTCCGGTGTGCCAAGCGGAGTAACGGCTACAGCACCAACGGTGGACTGCAAAAGTGAACAGTGAACAGTGAACAGTGCGGACTGCGCGCGCAGAGTCAGAGCAGGCACCAGATGGCGCACCGGACAGTGAACAGGACCTGTCCGGTGCACCACCGGACTGTCCGGTGGCCCCACATGTCAGAGCTCCAACGGTCGAACCCTAATGGTTGGGTGACGTGGCTGGCGCACCAAACAGTGTCCGGTGGTGCACCGGACTGTCCGGTGCGCCATACGACAGCAGCCTTCCCCAACGGCCACTTTGGTGGTTGGGGCTATAAATACCCCCAACCACCAACACTTCAAGGAATCCAAGTTTTTCAACCAACACATTCAATACAAGAGCTAGTGCATTCAATATAAGACACAAATAGAGTGAATCAAAATCTCTCCAAGTCCCAATTCCACTCAAAGCAATAGTGACTAGAAGAGAGAGTTTTGCCGTGTTCTTTTGAGCTCTTGCGCTTGGATCGTTTTTCTTCTTCCTCTATTCTTGTTCCCAAGTTCTTTGTAATCAAAGCAAGAGACACCAATTGTGTGGTGGTCCTTGTGGGGACTTAGTGTCCCAATTGATTGAGAAGAGAAGCTCACTCGGTCTAGGTGACTGTTTGAGAGAGGGAAAGGGTTGAAAGAGGCCCGGTCTTTGTGACCACCTCAACGGGGAGTAGGTTTGCAAGAACCGAACCTCGGTAAAACAAATCACTGTGTCATCCGCTCTTATTTGCTTGTGATTTGTTTTCGCCCTCTCTTTTGGACTCGATTATATTTCTAACGCTAACCCTGGCTTGTAGTTGTGCTTAAACTTTATAAATTTCAGATTTGCCTATTCACCCCCCTCTAGGCGACTTTCACTTTCCACGGGTGTACATCCCATGCTCATCGATGCATCAGGTGAAGTCGAGCCCGATCAACGAGGCATCAAGCTTCTGATTCTAGGCCTGTGGAGCTTGCTGGAGCCCATACAACACCTTGTGGAGACGAAGTAACTTGTGCTTGTTCTTGCCGTCGATGAAGCCGGGGGGGCTGTTGGACGTAGACTTCTTCCTGGAGATCCCCATTCAAGAACACCGATTTGATGTCCATGTGGTGGACGCCCCAGCCGTAGTGTGCTGCAATAGTGAGGAGCAGTCGTACTGACTCCAGTCACGCGACAGGAGTGAATTCATGTTCATAGTCGATGCTGAGGCGTTGCACATACCCCTTCGTGACGAGATGCGCCTTGTACTTGACGATGGTGTTGTTCTCATCCCACTTCACCTTATACACCCACTTGAGACCGAAAGCGTGGTGACCACACGGGAGCTCGGCTAGTGCCCAGGTGTTGTTGTCGCGGATCAACTTCAGCTCCTCCTCCATTGTTGTGTTCTAGTTCGGATCACCGTCAGTGTCCTTGAAGGACTTAGGCTCCTCCATACTGACATTGTGTAGCTCGGCGTCCTCGATGTCGCGGTGAGCCAGCCCGAGCACAGTGTTTGTGTCGAGGACGTTCTGAAGCGTTCTGTATCGATGCTCCAGATCCTCGTCATCATCTACATTGAGGTTTGGATCAGTGTGAGCGGTGTCGCGAACTGGAACTGAGTTCCAGCTGGCGACTGTGTTGCAAACTGTGGCGATGGTGGTGCCGAGCTCGGTGCAGCAGGCGATGGTGTGCACATCGCGGATGATGATCGCCCCGTGGACGGTGAAGAGGAGCTCGGCATGTGCTGTCCTAGGGACGCTGGCTCCTGGGCCGGTGCCTCAACATGATGACGATGTAGCTCGTAGTCGTCTGCCACGGTGAAGGAGTACTCATTGGGTGAGGCATTCCCCTAGTCCCACCGCACGCTTTCGTCGAAGGTGGCATCTCGGGAGACATGAACGCGCTCGATGATGGGTCATAGAAGCGGTACACCTTCGACCCGTCCTGGTAGCCGATGAAGATCACCTTCTGGCCGTGATCGTCGAGCTTGTCGAGATGCAGATGCAGTCGCTTGATGTAGGCCATGCACCTAAACACTTTGATGAAATGCATGGATGACTTCTTCCCATACCACGCCTGGTACGGGGTCATGCTGTCGAGTGCGTTCGTCGGCGCCCGGTTGAGCAGGAACACGGCGGTATGCACAGCCTCTCCCTAGAAGTAGCCTGGCATGCCCCGTGCACGCAGGATGCTTCTTTCCATGTTCACGACCATCTGGTTCCGGCGCTCTACAACGTCGTTTTGTTGTGGCATGTACAGCGCTGAGTAGTGCCATTGAATGCCTTCTCCTGCACAATATTCACCAAATTGGACAGAGGTGAATTCACCACCGTTGTCAGTGCAAAGCACCTTCAGTTTCTTCCCAGACTCACGCTCAACTCGGGCTTGAAATGACATGATCGCCGCCGATGCATCCGCCTTGGAACGTAGAAGGGTGAGCCACATATAGCGAATCATGTCGTCGACGAGTAGCAGGAAGTAGGCCTTCTCAGTCGTTGTTGGTGGCGAGACCGGGCCGCGGAGGTCGCCATGGACCAGTTCAAGCTGTCCTAAGCCCGGTACTTGGTGGCCTTGGAGAACGACGTCCTCTTTTGCTTTGCCAGGACACAGTCTTCACAGACTTGGTTGATGTGGTTGATCACCGGTAGCCCTCGCACCATGTCCACGCGCCCGAGCTTACGCAGCGCCTGGAAGTTGAGGTGGCCATAGCGCTCGTGCCAGCGCCATGCCACATCATCGACCTGTGCGGTGAGGCACACCGATGCGGCGATGGTCATGTCGAGGATGTTCAACCGGTCAGGTGAGCGATGCACCTTTGCCAACAGAAGGCGCTGCACATCGTAGAGGCACAACACGCCTACCTCGATGTTGACCTTGTACCCATCCTCATCCATCTACCCAAGGCTGATGATGTTCGTGGTGAGACTGGGGATGTAGTAGACTCCATCCAGCCGGTGATGCTTGCCGGTCTTGCATGCGAAGAGGATGGTGCCCTTGCCTTGTATGCCGACCACCGACCCGTCACCAAACTTGACAGTGCCGGTGACCCCACTGTCCAGCTCGGTGAAGACATAGCATGTTCCCGTCATGTGGTTTGTCGCCCCGGTGTCCAACACCCAGCGGCGAGAAACCACAATCTCCTCCTCCTGGCTGAGGTGGAGGAGAACCTTAAGTTCATCGAGGTGGACGTGAACCGGCGGCTCGACAAGGTGCAGCAGTGACCTGTGATGTGAGCACGACATATCCAGCGTTGTTACCTCAGCGTCGGCGGTGATGTACATGAGCGCATGCTCATCTTCCTCGGCTTGTGCAACATGAGCCGCGCCCTTCTTCCCTTCTTCTTATCACGGCAATCTTTGGCCCAATGGCCAGTTTTGCCATAGCTGTTGCAGCGATCGCCCGGGGGCGGCTTGCCGCCGCCGGTGTGCTTGGCTGCCGTGTTCTGGCCATCACGACCGCCGCTGCCGTGTCTGCGTCCGCGTCCACGAAGCTTGCCACGGCCGCCAGACCCAGATCCGCTCCTTGAGCTCTCCTGCTCATGGTAAGCTTTGCGGCGGGCCTCCTAGTCCTCCTCGCAGAGCATCAGGCGCCCCATGGCATCCGTGGCCTCCTTGGGCTTGGAGTGTTCCTCGAACACGTGCAGCCGGCCGATGACCTCCTCAATCGACACTTTGTTTAGATCGAGGAACATCTCAAGGGAGACTGTGGCCAAGGACAGGCGCTCTGGGACAACCTGCAACATCTTCTTCACTACCTCAGCATCCGACATGTTGTCCCCGAGGGTGCGAAGGTTGGTGGCGAGCGTCGTGATGCGGATACCAAACTCGGTGACGCTCTTGCCTTTCTTGAAAGCGACCATGCCAAACTCGCGGTGGAGTTGCTGCGCGCTAGCATCGCGCGCGCGATCGTCCCCGATCTACAGTACTTTGACGGCGTCACATGCCTCCTTCACGGTTCACTTGCAGGCGACGGTGCTCCACATCTCGGAGGGGACCAAGCGCAGAAGACCCGCCATCGCCTAACGACCGTCGTGGTACTCACCTTCGTCGGGGTCTTCGTCGATGCCGATGTCGACGGCGTCCCAGACACGGAGTGTCTGGAAATTCACCTCCATCACCAAAGCTCATTCCGGATAGTTAGTCCGAGTCAGCATCGGCCACGCGACGTTCGCGGACAACCGCTCGATAACGCGCTCGACGACGCGCGACCCGGAGTCCCAGTTGTGCGTGCGGCGGCTGCTCGAGCGACCACAGCGATGTGCTGACGAACGTGATGGCTGGACCTTCTTCTCACCGGAGTCATCACCAGTCTGCAGCTTCTTCTTGAAAGGCGATTGCGATGCCATGACTACAGTAGAACTTGGCTCTGATACCAACTGTTAGAACTCCGATCTGAGGGAGATAACTCACACGCACACGCAGATAACTCACACGCACACGCAGTGGACACGAAGATATTTTGGTGCCACCGAATGACTGCTTTTCTCTGTTGATTGCTTTATGTATATAAAGGAAATACGTGCATCTATATATGGCTACTAGGGAATCAGATAATTACAGCACGCTCGTGATCAGCCACTGCCATCCTAGTGCCCTGGGCCGTGCCGTGAAGAGCGCACGCAGGCGTGGTGTGCGCGGCCAGCCGAGAACGGTGATCGCGCACTGATCTACTTCCTAAGAATAAAAAAGAAGCTAATCTGGGCTTACTATAACAGATTAGCACCGTCGTGAACACCATCTATGCAAGGCAAGGTGATCTGCTAGAGCTTGAAGACAGTAGGTTGCTCTGGACCAGCACAAAAGCAAGGGGTAAAGAAGCAAGTGCTTCTGCTTGGCCAGCACTTGGTGATCAAAAATTTTGGGGAATCCAGCACTGCATGGTATGGACACGTGGTTTTCCAAATGCAGCCCCACCCAGGTCCCAAGCTACAGTGAGGCAACAGATGGGAGATCAAGGGTGCACTGGTAGAAAGCAAACACACAAAACAGCTAGCAAGGGTGGATAAGTTTCATATCCTTCTAGGCTTAAATATTTGAGGCTTAAAGTCTATCCTTACCCCCACCCTACAGGGCGCCCTCATCTATCCACAACATCACTGGACCAATGACAATAACCACTCAGCAGCAGTTTAGGATCTTCTTCAGTTTCCAGGTCGACTGAAACCAGCTCCTTCAGTTACAGAAACAACTTAAACCTTTCCTTCCCCTAATCATATAACCCCAACTGGAAACAAGGGAATCAACCTTAGTGTAACTTGGTTACCAAATCACACCTTAACTCTTTTTGTTTCAGAATCAACCTCAAAGGGCCACAAACCAAGAAATAGAAATGGATCATAGAGGGAGGGACGCCCAGCCTGCCTAACTCTAAAAACCACATTCAGCCCTATAACAGACCTGAACCAACAACTTTCAGTCCGATTTTCTCTCGATTCCATATGAGGGCTCAACGTATTGCCTTACTAATAATTGTTACTCTATAATCACTCTCCATCTTTGTTACAACGGCTACTAGCTAACCCTAAACAGATCTCAAGTTACAGAGCACCAAACTTGGGGTGAAAACACAAAAGCTCAAATTCAGCTAACTGAAAAAGAATTGAACGTAAAACCTGACATAGAAAATTCAGCACACATTTCTCCACATTTTACAAAGTAGCAAGCCCCACTCCTCTGATGAAACTTGTTCACCTTCATCTGGTCTTTGACTTTTCTATACAACTCGTAGCCCAAAACCTCATGAATTGGTCACATGAGAGCTCCAAACTGAGCAATCTGTTGCAATTCAGTTTTCAGCTAATCTGAACAAAAATTCGAAAAGTGCAAACTGACAGTCCATTTTTGGGCAGCTTTCACTCTAATTTCCATACATCCCCAAGTCAAACTTACTAAAGGAGTTTGTCTTACCAATATATGGTCTTCATATCTTATATATAAACATCAACCCAAAGCTTTATGGATTAACCACAATTAAGCCCGAAAACTGCACTCATAACACTAAAATTCATTTTCAGGTTATTGCACAAAGTCAGAAATCCACAATTTCTGTTAGCACCTGTTTGGACCACTTTTTCTTCTGGTTCCATATGGTTTTAGGGCTGCAACACTTAATAAAAACTTCTCTTTTATAGTGACTCTGCAAGTTTGCTATAGCAATCTTTTGCAAAATACTCATGGATTAAAAGTTACAGAGGTCCAAAAACAGGTAAACCAAACTGTTTTGGGCTGATTCCAAACTGACCCAAATCTGAACTTTTGCAAATTACTTCAAATTCTCCCACACCACTTGGAAAACTCCAAATATGAAACTTGTTCCACTTTCTAAACTCTACAACTTTAGTATTTTTTCCTTTGTCAAATTCTTACTAGATTTTAAGTTTCACTTTTGGACTAGTATAGGGTTTCAAAAGTGTTTCATTCTTACTTAATCCACCCTCCTAAAAACAAAGCTACTCCTTGAGCTCAAATCCAACTTTTGTTATATAGAGATCATGTCCAAAATGCAGCTAGTTTAGAAGTGGTTTGCTTATACTAGATTTCAAACAGGGTTTGTAAACTTCTCTTGCTCTCTTCGAAACAACACAACCTCACCCTTTTACAAATTTGTTACCCTAGTGAATGCATACTAGGTGTATCAAGCAAGTTAATGCAAGTGCATATGATGACATGTCAACATTTTAGTTCTCGTAACACCAAGAGTGTTACACTAAACTCACACTAGGTCTAGAACAGGTACCGCCATGTTGAGGAGCATGAAGGATGCTACTATGAGTTCGGAGAAGTCTAGGCCGTCATATCCTAGTCAATTATGGTTACGGAGGATCGTTGTCATCATATGATATATTTATTTACCTATTTCGTACAGAACCTCTATTACATAATAAAGACGTGACATTGATTTCTGTACCATGAGTCATCATATGTGTGAGACTTGATCCTAGCACACATTTGAGACACACCTGGATTTGTTCTTAAATCTGGGTGTGACAGCTTGTCGAGGCGATTTTTATCGACTACTAACTTGTCTGATTTGGATTTTGAATGGGTTTTGGGGGTACTGGGTGATCTGAGCCATGAGATGGTAGGGTTAGGAGAAGTTTTTCTTTTTCCCTTTTCCTCCTAGTAGCCGCCACTCTCTGGTTGCCCATCCTTCCTCCTCATGTAACTCATTTCTCTTCACACGGCCAAGGCCTCCTCTCACATGTCCAAGGACTATTTCCCTTCCTCCATGAACGATGCCCCTCACCCCCATGGTGGTGGTGCCCTCCTCTCTCCTTCCTTAAGAGTCCTAGTTGCCCTCTTCTTCCACCTCACTATCTCTCGCACCATAGACCCTATATTCCTACACCTAGGACAACCTTCATGTAGTGGAACCCCTACTCCAACAGATCATCTAATATTCGAATTTTTTTCATTCCTTGGTTCATGTCTTTTAGTTTTTAGGTATTGGATGATTGCAACATGTGGAAAAGATGGGAGTAGTTGCTTCTTTAGAATCTCACACATCCACACATTCACATATGCAACAATTTGTTATTAAAATATAACCAATATGTGTGCATCCTTGGTTTTGTTTTAGTGATTATTATTGTGTTGGTGCCTTTTTGGGCCAAACACCAAACGAACCATAGGGCCTGCACGCGACATGCATGCTTGGGGTCCCCTCTACGAGAGCGTGGACCGTCCGCGTTGGGTGCCCGGGCCGTCCACGACTATGCAGAGAGACAGAGTGGTGCACTCCTCCTCTTTAGACGTGTGGACCGTCTACTTGTACGCAGTGGACCATCTATGATGGCACAAGGAGCTCCGTGAAGAACTAAGATCTCGCCTCTCGAAAAGGACCCCGTCAGGTGAAAGGGAAATGTGCCCTTGGGCCACTTCTATAAGTATTTTAGTGATTAGATGTCCAACACATATTACTTAAGTTCTTATGTGCTAAATGAGTGAGAAGTGCAAATCAAAGAAGGTATATTTCTAGACTTAATGAATTGTTTTTGAATACTAACATGTTTATCTAAGGGCTAGAAACAGTGCCAAGAAAAGAAGAAAGACGTTGGAAAAGGGTTGGTTGTGTACAGACAAAACCATCTCGGGCCTAGCACACCGGACTGTCCGGTGCCCCAGGCTGGTCAACGATGAACTCGGGAAAAGAAAAAGGAGACGTGGCTATAATTCACCGAACTGTCCGGTGGTGCACCAGACTGTCCGATGAGTCAACGGCTCCAGCGGCCAACGGTCGTCCGCGCGATCAACGCGCGACACATGGTCCGCGCCAACGGTCGATTGGGCACACCGGACTATCCAGTGTGCACCGGACAGTGTTTGGTGCGCCAACGAGCCCGGAGGACCAAATGTTGGTTGTGCCCGGTATGGAAGGAAATTGAGCACCGGACTGCTACAGTGGTTGTCCGGTGCACCACTCGACAGAAGACAAGAATTGCCTACCAAATTGATTTCCAACAGCTCCTAGCTACCTTGGGGCTATAAAAGGGACCCCTTGGCACATGGAGCAGCACACCAAGCATTCACGAAACATCCTAAGACCCCCAGACTCCGCCTCCACGCATTTGATTCATTGTGTTAGCGATTTGAGCTCTGTTCGAGTTGTGAACTCCCTATGCTGTGTTTCGAGCTCAAGACTTTGCTAAGTGTGTGTGTGCTGCAGATTTGAGTCTAGTGTGCGTTGCTTTCCCTCCCTTACTCTTGTGTTTCTTGTGATCAAAACTTTGTAAGGGCGAGAGGCTCCAACTTGTAGAGATTCCTTGCAAATGGGAAAAGATCTCAAAGGAAAAGACCGTGGTATTCAAGTTGATCATCGGATCACTTGAAAGGGTTGAGTGCAACCCTCGTCCATTGGGACACCACAACGTGGAAGTAGGCAAGTGTTACTTGGCTGAACCACGGGATAAAAATCGCATATCTCTTGTCTTGCTCTTCTCTGTGATTGTTTGTGTTTGCAAGAGCTCGCTTCATAAACTTGATTAACTCGCACTAACATCTTTATAATCAAATTTGTGGCTATTTAGTGTTTGATTTTACAGAATCACCTATTCACCCCTCCTCTAGGTGCTCTCAATTGGTATCAAAACCGTACTCTTCATTTAAGGGACTAACCGCCTGAAGAGATGGATCCTAAGGGTAAGGGGACAGTGGTCAATGACAATGGGAAGAAAGAGAAGAATTACAGGAAGGCGAAGGGCGAGGCACATTTTGGAAAGGAATGGGATTCTGACTGCTCTTCATCCGACTCCGACGATGAAGGATTGGCTGCCTCGGCCTTTGACAAATCTTCGCTCTTCCCCAACGAACGCCATACTTGCCTTATGGCTAAGGAGAAAAAGGTACGTACTTGGGACTCTCCCAAGTATACTTCTTCTAGTGATGAAGAGTCATCTGATGATGAAGTAGATTATACTGATTTGTTTAAAGGATTAGATAGAAATAAAGTAGACAAAATAAATGAATTAATTGATGCCCTTAATGAAAAAGGATAGATTGCTAGAGAAGCAAGAAGATATCTTGTATGAGGAACATGATAAATTTGTTAGTGTTCAAAAATCTCTTGCTCTAGAAGTTAAAAGAAATGAAATGCTATCCTCTGAGTTGTCTACTTGTCATGAATCTATCTCTAGTCTAAAGAAGTTAAATGATGAATTAAATGCTAAACTAGAGAAAGCAAATGCAACTAGTTCATGTGTAGAACATGTAGTTATTTGCAATAGGTGTAAAGATGTTAATTTTGATGAACATGCTATCACTATTGCTAAATTAAACAATGAGGTTGCAAGTCTTAATGCTCAACTTAAGACTTGCAAAGATGATTTTGAGAAATTAAAATTTGCTAGGGATGCCTACACCATTGGTAGACACCCCTCAATTAAGGATGGACTTGGTTTTCGAAAGGGAACCAAGAACTTAACAAACCAAAAGACTTCCATTCTCAACAAGGAGAAAGGGAAGGCTCCAATTGTTAGTAGCACTCAAAACAACCATGCCTATATTTATGATAGGAAATTCACTAGTCATGCTTATAATAATAGGTGCTATAATCATGCCGCTTTACCTGTTTACCATAATTCTCATGCTATGGTTGCTTCTAGCTCTACTTATGCTTATGGTAGAAATAGGCCTAGGCGTAATCATGTTGTATTTCATGCGCCTAGGAGAACTTGCAATGGTCCTACTACTATTTTCCATACTTGCAATACTTCCTTTGTACTTTTATGTAAGAATGCAAAAGTAGTTGCTAGGAAGTTGGGATCCAAATGCAAGGGAGACAATACGTGCATTTGGGTTCCAAAAGCTATTGTGACTAACCTTGTAGGACCCAACAAGAGTTGGGTACCTAAAACCCAAGCTTAAATTGCCTTGCAGGTTTATGCATCTAGGGGCTCAAGCTGGATTATCGACAGCGGATGCACGAACCACATGACGGGGGAGAAAAAGATGTTCACCTCCTACGTCAAAAACAAGGATTCCCGGGATTCAATCATCTTTGGAGATGGGAACCAAGGCAAGGTCAAAGGATTGGAAAAGATAGCCATCACATCCGAGCATTCTATCTCTAATGTGTTTTTAGTTGAATCGCTCGGGTATAATTTGTTATCTAAGTCAATTATGTAACATGGGTTATAATTGTTTATTCACAAATATATATGTATCTGTTTTTAGAAGTGATGGTTCACTAGCTTTTAAGGGTGTACTAGATGGCAAGCTCTATTTAGTTGATTTTTCGAAAGAGAATGCCGATCTAGATGCATGCTTAATAGCTAAGACTAATATGGGCTGGCTTTGGCATCACCGTCTAGCACATGTTGGGATGAAGAACCTTCATAAGCTTCTAAAGGGAGATCATGTGTTAGGACTAACCGATGTCTGTTCTGAGAAAGACAGACCTTATGCAGCATGTCAGGCAGGGAAACAGGTGGGAAGCACTCATCATAGCAAAAATGTGATGACAACGTCAAGACCACTGGAACTTCTTCATATGGATCTCTTCGGTCTCGTTGCCTATCTCAGCATAGGGGGAAGTAAGTATGGTCTTGTAATAGTTGATGATTTTTCCCGCTTCACTTGGGTATTATTTTTGCAGAAAAAATCAGAAACTCAAGGGACCCTAAAGCGCTTCTTAAGGAGAGCTCAAAATGAGTTTGAGCTAAAGGTGAAGAAGATAAGAAGCGACAATGGGTCCGAGTTCAAGAATCTACAAGTTCAAGAGTTTCTTGAGGAGGAAGGCATCAAGCATGAGTTCTCCGCTCCCTACACACCACAACAAAATGGTGTGGTAGAGAGGAAGAACAGGACGCTAATCGACATGGCGAGAACGATGCTTGGAGAGTACAAGACGCCTGAGCGGTTTTAGTCGGAAGCTGTGAACACAGCTTGCCACGCCATAAATCGGCTCTACCTGCACCGTCTGCTCAAGAAGACTTCTTATGAACTCCTAACTGGTAACAAACCAAATGTCTCTTACTTTCGTGTATTTAGGAGCAAATGTTACATTATGGTGAAGAAAGGTAGACATTCAAAATTTGCTCCCAAGGCAGTAGAAGGTTTCTTGCTAGGATATGACTCAAATACAAAGGTGTATAGGGTCTTCAACAAATCATTGGGATTAGTTGAAGTCTCTAGCGACATTGTATTTGATGAGACTAATGGCTCTCCAAGAGAGCAAGTTGATCTTGATGATATAGATGAAGATGAAGTTCCGACGGCCGCAATGCGCACGATGGCGATAGGTGATGTGCGACCACAGGAACTGCAGGAACAAGATCAACCTTCTTCCTCAACTCTGGTGCATCCCCCAACTCAAGATGATGTACAGGTACCTCAAGGAGAGGAGCATGATCAAGGGGGAGCATAAGAAGAACAGGTTATGGAGGAAGAAGCACCACGGGCCCCTCCAACTCAAGTTCGAATGATGATCCAAAGACATCACCCCGTCGATCAGATTCTGGGTGACATCAGCTAGGAAGTAACTACTCGCTCACGATTAGCTACTTTTTGTGAGAATTACTCGTTTGTCTCTTCTATTGAGCCTTTCAGGGTAGAAGAGGCCTTGCAGAATCCGGACTGGGTGTTGGCCATGCAGGAAGAGCTCAACAACTTCAAAAGGAATGAAGTTTGGAGCCTGGTGCCACATCCAAAGCAAAACGTTGTGGGAACCAAGTGGGTGTTCCGCAACAAGCAAGATGAGCATGGAGTGGTGATAAGAAACAAGGCTCGACTTGTGGAAAAAGGTTATGCCCAAGTCGCATGTTTGGATTTCGAGGAGACTTTTGCTCCTGTGGCTAGGATAGAGTCAATTCGAATTTTATTAGCCTATGCTGCTCACCATTCTTTTAAGCTATTCCAAATGGACGTAAAGAGCGCTTTCCTTAATGGGCCAATCAAGGAGGAGGTATACGTGGAACAACCCCCTGGCTTTGAGGATGACAGGTATCCCGACCATGTATATAAGCTCTCTAAGGCGCTCTATGGACTTAAACAAGCCCCAAGAGCATGGTATGAATGCCTTAGAGATTTTCTAATTGCTAATGCATTCAAGGTTGGGAAAGCTGATCCCACTCTTTTTACAAAGACTTGTGATGGTGATCTGTTTGTTTGCCAAATATATGTCGATGACATTATATTTGGTTCTACTAACCAAAAGTCTTGTGAGGAGTTTAGCACGGTGATGATGCAAAAGTCCATGATGTGCGAGTTGACTTACTTTCTTGGATTCCAAGTGAAGCAACTCAAGGATGGCACCTTCATCTCCCAAACAAAGTATACCCAAGATCTTCTCAAGAGGTTTGGAATGAAGGATGCTAAGCCCGCGAAGACACCAATGGGGACTAACGGACATCTCGATCTCAACAAAGGAGGTAAGTCCATTGATCAAAAGGCATACCGGTCTATAATAGGTTCATTACTTTATCTTTGTGCTAGTAGACCGGACATTATGCTTAGTGTATGCATGTGTGCTAGATTTCAATCCGACCCCAAGGAGTGTCACCTTGTGGCCGTTAAGCGAATTCTTAGGTATTTAGTTTCTATGCCTTGCTTCGGGATCTGTTATCCAAAGGGGTCTACCTTTGACTTAATTGGATACTCAGACTCCGACTATGCCAGGTGCAAGGTTAATAGGAAGAGCACATCAGGGACGTGCCAATTTCTAGGAAGGTCCCTGGTGTCCTGGAGTTCCAAGAAACAAACATATGTTGCCCTATCCACCGCTGAGGCCGAGTACGTTGTCGCAGGACAGTGTTGCGCGCAACTGCTTTGGATGAGGCAAACCCTCCGGGACTCTGGCTATAATCTGAGCAAAGTCCCACTCCTATGTGACAATGAGAGTGCAATCCGCTTGGCGGATAATCCTATTGAACACAGTCGCACTAAGCACATAGACATCCGACATCACTTCCTGAGACCACCAGCAAAAGGGAGATATCGATATTTATCATATTAGCACCGAGAACCAACTAGCTGTTATCTTCACCAAGCCTTTGGATGAGAAAACTTTTTGCAGGTTGTGTAGTGAGCTATATGTCTTAGATTCGCGTAACTTGGATTGATCTATAGCATACATGTGTTCTATGCCTTGATCATGTTAATTTGAGCATTTAAATCAATTATTGTTTGTTTGTGGTGCTCAAGTTGTACAAGTCATCCTCGGACCTCACAAGTCCATATGCAAATGATGCACATGTTTAGGGGGAGATGTGCTACAACTTAACTCCTTTGAGACTAACTTGTTTGCTTGAGTACACTTGAAGTAGCCTCGAAGGACCATTGAAAGAGAAAATGAACTTGGACGATAAAAAGACTTCCACTGCACTCCAGTATTAGTGTATTTAATTCCATGTTCATACTAATGTTCTCGTTGCCTTTCTGCTCTTATTTGACATTTTGGTGAGGCAATGGGGTTAAAGGGCCAGAAATTTTCCCGTTTTGGTGCTAATGCCAGAGGGGGAGAAATTAAGGCCAAAGCAACTGGATCAGCCAACCACTTGTGAATTTCAAAAACAATAGAGTTAGAATTTGTATTTTGCATAAATGACTCTTATTGCAAAATTTGGTCTCTTATGGGGGAGAATTTTGATTATGGGAAAAAGGGGGAGTTTTTGGCATTTGATCAATTTTACTCTTGGATTATCTCTCGATTTGCCCAAACAAGTGTGTTTGACTTAGAGATAGGAAAAAGAATCTGATTTGCAAAAACAAACTAAGTGGTGGCAAAGAGTGATCCAAATATGTCAAATCTTAAGTAAAAAGAATTTGGTCTTCATTGAAGTTGCACCTTTTTATTGCTTTTTGATGTGTTGGCATAAATCACCAAAAAGGAGGAGATTGAAAGGGAAATGTGCCCTTGGGCCACTTATATAAGTATTTTGGTGATTAGATATCCAACACATATTACTTAACTTATGTGCTAAATGAGTGAGAAGTGCAAATCAAAGAACAAGGTATGTTTCTAGACTTAGTGAATTGTTTTTGAATACTAACATGTTTATCTAAGGGCTAGAAACAGTGCCAAGAAAAGAAGAAAGACGTTGGAAAAGGGTTGGCTGTGTACAGACAAAACCAGCTCGGGCCTGGCACACCGGACTGTTCGGTGGTGCACCGGACAGTGTCCGGTGCCCCAGGCTGGTCAACGATGAACTCGACGCTCTCGGGAAAAGAAAAGGTGACGTGGCTATAATTCACTGGACTGTCCGGTGGTGCACTGGACTGTCCAGTGAGTCAACGGCTCTAGCGGCCAACGGTCGTCCGCGCGATCAACGCGCGACACATGGTCCGCGCCAACGGTCGGTTGGGCACACCGGACTGTCCGGTGCACCAACGAGTCCGGAGGACCAACGGTCGGCTGTGCCCGGTATGGAAGGAAATCGAGCACCGGACTGCTACAGTGGTTGTCCGGTGGTGCACCGGACTGTCCGGTGCACCACTCAACAGAAGGCAAGAATTGCCTACCAAATTGATTTCCAACGGCTCCTAGCTGCCTTGGGGCTATAAAAGGGACCCCTTGTCGCATGGAGCAGCACACCAAGCATTCACGAAACATCCTAAGACTCCCAGACTCTTCCTCCACGCATTTGATTCATTGTGTTAGCGATTTGAGCTCCGTTCGAGTTGTGAACTCCCTGTGGTGTGTTTCGAGCTCAAGTCTTGGCTAAGTGTGCGTGTGTGTGTGCTACGGATTTGAGTCTTGTGTGCGTTGCTTTCCCTCCCTTACTCTTGTGTTTCTTGTGATCAAAACTTTGTAAGGGCGAGAGGCTCCAACCTGTGGAGATTCCTCGCAAACGGGAAAAGGTCTCAAAGGAAAAGACTGTGGTATTCAAGTTGATCATCGGATCACTTGAAAGGGGTTGAGTGCAACCCTCATCCATTGGGACGCCACAACGTGGAAGTAGGCAAGTGTTACTTGGCTAAACCACGGGATAAAAATCGCGTGTCTCTTGTGTTGCTCTTCTCTGTGATTGTTTGTGTTCACAAGAGCTCGCTTCATAAACTTGATTAACTCGCACTAACATCTTTATAATCAAATTTGTGGCTATTTAGTGTTTGATTTTACAGGATCACCTATTCACCCCCCCTCTAGGTGCTCTCATCAGGGAGGAAGGATCTTGGGTTGCTTTGGTATCGGCATACCACTCAAAGCTCCTCTAGACAATGTAGAGCCAAAGAGAGACGAAGATTGAAGTTGGCAAACTACAACTAAAGCTAATCTACTCCTAGATGTAATGCTTAAGGTAAAATTGGGTTGATAGATCAATTGTTGTGTGTTTCAATCGACTGTACCCCTTCACATATATAGGGGAAGTTCTGGAGCCGTTACTAGGCGAATCCCAACAGTTTTTTGTGGGTTGTTAAGATAACCACATAAGGGATAAGGATTACAATTTGAACTAATCTAACCGTGAACCGTCTGGTCGTCTAGGTGCTAGATTTGGTGATCAACACATGCCCCTTGCCTTTTGGTAGAGTTTAGCGAGCCAAAAGCACCTGGTTCCTTACATATTTTCTAGAAATATAACCTGATGCAAAACCATCGATTCTCTATTCATTCTGCCACACACTAGGATAATACCTCTTTAGGAAACGACCACTCAATGATTTAGGTAACTTCTCTCCTAGCAATGTTTCTAACATGTATGCATTACCAGAACTTACCTACACCACCTTATAAGGATCTTCCCAACTTGGAGACCATTTATCGAACTTGTGATCCTAAGTATTCAATGGCAGAATTGTCTTCCAAACCAAATCTCCAGCTTGGAATAATTTGGTATTTACCTTCTTATTGTAGGTCCTGGTGTCTATAAATTTGTCTTTCTCAATCTCCTATAAAGCAATCAACCTCTTGTCGATCACCTCATTAATGTCATCCATCATCATGATAGTCATCGACAGTCAAATCATTCTGTCGGGCGAACCTGATGGCATCTAAGCTTATTTCCACAAGCAAAATAGATTCCTACCCATATACAAGCTCAAAAGGAGAAACCTTAGTAGCACGATGCTTAGATACTCTATGAGCCAACAAGGCCTTAGACAAAACTTTGTGCCATTACCTAGGATGCTCAAGTATTTTGGTCTTCTTTAACCGATCGGATAGCCTGCCTACTTAGAATACTAACAATCCTCTTCCTCTTGACTCCTTCGGCCCCTTCATCAAGCCTTGCATAGTCAAGATACTCAAAGTTAAGAGCATCCATTACACGGTTCAGCCTTCGCTTTGGCCGGGTGCCGAAGGCAGCAATCATTAGCTGATCTTCTTTCTTCATATAGTTTCCAAGAATTTCATTGCTCATGGTTTCTATAAATTCTAACCATTCAGTGCATGGTCTTTAAATCTTTTCTGAAATTTGAAACGATACAATAGACGAACAAGCTCGTATTTCTTCCCCTCTTCTTTCTTCTTCGGCATTCCCCAGTTGACAAAAGTTGGGAATGTCCTGTTTGCCAGGTATTCTTGTACCAAATCTCTCGTGCTGATATGCTCAGCCACGACCCTAAATTCCACTTCAGCTAGTTGGCAAGGAGACCCCAGCTGCATGTTGCATAGAGGTCGAGTCATGCCGAAGTTCAGTCGCAGTGGACTCATCGCCATGCTCATAAGCTTTTCCCTCTTCTTCTTGTCTGCCTTGACGTAAAACCATTCACTCGTCCAACCAGTGGGCCACTTGGTATGGTAGCCTATCACGGGGGCCTTCGTATCCTTCCGGTATGCAAAATTGTAGCATCCAAAATTCTTGTGAAGACCGTCAGCTCTTGCCTTTGTCTGATAATGAAGTTCGTGAACCCGGCAGAACCCTTCGACATAGCACTCTTTCTTTGGCTTCGAAGAACCCAGATGTAAATGGTAAGCCTGACGATAGCGTTCGGGGTTAGCTGATGGAGATAGATCTCAAATTTCTTTAAAACTTCCCCTACCATCTCGTAAAGGGGGAACCGAAGCCCCACCCTGAAGAAGCTCTTGAATACCACAACTTCATCTTCCTTCAGCTCTGAACTATTTATTCTCCAGCAAAGCAAATCAATTCATTGTCATTCTCTTCAAAATAACCTAGTTTCTTCATTGCAACCAGATCCTCTGCTTTACTGTGGATTTTCCAAACTCAACATGACTAGGCTTAGTTGGGCATAGAATACTATCGTCCACTTCACTTTCGTTATCACTCTCAACTTCGGCCACAACTTGTTCAGCTTCGGCGATAGAGGTACCTTCGGCAATAGCTCCCTCTTGCACAACCATCCCTGACCGCCTCATCATTTCTGATATGGGTGCTGTCTCAGTTACTTCAGTTTTATCTCCCTCACGGGACACCCTTTTAGTGGATCTTACCCTGGCCATTTCGGTGTTCAACTTCTTTTAGACGAAGTTGATCGTAAGCGATGAAGTGCTTGTTCAAAAATACAACGCAGAGAGCTTCGGCTTCGGTTAAAATTTTGAACAACACAACGGTGCAATAGCAATGAATGTTGTGGTAACTTCTCACCAACCTATCTGTTTATATAGCTCTGCAGGAGAAGAAGGCGAACCGCGAAAGCGTGTATACTGGCTGAACGGTGGACCGGCCAGCACTTGGAATATTTTAATCGTTTTTTGATGACAAGCTTAGGGAATGTGTTTTTCGGACCTTCGACATTCGAAAGCTTTCGTGTTTTTCGCAGATCGAGCTTGTTATGAAAAAACGATCTAGCACTGCGAAGGGGCTACTGTTGGGGGTTTTCTTCTCCGTCGAAGGTCCTCAAGACAAAAACACCTTCGACAAAGTGATATTAAAGTTTTCTCTCCTTCCGTCGAAGGTTCTCAAGACGAAGACCTAGCTTAGAAGCAACGACGCCAAGTGCTGAAGCTACCATCAACTTCTATTTGGATCGAGCAGAGGATGAAAAGACCAGATAGACCTTAATAATTTAAGTTATGTCAATAAACAAATGTTGAGGGTCTTGAATGTAATTTTACCTGGGCTGCGTCTCGTGCCTATAAATAGATAAACAGTAGCACCGTACTGTTCACACTAAATTGTAATCGCTTTCTCGCGTCTTCACCTTCGAGCAAGCCGAAGGTATCAATGTAATATGTATCCTATTAATATTCATATATGCCTTATTTCTATATATTAAAGCAGGAGGAATTGCCGCTTCCACGTGCGTCCACGTCGGTAAAAAAATTATTGGCCGTCCGATCGTTCACCAATGGTGACAACGTCCACCAGCCGGCTCGTGTAGTCTCCATCGGCCTGACGTCTAGCCAAACGCCACGAATATTCCAGAGAAATCGCATTGCCGGCGACCTCTGCATCCTCTGTCTTCTCCTCAGCACACCGGATGCTGTCGCAGTCCACGACGCTGTCCGCGCCCCCTAGCCCCCAGGGCCTGCTGTCCCTGTCGGCATCCTCGTTCGCTCCGCCCGCATGGGTAGACGACCTCCTTGCACTCACGCTCGCCGAGGGGCAGGGGCACTCGCCGGCTCCGGCGAGGGCTATGCCATCGCCGCCCACCTCGACACCGCGCGTCGCGCTCCTCGACACCTGCAACGCCATCGCCGCGCGCCTCCACCGCCTTCACAGGCGCAACCTCCTCGCGCGACCATCTCATTCGCCGGTAGGAATCACAAGTCTGTAACCAAACTTATGTGTGCGAGCGCGCCTCGTCGTCTTCATCATTCATCTCTTCTGTCCAATACGTGCTCAGACTAGGAACCAGGCTAGACATTCTTCTCACCATTCATGCTCCAGCTAGAAAATAGGTTCACATTCTTCCCCTCTTTCTTATTCGTACTCAACTCACTTAATACTGAGCATATTAGGCTGATCCCAACAATTCCCCCTCTCCATATTAGGCCTTATCTAATTTTCTAATTTAAAGGGCCCCTTTTCGTCACAAATGTTGTCTCACAACGTGCTCAACCACAGAATCACATTTACTGTCTGACTGCCACATAATTTATATTTCTTATGCTGAGAACGTATAACTGATGCACAAAAAAATACATATGGATTATATATACATATACCGCGTAACAATTATGCATACTCCAAACTGCTCCCTCGGCCCTAGGATGGATCTACAGAGCAGTGTTGAGGCAAGCGATTTGAAGTCAGACCAAATCTGCATGGAGTATAAGTATCATTTATCTTTATCAATGTATGTATATTCGATCGTGGTTCTCATTTCACTTTAAACTATGTGCATATAAGGCCTGATCTAATTTAAACTTTTCCCTTTGTTACAAATAAAGCTCCCTACATTCACAAATATATGACGTTTGAGTTTTTTAATCATAACTTTGACTACTTGCCTTATTTATTTTTTTAGAAATTTTACTAATTTTTACTGCAATTTGGTTTAGTATAGAGTATCTAACCATGATAATTGATGATTGTCTATCACTTAGTATGTTCAGGATTTTTTTTAAACTGCAACAAAAAAGAAAATCACACACAAAAAAATTCCCTATAGAATATGCACACCAGCGTATCACAAATGTGTATATCACAACCGGTTACACATGCATGGTGTGTTGTGCATATGGTCACTTTATAGATTTTCCCCAAATTTTGTTTACAAATATAGGTATGCACTTAGTAACCTGTTTTGTAATTGATTCTGTAGGCAAGGTCATCGCGCTGGAAAAGGAGATATTCAGTTATAGTCCAGTTGCCTACACATAAAGACTTTGAACAAACCAGGTAAAAGACATTTGCTGCTTAAAAGATATTGGATCAATCTCCTATAGTTTAAATGCATCGCTCTTCTGTAAATACTCATATTATCTGCCTGCATGAAAAATATATCATTTATCATACTTACACCTACCATACTGACTAGCACAGTAGCACTAGGTCTGTCATAAAACATGCTTTGGAGTATGCCTCATCGGATTGAAACATGTTAAGAATTCGTCTTGAAGCCTTACCATCAAATTTCAAAGCTACTATACTCTCAGAAGCACTATGTCATAATTCACAATGCTTTTGATAGATATTATGCCTTCGTATTCACGTGCAGGTTGAGTATAATCAACACATTTTTGTTTCGCGTATCAAGCTAGCAACTCAGGATCATGTTAAATAAGAATCCAACCGGTTCCACATGGTGTCTTATCCCTTATGTATGTGGCCGACTTATATACTTCTCCATAAAATTTATTTACTGATATTAGTATGGACTTATTAATCTGTTATTTAATTGATTCCGCATACAGGTCATCACGCTACCTCCAATTCTAGCGATTGCGACTCCAAAGACAATAGATATTGCCAATTATCGTAATAACCCTGCACCCCTACTCCCCCTCTGTTTATTGTTTGCTTACAACCAGTATTTGGTTGCTTCAAGAAATTTGTATATTCCTACTAATCCGCTCTCATGTATGTGGTTGCACCTACACATAGCATACTTTCTTTCAATGCTAACTATTTTGTAGCAACTAAAAATAAAATTCTATTGGTTCAGCTAGCTGAAAC
Source organism: Zea mays (assembly GCF_902167145.1). Classification (NCBI taxonomy): domain Eukaryota; kingdom Viridiplantae; phylum Streptophyta; class Magnoliopsida; order Poales; family Poaceae; genus Zea; species Zea mays. The sequence continues at coordinate 249,032,792 of NC_050096.1, read as the reverse complement.
GAGGACCATTGTGAGATAATATCTATGCTACTCATGATACTATATTTGTAAACTGTAAGGTTCTACTACTGCAAATAATTGCATATTTAGATAATTCTGTCACTACTACTTATATAATCCCATATATACTATATATATACAACAACGCTTTTTTACTATGTAAACGCATCAAGCTAACTGTGTAACGTAAATGTACCAATCACAGACTCGCGCAAGGCGCGAGCAAATTACTAGTGGAATACAAATATCAATGAGTCGATGACTTGTATCTTTTATATTAGTATTTATTTCAATCTATTGATAACATGGTGAAGGCATGTCCTTCGCGACCTTCGTCCGATGATCATTGAATCCAAGAGGAAACAATGCTTCAGAGGGCGAAGGTCTTTAATATTTAACAATTGTGTTGTCTTGTTCTTGATTCACAGCATTTGAGAACAAGTAACCAACAGAATCCGAATTCTTATTCAGGTATTTACTCAATTCAACTCAAACAGCATACCCTAAAATTTAACATGTATATATGTGGATTTTATTTAAGTATAAGTTTATAGATAGTCAAAACAAACTTAGAGTAAAATAGATTTCTCGTGATCCTCCATATCCAAGTCAAAAAAACTATATAAATAATATTTTTAAACTATCGAAGCATGTAACAAAAGATAAACAACAACATGTGATATTAAATAAGTGACATTTGTACAAATACAAGTAAATTATAATTGATATAAAATATTAAATGTACCAAGAAAAACAAATTTTCCATTCTAAAATGAATGAATGTCCTATATAAATGTGTGTACCAAAACTTAAATGAAAACATGAAGACATTTATGGTTTAGAGTTTAGGGTTTTAGGGTTATAGTTGAATATTTATGGAACTTCATTGATATGTGTTCACTATATAGATAAAGTGGAGAGTTATATTTGAATGTTTATGAAACCTATTGAATTTTATTATTGAATATCACTAGAAATATAAGGTTGATATATTTATTTATTTATTTATCATATAAATATTTTTTGAATATTTAAAATGATATATATATCATTTTTTAGTATATTATTAAACTTAAAATCATTTTTAATTAGTAATTAGTGATAAAGTTAAGTTTAAAATGATTTCATGAAACATATTTTTTCCACGGATATAGATAGTATCGGATGTTTCATGGTTTTTTCGAATACGAATATGGAATAGGATAGAGAAAAGTACTATAAAATCAAATTCAAATACATTAATTTGACATCCATATTGAAATCAAATATGGATACGAATATCCATATTAACAGTTTTAGCGAATACGAATAATTCGGATCTCTAGACATCCATTTTCAGCCCTAACTAGGCCTGCTAATTGGTTGAAATCCACCCAAACTCACTCCACCCATCAGGAATAAGTCATTTTCTTCAACACAATTCAACACAATAATTTAACTAAATAACATATCCCAATCTATTCATAATAGCTGGCGGGTTAAACCCATTACCTAAACCTATAAAAAATCCATAGAAGATTCTTGCACTAAAGTGGATTCATATACAGACTGAAATATTTCACCAAACATTTCACCAAAATAGCAGTGGAACTGATTCATGAAAGGATTCGGCATGATAATCTACTTAATTTTATAGATCCACGTGTAGGCCCAAAATTAAAACCTCACATTCAGACCTTAAAATATTCACAAAATTAACTGAATTTTATTGAAAATAGCTAAGATCATTAATATGTTAATTTATGTGTAACAGTATATATAGACATGAGATACAACGCAGAATTTTTCGTCGCGTTTTAGCTTTCCATCTCCATCCTCACGACGAGAAAAGTTTCATACAGAAATCCCCACGAACTCTTGTGTGTGGCATTTTTTCCTTCTTCATGGGGATAAATCCCCGTCGGAGATCCTCATCTCGGCTTAAATTATAATCATGGCATACTTTATTTGTTATTAATACAACATTGTCACTTACACATATTGTTACATGTAAAAAATCATTTTGTGTACGTCAAAATTAACACATTTATACAACGATTGGTCTCTTGATAAAGTAATTTACATGTAAGAAATCATTTTGTGTATATGAAAACATCATCATATATAAATTGGACCCGCGGGAAACGATAATGAGGAATGCTTCTCCATCTCTCTTTATCCGCCGAGATAATTTTTTCCCCGTTTACATCTCTGTGGAGGAAGAACATTTTTCATCACCTTTAGGCTTGTTCAGTTATGGGTGGATTACATCTCTGTGGAGGAAGAACATTTTTCATCACCTCTAGGCTTGTTCGGTTATGGGTGGATTAATGAGAATTTGAGTGGATTCCACTTAAATTCCCACCAATTCATACCTAACCAAACAAGAGGAATTCCCCGCAAAAAAAAGGGGAATCGGGCCCCTTTGCCATCTGCCATCTCTAAGTGTAGATCCATGTGACGCTGACGATAATGAGAAACCAGAAACAGCAGCCATCATATGTCCGCAGCCCCTGCAAGAGAGCAAAAGTAACTCTTCCAGACCAGATCATCCAATGTTTGCCCTTTCACACACATTTCTATCATGATATTCCACCAGACACCCTTTTATAATCTACCTTAAACAAAATTCTTAGTAACATATTCCTGCGCTGGCGAACCAAAAATAAGACGTATATGTGCGACAACCAGTGATTCTCGCTAGAGGCTTGTTCGATTATTCTTATCCGATATATATTGGATGGAATTAAAAAATAAATGAAAGATTTCGATTTATTTTGGATTTAAATACACTTAATCTCACACAATCCACATGGATTGATAGGAAAACGAACAAGCCCAGGTTCAGAAAACGATTAGCTGCTGCAGAGATGTGAAAAAAATTCACAGAATCAAGCGTAGTTGAAACTGGAAGTGCAAGACCTGACAGACGCAAACTTATCTGAGATACACTGGATGAAGGATGCAGTGGACACTTCGTAGTCATAGCTTCAGTAAACAGCTCACCTTGATTTCACCTTCTTTGCTGTTCCAACAAGGCAATAACCGACTATGCACAAGAATGAACTTCAGCACAAAATAATAGAGACATTGATTCCAAACAAAATGTGATCCACATGTCGCAAAGAGCAAAAGCAGTAGCCCAGGAGGAACCTTAAGCCACACGCAAGAACAATGTATACATGCACAACTTGCACACTTCAAGTACTTCCATCCCACAGGACAAACGAAAAGGTGCAGCAGTCCACTGTTCGTTCTGGAAAACCAGTGATGGAACAACACCTGATTATACCATGTTCAATAACCATGCGCTGCCGAGGAAAGGAAACCCATGGTAATATATTTGCAGTACTCGTAAGTCAGACTCCCACAACAGAGGTTCAAGTATACAAGTTTGTTTTGTCAAACAAAAAGGTGGGCATCTCGAACCAGTCAGATTTCCATCAAGAACAAGGAATCAAAATCCTTCTGCTTTCTCGAAAAAGGATTGCTTTCCTAATTACACATGATGCTAAACTTGTTATATGTCCTGCTTTACTTTTAGAGGTTGACATCTAACAACATTGGTAGCCAGTTCAAAATTAATTAAACTATTCTACATGCAATAACCTGTCAACTCATTAACCAACCCATAGCATGTTAATAATCCTAAATTACAAGCTTACAAAGTTACAAGTTAATATATATCAAGCTTATAGGAAATGTTTCATTAGGAACAGCCTCAGCCATGTGTATTAACACAATTTCTTAAAAAAATAAAGGTTTAATCAAACTAATGTTGGCATAACAAAATCCTGCTAAAGTCACCAGAATACGGATGTAGCTTTATAGTAAGCAATGCATAGGGGCATATTAGTAAACAATTATTATTGGCTATTAGAATTCCCAATGAATGATTATTTTAACAGCTTGGATATTTTATAGTAAACAATTATTATTGGCTTTATAGTAATGTAAACAATTATTATTGGCTTTATAGTAAACAATTATTATTTTAACAGCTTGGATATTTTAGTAATGTAAAGCAACCAAACCATTATTATTGGCTCATATTAGTAAACAATGAATGATTCCCAAGTGGGTAACAAATACAGTATGACTTCTATCTCTATATTCACCCTCCAAACTTAAGGCATCACATTTCACAAAGAAAAAATGTATCATGTAAGTCCATTGAAATTGACACCCACAAGTAATCATGTTTCAATTAGAATTCATTGGCCGAATTTTTCTTACTAGGTGTTACGCAATGGACAGTGCAAAGAGATATTTGTCCAAAAATAACCCGGCACTCACTGGTTTAAGTGTCATGTAACATTTTTGTTTGTATTCAGTTCATGAACATCAGCTTCTGCAAGGTGTGAAAGAGCAGTTATCATATTATGCTTCACCTTGAATGAACACTCAAAAGAGGACACAAAGACATAATAAGAGTGCCTACAAAGAAAACCGTATCATGCATATGCCGCTAATGAAAAAGAAATAGAGGAACAATCATGTGAAGTTAAGGGTTTCAATACTGATCAGATTCTGCAAATTTATACTCCCTCCACCCCTTTTTCCATATTTTAGTATTTTCAGGGCAGGTTAGTGTTCAATGGAAATTACCCATGTACCCTTTTCTATTTATTGAATATGAAACATGCTAATTAAGGAATAGACCCCTCGTTAAAAGGAATGCATGGATGCATGCAGACTGTAATCTTAAGGCCTGTTCGGTTGTTAAGGATTGCAGCCCCGGATTGATTCCTAGCCGGATTACTTCTTTAATTTATATAGATTTTAATGAGTTGGAACGAATCCTGGCTTATTCCTGTACAACCGAACGGGCCCTAAGCTGATATGGGCCCAATCTATCTCTAAGGTGCTGTTTGGTTTATATGTTTGTAATGTAATAGGTAACAAATAACGTTAGATCATGTTTGTTTAAGTATAACCGTAATCGGATACCACACTAGAAATTGATATCAGCCTATTCAAACTTGTTACCGTTGGTAATCGAATGCAAACCATTACCGTTACCATTTACGTTACATTTTGGAACCAAACGTCACCTAAGAGCTAACAAAGTTTTTTAGAACATTTTTTTAATCTAAACCATGCTTTTGGGAAGAAGGCAGCAGTAGACATTTATAGTGATAATTAAGGCTGTGATTACAAGGATGTATTCCATAATATAGAAACAAAACCTACATCTGATTTTTCATCTCATCCTCACTCAACCTGATCAAAATAATACTTACGTTATTCACCATATAAGATAAACTTACCTATAAGACAAATAACAACCAAAATCATTCCATAAAAAACATCAACAGATTGATGTTTTTCAAATAACCAAATCATTCCATAAACAACATCAACAGATTCACATTTTGTAGTTGTTTTCACCAAAACAACCAGCAAGCATGCAAAGTTCAAATAAAGAGCATTAGTGCATAACAAACGCAGCATTTCAGAGCAGATAAGGTAAAAGGAAAATATTCCAAAACAATTGAAAACCAAAAACAACAATAAAGCCTTTCAGTCCCAAGCAAGTTCAGATAGGCTAGAGTTGAAACCCCACATGAGCCCTAAAATCATTCCAAAACAACTGAATGAATAAAAAAAATTGCATTCAAAACCAGCTTGTGTGAGACAGGAAAACTTTCCAGAGGTTTATCTGATCTAATTTTGAGGGAAAGCCATAATGATCCAACTCCAAATAGGAGTCATTTTTTAATCATGTTCCACTCAAACAGTTTAACTCACCCATCCTAAGGTCATTCATCCAAATAAATGCATAAAGAAAGCCATCAAAGTGCAACATATATGATAACTCAAATATTAGGAACACGCTAATAACAAGATGGTCACTTCTTTGTTGCAGACAGAGACAAGGGAAAATGACCAAAATAACTTGCTCTGTCATCATCAATGATGGACAGCCTCTGAAATTTGATGTTTCTAGATTATTGGTATGACATCTTTTGCATGGTATCATCTTCTAGATCATAAGACTGATCCAAATGTAAATGAAAGAAATGGATTAGCTGGGGCAGAAACTGATGTATGAAAAAGGTTACAAAGATCCTGTTCCTGTGGATGCCAACTACATCAGCTACAAGGTCAAAGGCAGAAACCCATCAAGGAGTGCTGAAGCTAAACAAGCCTGCCTGTGCATACCTCTCTTTGTAAACATCACTATGCAGACCCTTGATGAAGCGAGCTCAGCAGCCCATCACAGCGCAATTATACACAAAATTTCCAGATGGCCGTCTGTCCATCAAATTCCACACAGGTGGCTTGTCATCAGGAGTCCATGAGGTCAGCTCAATCATGCCCCCAACTGGTGTTCTTGGGCCACCAATGACAATAAGCCTCTCACCACATGCCCTGAATGCAAGGCCCCATCCATTCATGGACACAGACCGCTCAGGCAATTTACCAAGTGTGATCCACCCATTATTCTGCTTGTCATACTTCTTCACATCCTTCCCGCTGTAATCAGCAGCATACAGCTCATTCTTAACCACTGCAACAAGTGGGGGTGCACCGCTCACTCCATTAAGACCCCCAGACATGTTCTCAATCACCCTCCAAGTCTTGCTCTGCACATCGTACACTTCACCGCAGGTCAAGATCATGTTGTTGTTTGTCACACCACCAATGACACAAAACTTGCCATCTATGAACACCCCAGAGCAATTTTTACGTGCCTTATTCATGCTAGGGAGTGGTGTCCAAGTATGTGTCTCCGAGTTGTACAGCTCTGCTGAGCTGAGAATCCTGCCAAAAGAATCAGTGCCACCAGCAACATATGCCTTCTCCCCAACGCTTGCTGACCCAAATAGACACCGAGGAGAATTCATCACCTCACCTCGTGTCCAAGAGTTTGTCAGTATACTGTATCTGAAGACAATGTGTGCCATTCCAAACACAAGTAGCTCGGTGCCCACAGCCAAAGACTCCTTGTCTGAGCACATGAAGCACTCGTCAGGAGGCATCTTGGGCACCGAGATCCAACGCTTGCGGTAAGGGTCATAAGCATCCCACTCCAAAACATTACAGGAGAAGTACACCCAATGCTCCGCGATGTTATTCTGCCGTCGCAGCCTGTAGATCTCCCCTCCTCGCACAAGAGACCGGAAATCATGATTCAGCGATGCCACTGAGCCATATTCTGACCGGCACAGCCGGAGGAGGCAGTTGATGGACAGGTCCCGGCCAATTTGTCCTATGAGATCACCACCGCCACAGCTGAGCTCCCCACCGCCGGCCACCACGGTGCGACGGCGGCCAGGGGCATGAGCTTCACGAATATCTGGTGTGTGCGGTTGCGGCGACGGCGGCTTGCTGCGCTTGCCGCTGCCATCCACCTCGTCCATTTCCTGGACGAAATGGACCTCATCCTTGAAGCCTTCCCGCGCACGCCGCTTCCGGTCGGCGCCTTCGAGGAGGCCATCCGCCCACTGCAAGTCCACCTCGCATCCGCCCCGCGAAGCCCGTGGCGCGAGGCAGGAGTCCCCGTCTTGTAAGGCCATTTCCTCTCCCTCATCGTAGAGATCCATCCCCGCCGCGGGTTCTTGGAAGAACCGTACGCGGCAAGAACAAGCGGCCTGGACCCCCTCCCCTCTTCCTCCTCTCGGGATTTACACCACGCACCTTGCTCTAGCTCCGATCTACAGGCAGAAAACAAAAGAACAAGAGGTAAACGAATTGGGTGAGAAAACGCGAAGAAGGACAGGTCGAGAAGCTGAGATCTGATAAGCGCATCCACCAGTAGGCCCTCTGCCCTTCGGCAATCCAAGAACCCCCACCCCGAACCCTCCGAGAAATGAACCCTCAATCCGAACCCTGCGAGAAATAAATCCCACGTACCTAGGCAGATGAAGGCATCCGATCCAAGAACACCGAATCAACGACGAAAGGATGGCAGGAAGTGGCGGCGGCTGTTGTGTCCAGGAAGCAAAGAGAAAAGAAAGGGCAATCACATCAAACCCTTCCCATCAACTACCTCTTTCTCTTCTCTGTACAAAACTTCCTTCCCCGCTCTCTCAATCACTCTAATCTCTACCTGATTAGCCATAGATTATATAGAATGTGGATAGGAAGAGAGCTGTCTCGCCGTCCTCTTTCGACTGCGGGTGTACGTTCTTCCCCTGCTGTGCCGCCGCCGCCGCCGTAGCACGCTCTCTCCCCTCTGCAATGTGGTGTACACGCACCTAAAATGTGTACTTGGGATTCTTCTCTTTTACTTATTCTAATTCGTTTTCTCCTCTTCTTTTGTGCTGCTTTTATTTTGGTTCTGTTTTCTAACCGTGCTTTTCTTGTTCACCTTTCTTTTTATAAAGGTTTAGTGTGCATTCTGTTCCTCAGTCCTTGAAATAACTTACTTTTCCTTTTCTTCCCATTTTGGATACCTTTAAGCATAACACATTCTAAACTTTTTAAGTCACAATTAAGGTTTAATGTATGCAGCAAACATCACCCTCTAAAGTCCTAATATTATTATTGTCTATGACTTCAGCAGATCACGTAAAATAGGGAACGTGATACTGTAAATGACACTGACATTGTTTACATACTACCTGATTGGATACCTGCGTGTGTGCAACCGGCCTCACGCGAGCCTACTCCCGCAGATACGGAGGTTTCACGCATATCGGGGGATGTAGGGCAAAGGCCTCCCGCGAAGACGTGGTTGCACCTGTACATGCAGGTCTGGCCACTTGCATATGGGCAAACAAACACGCGCAGGAGCTTGGTCAACGCATGGCGGCGGCCAGGCTATCCAGATACGCGCAACCAAACACACGGATAATGAAGTTTGAAATAGGGAATGAGATAGGTGACAGGATAGAGGACCTGTCGGAGACAGCCTGAGCACCTTTCAAAGTTCCCAAAATACACTTGTAGTCTTGATATGATATTTTGGTAAGATTGAAAAATGAGTAAAATGCGGTCTTAATCCTAAACTTGTCTGGTTGTACCAACCCGATCCATAAACTTCTAAAGTATGTCCCTTGGGCTATCTCCTACAGCTTACTGATCCTCATACCTATATCCAAACTCCACTCTGCGAACATTGTAGTTTATAGTGCAAAACAGTATTTTAGATGACCATATGGGTAAACCAAGGGACATGGTCTTAAGGGTTTTTTCACTATCCGGGTCCCTATTACATCCTAACGGGTTGTTATGGCCCACATGTTAGGTGGTTTCTTTCCCCGCGTGGGCCTCCTGCCCTATCTCTGATATTGTCGAGGGAGGATTTAATTCGGGCTATCGAGGGAAGTTCGGGCGTCATCATTATTTGTTTTTGTCCACTTTACCTCCTACACCGACCTTCTGTCTTTGTAGCCTGTCCGTTGGTATTCTCTCTTGTCGTTGTGCAGGACCGTAGGTCATGAGTGAGACTTAGACCTAAGACTCATATAGCATGACTGGGACTTAGGCCTAGGACCCATAGGTCATGAGGGGGAGGACCGATAACGTTCGCGCTGCACCCCGTCGACCAGCGTAGTTAATGCTACGTACACGGGACTGACAATGTAATCAGTTTGAGAGGCGTGCAAGGCCCACTCGAGTGGGTTTTGTCTAGTTTGTCTGGCCATATCAACCTTCCTTCGCCTTGCCTGACCCCTTGGCTTGGCACAGGGAGTCACCCCGTGGGCATGACAGGTTCTTGATTGACCTACGACAAACGAACCCTGGTGCTTATTCGTCCACTGAGTCGTGGCCCTAAGGGGCTCGGGGATCCGGACCTCAACACCTCCTAACACATTTTTGCTGAACCCAAGGTTTTAGCAACTCTTATTTCAAGATGCTCGCCCATGTTCCTAAACTTAACTATCATATATCATATTATATGGTGCATTCTAATAACACACCTCCCCCTAAATATTTATATCCACCAACACTTCCTTGCCTCAAATAACATATACTCTCTATCTCCTATATATAATATAAAGGATGTTAGAGCATCTCTAATATAGGATGATAGAGCATCTCTAATATTTTTAAAAATAATTGGTGAGATTATATTTGTTGGTTTTCTCCAATGATTTGCAATATATGACTCCTAATAAGATAGTTTTGCTTGAGGAATCCCTCACTTTTATATTTTCTTTCTTTCTTGTATATTTGCATGGAACCCTATCATTTCTCCTTATCCTTGCACACATTCTGCCACCTCTAGATCGACATATTGGATAAGTGCATGTATCTTTTCTGGTCGATTGGTACAATTGTACCAAATACAAAAAATCGAGAGTTGAGATAATATGTTATTCAAGATTTCTTTGAGTACAATGCACTTCCGATCCTTAGACTTGTCTGGTTGTGTCAACCTGATCCATAAACTTTTAAAGTATGCCTCTTAAGGAATTATTCATTATTTGTGTTTCTATTAGATCCTAACGGATTGGAACAGACCTGGTAGAGGGTCTTTCCCTTCTTGTTCCTTGAACCAATGCCGAGAAGAGGAAGCTTGATCCACCGACATCGCTTAGAATGCCGATGATGTGGGCCTTGTAGATCTTTGGTGAGTGAGGGATAAAGCATGTGGAAGATATGCAGGGTGACTATGAGTGAGACAACTGAGAGCACCTAGAGGGGGTAAATAGGTGATCCTGTAAAAACAGCTCAACAAAAACAAACTTGGTCTGAAGTGGATTAGTAAAATCAAAACCAAGTTTAGATGAAGAGCGAGAGAAGAGAGGACTTCTTCACTTAATTGCTCTCACAAGATGAGTGTTAAATTTAGAGCAATATTATAAGTGAAGAGACGTGCTAGAAAGAATAGGATCGCAGTAAAGTGAAATAGATAGGTGACACAGTGATTTTTATCATGTGGTTCGGTCAAGCGTAAAAGGCTTGCCTACTCCATGTTGTGGTGTCTCAATGGTCGAGGGTTGCACTCAACCCCTATTAAGTGATCCAAAGATCAACTTGAATACCACAGTTTTCTTTCTTATCTCACTTTACCCAGTTGTGAGGAATCTCCACAATTTGGAGTCTCTCACGCCTTACACAATTTGATCTCAAATAAACTCAAAAGTAAGGTGGAGTAGAAACACACACAAGAGACAAAAATCACAGCAACACACGCTAACAAGTTGAGAGAGGAGCACAAGAAATAGTACAGCGGAATTACATCTCAAACCCTTGCTCAAATCTCAATCTATCAAAGCTCTAGCAAGATCGCAGTGTCTCACTATCTTAGGATGTTCAAGGATGCTTGGTTATGTGTTCCATGCGCCTAGGGGTCCCTTTTATTGCCCCAAGGGGCCTAGGAGCTGTTGGAGCTCCATTAGGTAGGCTTTGGTAGCCTTCTGTCCGTGGGCGCACTGGACAGTCCGGTGCACCACCGGACAGTGAATAGTGTGCGAGTCCCTTCCTTGTTTGGCGAAGCTGATGGTTGCTAGCCTCTGGTCCCATGACGCACCGGACAATCCAGTGGCGCACCGGACAGTCCAGTGCAGCTTGGTGACCATTGGCTGTGCACACGTGGCGCCTGCTGATCGCGTGGTCGACCGTTGGCTGAGCGCGTGGCTAGCACACCAGACAGTTCAGTGAATTATAGCCGAGGCGCTCTCAACTTTTTCCGAGAGCCGTCTGTTCACCGGGTATGCCAGCCTGAGCACTAGACACTGTCCGGTGCACACCGGGCAGTCCCGTGTACACCGAACAGTCCGTTGCACCGAGGCTGGTGCAAGTTTGGCTAACCTTAGCCAAACTTCTCCTTTTGAATTTCTCTTGATTTGAAAAGTTCCCTAGCACATAGTAGAACATAGTTAGTACCAAAACCAATTTACTAAGTGCTAGAATCATACCTTTATTTCTCCAATATTGTAGAGTTTGCAATTTGTTCTTACGACTCTCAATTTGCTTCTCTTTAACTCTGAGCTTATACTCACAATTGTATGTTAGATCAAAGTGATGTGTTAGGCACTTAATCACCAAAACACTTAGGAATGCTCAAGGGCACATTTCCCTTTCAATCTCCCCCTTTTTGGTGATTTATGCCAACACATCAAAAGCAACTTAAAAATGTACTAACATAACCAAATGCGAGCTAAAAGTTGCAAATTGAAGTCAAACTCAAAACCAATAGAGTTATCACATGATTTGGTATATTTGGATCATTTTGCCAGCACTTGGTTTGTTTTCACAAAACAAATTCATTTTCCTATCTCTATGTCAAAATCACTTAGTTTTGTCAAATCAAAATATTTTTCAAGACTAGTTTTGATCAAAAGCCAGAAACTCCCCCCTTTTCCCATAATCAAATTTCTCCCCCGCAAGAGAGTAGTTTTTGCAATAAGAGGGTTTTGATTTAACAACAAGTATACTTACACTAAAATTTTGAAAAATTCACAAGTGATAGATGATCCAGTTGCTTTGGCCTTAATTTCTCTCCCTTTGGCATTAAGCACCAAAATAGAAGAGCTAGTGGCCTTTTAACCCCATTGCCTCACAAAAATTGCAACAAAAGGCCAAGCTCAACAAGAGAACACAATAGGGACTTGGAATAAAGATCATTGATACCGGAATGCAGTGGAAGCCTCTTCTTTGTCCAAGTCCACCTTTTCCCTTTCAATTCATCTTTTAGATTGTAATTTTAGCACTCAAACAAACACATTAGTCTAAAAGGATCAAGTTGTAGCACATCCTCCCCCTAAACGTATGCATCATTTGCATAAAGACTTGTGAGGTCCGGGGATGACTTGTACAACTTGAGCTCCAAAATAAGCAAGTAAAGACTATGATGCTGAAAAGAACATGATCAAAGGCATAAAAACACAAGTATGCTATAAATCAATCCAAGTTCCGTGAATCTAAAACATTTAGCTCACTACACAACCTACAAAACCTTTTCTCATCTAAAGGCTTGGTGAAGATATCGGCTAGCTGGTTCTTGGTGCTAATATGACAAACATCGATATCTCCCCTTTGCTGGTGGTCTCTCAAAAAGTGATGCCAGATGTCTATGTGCTTAGTGAGGCTGTGTTTAACAGGATTATCCGCCAAGCGAATTGCACTCTCATTATCACATAGGAGTGAGACTTTGCTCAGATTGTATCCAAAGTCCCTGAGGGTTTGCCTCATCCAAAGTAGTTGCATGCAACACTGGCCTGCAGCAACATACTCGGCCTCAGCGGTGGATAGGGCAACAGATGTTTGTTTCTTAGAGCTCCAAGACACCAGGGACCTTCACAGAAAATGACAAGTCCCCGATGTGCTCTTCCTATCAACCTTGCATGCGGCATAGTCGGAATCTAAGTATCCAATTAAGTCAAAGGTAGACCCCTTTGGATACCCGATCCCAAAGCAAGGCGTATGAACTAAATATCTAAGAATTCGCTTCACAGCCACAAGATGACATTCCTTGGGATCGGATTGAAATCTAGCACACATACATACGCTAAGCATTATATTCGATCTACTAGCACAAAGATAAAGTAATGAACCTATCATAGACTGGTATGCCTTTTGATCAATGGACTTACCTCCCTTGTCGAGGTCCGAGTGCCCGTCGGTTCCCATTGGCGTCTTGGCGGGCTTTGCGTCCTTCATCCCAAACCTTTTTAGCAGTTCTTGAGTGTACTTCGTTTGGGATATGAACGTTCCTTCCTTGAGTTGCTTTACTTGAAATCCAAGGAAGTAGTTCAACTCGCCCATCATTGACATCTCGAATTTCTGCATCATTACCCTACTAAACTTTTCACAAGACTTTTGATTAGTAGAACCAAATATTATGTCATCGACATATATTTGGCATACAAAAAAATCACCATTACAAGTCTTAGTAAAAAGAGTAGGATCAACTTTTCCAACCTTGGAAGCATTTGAAATCAAAAAATCTCTAAGGCATTCATACCATGCTCTTGGAGCTTGCTTAAGCCCAAAGAGCGCCTTAGAGAGCTTATAGACATGGTCGGGATACCTGTTGTCCTCAAAGCCAGGGGGTTGCTCCACGTATACTTCCTCCTTGATTAGTCCGTTGAGGAAGGCGCTCTTCACGTCCATTTGAAACAACTTAAAAGAATGGTAAGCAGCATAGGCCAATAAAATGTAAATCGACTCAAGCCTAGCTACAGGAGCGAAAGTCTCCTCAAAATCCAAACCTGCGACTTGGGCATATCTTTTTGCCACAAGTCAAGACTTGTTTCTTGTCACCACTCCGTGCTCATCTTGCTTCTTGCGGAACACCCACTTGGTTCCTACAACATTTTGCTTCAGACGTGGCACCAGGCTCCACACTTCATTTCTCTTGAAGTTGTTGAGTTCCTCCTTCATGGCCAACACCCAATCCGGATCCTGCAAGGCTTCTTCTATCCTAAAAGGCTCAATAGAAGAAACAAACGAGTAATGCTCACAAAAATTAGCTAATCAAGAATGAGTAGTTACTCCCTTGTTGATGTCACCCAGAATCTGATCCACTGGATGATTCCTTTGGATGGTGGCCTAGACTTGAGTTGGAGGTGCTTGTGGTATTTCTTCCTCCTTGTCCTTTTCTTCATGTGCTCCCCCTTGATCCATGCCTTCACCTTGAGGTATATGTTCCTCATCTTGAGTTGGGGATTGCACCATTGTTGAGGAAGATGGTTGATCCTATTCTTGTTGTTCCTATGGTCGCACATCACCTATTGCCATAGTTCTCATCGCGGTCGTTGGAACTTCATCTTCATCTATATCATTAAGATCAACTTGCTCTCTTGGAGAGCCATTAGTCTCATCAAATACAACACCACTAGTGACTTCAACTAAAGCCAAAGATTTGTTGAAGACCCTATATGCCTTTGTATTTGAATCATAACCTAGTAAAAACCCTTCTACAGCTTTGGGAGCAAACTTTGAATGCCTACCTCTCTTAACCAAGATGTAGCATTTGCTCCCAAATACACGAAAGTATGAAACATTAGGTTTGTTACCGGTTAGGAGTTCGTATGACGTCTTCTTGAGGAGGCGATGAAGATAGAGGCGGTTTATGGCATGGCAAGCAGTATTCACAGCTTCTGACCAAAACCGCTCTAGCGTCTTGTACTCTCCCAGCATCATCCTTGCCATGTTGATGGGTGTCTTGTTCTTTTTCTCTACTACACAATTTTGTTGTAGCGTGTAGGGAGCGGAGAACTCATGCTTGATGCCTTCCTCCTCAAGATACTCCTCTACTTGAAGATTCTTGAATTCAGATCCATTGTTCCTCCTGAACTTTTTTATCTTAAGCTCAAATTCATTTTGGGCTCTCCTTAGGAAGTGCTTTAATGTACTTTGGGTTTCTGACTTATCCTGCAAAAATAATAACCAAGTGAAGCGAGAAAAATCATCAACAATTACAAGACCATACTTACTTCCCCCGATGCTAAGATAAGCAACGGGTCCGAAGAGATCCATATAAAGAAGTTCCAGTGGTCTTGATGTCATCATCACGTTCTTGCTTGGATAATTTGTTCCCACCTGCTTCCCTGCCTGACACGCTGCACAAGGTCCGTCTTCCTCAAAACAGACATCTGTTAGTCCTAACACATGTTCTCCCTTTAGAAGTTTATGAAGATTCTTCATTCCAACATGTGCTAGACGGAGGTGCCAGAGCCAGCCCAAGTTAGTCTTAGCAATTAGACATGCATCTAGATCGGCATTCTCTTTAGTAAAATCGACCAAATAAAGCTTGTCGTCTAATACACCTCTAAAAACTAATGAACCGTCACTTCTTCTAAAGACAGATACATCCATATTTGTAAATAAGCAATTATAACCCATATGGCATAATTTACTTACATAACACAAATTATAACCAAGCAAGTCTACTAAGAATACATTAGAAATTAAATGCTCGGTAGTGATGGCTATTTTACCCAAACCTTAGACCTTGTCATGATTCCCATCTCCAAAGATAATCGTATCTTGGGAATCCTTGTTCTTGACGTAGGAGGTGAACATCTTCTTCTCCCCCGTCACGTGGTTGTGCATCCACTGTCAATAATCCAACTTGTGCCCAACTCTTGTTGTGTCCTGCAAGGTTATTTAAGCTTGGGATTTAGGTACCCAACTCTTGTTGGGTCCTACAAGGTTAGTGACATAATACTTTGTAACCCAAATGAATTTCTTCCTCCCTTGCACTTAGGCCCCAAATTTCTAGCAACAAGTTTATCATTTTTACAAATTAGCACATATGAGGCATCATAAGTACGATAAAGCATAGTTGGGCCATTAGATGCATTTCTAGACGCATGAGAAACAACATGGTGAACATGGCGCCTAGGTCTACTCTTGCCATGAACATATGAAGAGCTAGAAGGTGCAAACATGGCATGAGAATCAAAGACATCATCATGACGTACAGGTAAAACAGCATGATCATAACAACCATCATGATTAGCAACATTAGAGGCATTCTTAACATGAGCATACAAATAGGCATGGTTCTTCTTGTCATGAAAAGAATGTGAACTACTAGCCAAGGGTGCCTTCCCTTTCTCCTTGATGAGATTGGAGGCCTTTTTGCTTATTAAGTTCTTGGTTCTCATTTGGAAACCAAGTCCATTCTTAATGGAGGGATGTCTACCAATAGTGTAGGCATCCCCGACAATTTTTTTTCACATTCATTCTTCCAAATTTAAGTTGAGCATTAAGATTTGCAACTTCATCAGTCAACTTAAAGATAGTACAAGCATGATTATTGCAAGCATCAACATCAAAATCTTTACATCTATTGCAAATAGAAACATGCTTCACAGATGAACTAGCAATATTTAATTTCTCTATTCTAGCATTTAGATCAACATTTAAACTCTTGAAGCTAGAAATAGAGTCATGGCAAGAAGACAACTTAGGAGAAAGAATTTCATTTTTCTTAACCTCTAAAGTAAGAGATTTTTCAACATTAACAAGTTTGTCATGTTCTTCATAAAGAATATCTTCTTGTTTTTCTAACAACCTATCCTTCTCATCAAGGGCATCAATTAATTCATTAATTTTGTCTACTTTTTGATCTATCTAAACCCTTAAAGAGATCGCTATAGTATACATCCTCAACAGAATCGTCATCACTAGAAGAAGTGTACTTAGGGGTATCTCGTGTACGTACCTTCTTCTCCTTAGCCATGAGACAAGTATGTCGCTCGTTGGGGGAAGAGAGAAGACTTGCCGAAGGCGAAATAAGCAAGTCCCTCATCGTTGGAGTCGGATGAAGAGCGTCTGAGTCCCACTCCTTGCCGATGTGAGCCTCACCCTTTGCCTTTTGATAATTCTTTTTTTCTCCTTCCCTCTCTTTTCTTGTTCCTGGTCATTTTCATTATTGGGACATTATGCAATAAAGTGGCCAGAATTACCACATTTGAAGCAAGAACGCTTTTCCCTTGATTTGTTCTTGTTGGGGTGCTCCTTGCGTCCCTTCAATGCAGTCTTGAAGCGCTTGATCACAAGTGCCATTCCTTCTTTGTTAAGCCCGACAGCTTCCATTTGTGCCACCTTGTTAGGTAGTGCCTCCTTGCTGTTTGTTGCCTTGAGAGCAACGGGCTGTGGCTTGTAGAGAGGAAGTGGTCTTGGCAATATCATCAACGTACCTTATCTCGTTCACCATCATACGCCCACTTACAAATTTTCCGAGAATTTCCTCGGGCATCATCTTGGTGTACCTGAGATTCTCACAAATAAGATTCACAAGATGAGGATCAATAACTATCGATGACCTTAGCATGAGTCGAATGACATCTTGTACTCCCATAGCTTCGAATCTTGTTCACCAGGGTCTTGAGCCTGTTGTAGGTTTTAGTTGGCTCCTCTCCCCTTTTTCATGGCGAATCTCCCCAGTTCACCTTCCACCAACTCCATTTTGGTGATCATGGTGACATCGTTTCCCTCATGAGAAATCTTGAGGGTGTCCCATATTTGCTTAGCATTGTCCAAGCCGCTAACTTTGTTGTACTCATCCCTGCATAGAGATGCTAACAAAACAGTAGTAGCTTGGGCATTTTTATGAATTTGTTCATTAATTAATATGGGATTATCACTACTATCAAACTGCATTCTATTTTCCACTATTTCCCAAATACTAGGATGGAGAGAAAATAAATGGCTACACATTTTATGACTCCAAAAAGAATAGTCTTCTCCATCAAATTGAGGGGGGTTTCCAAGTGGAATAGACAATAAATGAGCATTTGAATTGTACGGAATGCGAGAGTAATCAAATGAATAATTTTGATTAACCGTTGTCTTTTTCGTAGACGAGTCTTCGTCGTCGTCACCCCTTGGTGAAAAAGAGGCGGTGTCGCTGTCGTAGTAAATGACCTTCTTGATGTGTCTTTTCTGCTTCCCATCCTTTCTCTTGTTGTTCGAACCTGAGTTGGTGAACTTGTCACCTTTTGGCTCATTGACGTTTAGGATCTCCTTCTCATTGTTGTTGATCATGATCCCCTTTCCCTTAGGATCCATCTCTTCGGGCGGTTAGTCCCTTGATGAAGAGAACGACTTTGATACCAATTTAGAGCACCTAGAGGAGGGTGAATAGGTGATCCTGTAAAAACAACTCAACATAAACAAACTTGGTCTAAAGTGGATTAGTAAAATCAAAACCAAGTTTGGATGAAGAGTGAGAGAAGAGAGGACTTCTTCACTTAGTTGCTCTCACAAGATGAGTGTTAAACTTAGAGCAATAATATAAGTGAAGAGACGTGCTAGAAAGAATAGAACCACAGTAAAGTGAAACAGATAGGTGACACAGTGATTTTTATCCCATGATTCGGTCAAGCATAAAAGGCTTGCCTACTCCATGTTGTGGCGTCCCAATGGACGAGGGTTGCACTCAACCGCTCTCAATTGATCCAAAGATCAACTTGAATACAACAATTTTCTTTCTTATCTTAGTTTACCCAGTTGTGAGGAATCTCCACAATTTGGAGTCTCTCACGCCTTACACAATTTGATCTCAAATAAACTCAAGCGTAAGGTGGAGTAGAAACACACACAAGATACAAAAATCATAGCAACACACACTCACATGTCGAGAGAGGAGCATAAGAAACAGTACAATGGATTTACAACTCAAACCCTTGCTCAAATCTCAATCTATCAAAACTCTAGCGTGATCGCAGTGTCTCCGTGTCTTAGGATGTTTAAAGGATGCTTGGTTTTGTGTTCCATGAGCCTAGGGGTCCCTTTTATAGCCCCAAGGGACCTAGGAGCCATTAGTGCTCCATTAGGCAGGCTTTGGTTGCCTTCTGTCCGTGGGCACACCATCGGACAGTGAACAATGCGTGATTCCCTTCCTTGTTTTGTGAAGCCGATCGTTGCTAACCTCTGGTCCCATGGCACACCGGACACTCTGGTGCAGCTTGGTGACCGTTGGCTGGGCACATGCGGTGCCCGCTGATCGCGCGGCCGACCGTTGGCTAAGCGCGTGGCTGGCACACCGGTGTA
Source organism: Zea mays (assembly GCF_902167145.1). Lineage (NCBI taxonomy): Eukaryota > Viridiplantae > Streptophyta > Magnoliopsida > Poales > Poaceae > Zea > Zea mays. The sequence continues at coordinate 249,013,406 of NC_050096.1, read as the reverse complement.
CACTGAACAATTCGGTGAATTATAGTCATGGTGCTCTCAACTTTTCTCGAGAGTGGCCTGTTCGCCGGATGCGCCAGCCTAAGCACCGAACACTGTCTGGTGCACACCAGACAGTCCAGTGCACTGAGGCTGGTGCAAGTTTGGCTAGCCTTAGCCAAACTCCTCCTTTTGAACTTCTCTTGATTTGAGAAGTTCCCTAGCACTTAGTAGAACATAGTTAGTACCAAAACTAATTTACTAAGTGCTAGAATCATACCTTTATTTCTCCAATATTGTAGAGTTTGCAGTTTGTTGTTACAACTCCCAATTTGTTTCTCTTTAACTCTGAGCTCATACTCACAATTGTATGTTAGATCAAAGTGATGTGTTAGGCACTTAATCACCAAAACACTTAAAAATGGCCCAATGGTACATTTCCCTTTCTACAACAGCACCCGTGATGACGATGGAAACGGCGTGACCGCTGGGCCGGCGGAGAAGGCTAAGGTCGGTCTTAACACCCATGGAGAAGACTTGCAATAATCATGCTTCTACTATTACAAAGTTGAATGATGAAATTGTTCAATTAAATGTTCAACTTAAAACTTGCAAGAATGAAGTAGAAAAGGTTAAATTTGCTAGGGATGCCTTCACCATTGGTAGACATCCCTCCATTAAGGATGGACTTGGTTTCCAAAAGGGAACCAATGACACAAAAAGTCAAAAGGCCCTCAACTTCACAAAGGATAAGGGGGAGGCGCCTATGGCTAGTAGTTCACATTCTTTTCATGATAAAAAACATGCTTATTTGTATTCTCATGTTAAGAATGTTTCTCATAGTGCTCATAATGTTCATCATGATGCATGTATTGACCATCTCGTTTTACATACGAATCATGATGTTGTTTTTACTCCTTGCAATATGATTGCCTCATATAGTGGTTCTTATGCTCATAGTAGGAGTAGAACTATGCGCTGTGCATCTCATGTCGTTTCTCACGCGCCTAAGGATAGGAATGCATCTCATGGTCCTTCTATTCTATTTTGTATTTTTGATGCTTCCTATGTAGTTTACTATAAGAATGATAGAATTGTTGCTACCAATATGGGACCGAAAGGCAAGAAAGGTAAGACTTGCATTTGGGTTCTAAAATCTTATGTCACTAACCTGACAGGACCCAACACAAGTTGGGGACCTAAACCCTAAGCCTAAATTCCTTACAAGTTTATGCATCCGGGGATCAAGCTGGATCATTGATAGCGGATGCACAAACCACATGAAAGGGGAGAAGAAGATGTTCACCTCCTACATCAAGAATAAGGATTCCCATGACACGATCATCTTTGGAGATGGAAACCAAGGAAAGGTAAAGGGGATAGGTAAAATAGCAATTACTACCAAATACTCTATCTCTAATGTCTTTTTGGTAGAATCACTTGGTTACAATTTGCTTTCTGTTAGCCAGTTACATCATATGGGATATCATTGTTTATTTATAAATGTTGATGTAACTATCTTTAGAATAAGTGATAGTTCATTAGCATTTAAAGGTGTATCTGACGACAACCTTTATTTAGTAGATTTTACTAAAGAGAATGTCGATCTAGATGCATGTTTACTTGCTAAGACTAACATGAGCTAGCTCTGGCATCATTATCTAGCACATGTTGGGATGAAGAACCTTCATAAGCTTCTAAAGGGAAAACATGTGTTAGGACTAACCGATGTCTGTTTTAAGGAAGACAGACCTTGTGCAGCATGTCAAGCAGGGATACAGGTGGGAACAACTAATCAAAGCAAGAACGTGATGAGGACGTCAAGACCATTGGAGCTTCTTCATATAGATCTCTTCGGGCCCGTTGCTTATCTTAGCATCGGGGGAAGTAAGTATGGTCTTGTTATTGTCGATGATTATTCCCGCTTCATTTGGGTATTCTTTTTGCAGGATAAATATAAAATCCAAGAAAACCCTCAAGCACTTTCTAAGGTAGGCTCAAAATGAGTATGAGCTAAAAGTGAAGAAGATAAGGAGAGACAATGGATCTGAGTTTATGAATCTTCAAGTGGAGGAATATCTTGAGGAGGACGGCATCAAGCATGAGTTTTCTGCTCCCCACTCAACAAAATGGTGTAATGGAGAGAAAGAACAAGACACTCATTGATATGCAAGGACGATGCTAGGAGAATACAAGACGCCTGAGCGGTTTTGGTCGGAAGCCGTAAATATGGCCCGCCATGCAATAAACTGTCTCTATCTTCATCGCCTCCTTAAGAAGACGACATATGAGCTTCTAACCGTTAACAAACCCAATGTTTCTTATTTTTCTATAATTGGGAGCAAATGATACATCTTGGTCAAGAAAGGTAGACATTCAAAGTTTGCTCACAAAGTTGTTGAAGGGTTTTTACTTGGTTATGATTCAAATACAAAGGCATATAGGGTATTCAACAAATCTTCCCGTTTAGTTGAAGTCACTAGTGATGTTGTATTTGATGAGACTAATGGCTCTCCAAGAGAGCACGTTGATCTTGATGACATAGATGAAAACGAGGTTCTAACGTCCGCAATGAGGATTATGGAGATAGGCGACGTGCGACCGCAAGAACAACAAGTACAAGATCAACCTACTTCCTCGATAATGATGCAATCATGAATCGTCCCAATCCTCTGGGACTCAAATGTAATTCAAATACTAGTCCCAGGAGGCTAGTATACACATTTATACATTAGATAGTTTCAGATATGCTTAAACGAGACAAACCTATAAAGGTGGTGATCAACTTTAATTGTTGGACCGCCACTTAGGACATCATTAGAGTGGGGTTGAAGTAGCCTGATATATGCAGCGAAACAAATCAGCCGTACAACAACCACAAGCATGGTTGGGAACATGCGTAACTCTTACCCGATCAGCGATCTCCTTCTCTAAAAAACAACAAATAAGCAAGAGCGAGTCCTTACGTACCTAGCAACCCACCTTAACCAACAGAATGGGGAAATCAGATATAGTGCCTCGAGTATGTGGAGCTCAGGATATTTTTCAGAAAGAGCAATTTTTGATGTAGGGCTATTTTGTAAAACATTTTATCTTTTTCAAAGCACATCGTCTCCCAAAGCAGTAGGAAGTTTTTCTATATAGAAGAAAATCCCCTGGACTAAACCATCCAGGAATCTCGATAGTTTCCCACTGGTTTTCATTTTCAAAAATAGGTACTGGACTTCTCGTCCACCATAGCTCACGGCTCAACCGTCGGACCTTTTAAAACCACTTTTCAAAAATATTTTTGGAAAAACAAAACACTAATTGTCAAACCAAGCCATAACTCATCCATATCCATGGACGCGGACTATTCGAATAGGTTTTTGAACTCTGCGCATAGGTGTACACTTTTCCTACTAGTCCTGTTTCTTCAATCTCATCGTCGTGAGATCCGAATACCTAAACTCTCTCCTCCCCTGCATGTCTTTACTTTAACGGTTATACCGAAAGGAACAAGGCCACCTCCATGACCAAACCAGGACAAAAATTTTCCCCTCCTTGTCCTCTCGGTGCTCCCCAACCACCATAACCCTGGAGTGTAGACCGTGCAAGTTCGGATCAAGCGACTGTCCATATAGTCTTGGGTGGTTACTTGATAAGAGTACAGTCAATGAAGAATGACAAACCGGTGCTTATACAAGAGGGACAATCCTTCATGCTCACACCTAACACGACTGAGCCATCACCTCAAGGCCCTCCCCATACCGGGAAGTCCGCGATCATCCCGCTCAAAGGTGATAAGGGTGATAACCCTTCATCATACACATTTTAAAAAACATTTTCTTTTAAAAAAACTCACATCTTTTCTCAAATCATTTTGTAACAATAATTTCAAGGAGCATAAACATGAATTGCGGCAAACTTCTAAGGTTGGGTGGCCATATTAACATGTCTCTTAGCAGCAAAGTCATATGATGCATAAAATAACAGACTGAGGGTTGTGTTTGAAAAACGTAGGGAATTTATGCATCAAAGGGATCTAGTGAGCTTGCCGTTGTTTTAACCAGCGAAAGGGTGAGAGCTCGCGAAACTAACTTTTGGCTTCACCTCTGGCATTGACTTGCAGAACTGGCCTTCAAGAGACAGCACAAAAGCTTCGATAACTATGCAGCATGAATAAGCAAACATACAAACCAACAAGTATATCAACAAATATTTAGTATAGTGGTCAGAATGGTGATATATGGATGGGTAGAGTCTTGAGCAAAATATGTGTTATGTGGTGTTGTAATATTACTAGTGGTGGAGTGAAGGTGCTTACCAGAACGATGGATTGGAGGCGAAGCGACAATAGGCGTATAGTTGGCAGAGCGGGGTAACTGAGTGGGTGGGGGTTTTCCTTGGCTTAGTGTGATGAGGGTGCGGGGAGGGAGAGGGTAACTAGGTGTATTTATAGCTGGGTACATGTGGTTTGGTACATTAGAGTTTACTGTTTGTGGGAATAGTGGCGAAAGAATTGTCTGACTTAGTTCAAATGGGGAAATTACATGTAGAATAAGGAACAAGAGTATTTTTGAAGTTTTCTGGAATATGAACCATGCTTAAGGGATGACATGGTTGGATAGGGAATAATTTGATAAGAGTTTAGAAACAAGAATTGTCAGAATCTTAGTTTAGATGGAGGAGTTTTGGATTTTATAATCATACGAATTAGAAAAAGAAAAGGAGAAAAGAATATTCTTGAATATTCCAGAATTTGAATATTTTGAGATATTTGAAAAATCAAAAATATGTATTTTTGAACAGAGTGTCAGGAATTAATTCTGGACTGTTCATGAGTAGAAGCTTATGTTGATGGCAACTTTTCTACCTAAAGTGTCAGATGGGATAATAGTAAGGAGGGACCCAGATAGCTGGAATACTGTGATATTCTGGTTCGGGTGGGCTATGTTATCTTGGGCTAGGTTTTATAGGATTGATGACGTATCCATACAAACATGGTTCTGTTAGAATTATAGGCATTTTCCGTATTATTTTAATTCCATAAATTAACATTATGATGATGACATATAATAAATAATTAACCATAGAAATCATGATCTTAAATTGATCCATACCAATATGAATCAAGAGAACATAGAGCATGTGAATTATATAAATCATATAAATACGATAAACATGTAAACTGACTGAACAATTGAGAATAAACAGATAGAAACATAAACAACATGACTGTAAAATTAAAACAGACAGATCTATCATATTATAATAAGACAGAACAGATAAGATAAAATCATTCATACATATGAAACAACATAGATGAATATATGAAACATATATAATCTCCAGAACACAAAACAGTAAGTAAATAAACTGATCATACCCTCCCATGCACTCTGATGATCAAGATCCTTGGCCAGCTTCCTTTGTCATGTTGGAGATGTTTTGGGCAGTCGCGTAGACGCTCCCCAAAAACCTAATTACCGATCCCCCGTGCAAGGTCTCGAACGGCACCGGCTTCGGAGGCACCTGCCCTCTCGCTTCTCTGTGCGCGCAGAGTCACGAGATGGAAATACCCTCACTCGGCGGCTGGACTGTGAGTCTGAAAGTGTTTTCTCTCGTGTATCGAGTGACAGGGGTGCTCCTCTATTTAACCTCTCGCAGAGGGAAGCTGAAGGAGAAAGGTCGCCGAGTCACGCCAAGAGTCGGTCAGCTCTCGCCGAGTTATGCCATGAGTCGGCCAGCACTCGCGCCGAGTCATGCCATGAGTCGGTCAGCTGAAGGAGAAGGGTCACTCGACTGGCTGACGAAGAGACAGGCAACTGAAAGGTTAACGCAGTTAGTGAGTGCTAAAAATTAACACAACCACACCACGCCCGCTCGCCTGCCTCGCCTCGCCTCGCCACGCCTCGCCACGCCTCGCCTCGCCACGCCACGCCACGCCCGGCCCGGCCGGCGGCGGCGGCAGCGCGCGCGCGTGTGTGGCACACCCTTGTCCATTTCTTGACTTCTCAAGTTAAGTGGAATAAATCCTACCATATAAGTCAAGCCAACAGACCCTTGGACTTCCAATGTGGTACTATTGGTATTCTCCACCATTACACACCTTAGAGTTTATTTAATGAATGGGCCAAGCCCATAAAAGATCCAACAATCCCCACCAAACTCTAGGGTTTGTAATGATGAAGTATCAGAATCACAATCCTTTGATATACCAATGTTTCGATGGAGACTGTTAAGTTGAACATCCATCTAGAATAAGAGTTTCACTCATTCACAACTGAACAATGGACTATGCCTTGAATTGACAGTTTTGTGCGAAATAAGATTCACTCAAATCCTTTACTGATACTAGGCTGTAGAAGGGTATTCCCGCTGTTTAGAAGCATATAAGTCACACTTCAGTGCCTTTCATGAGTATTTAGGGATTACCCAAGTCCCATAGACTGTGACCAGCAGTCTGACTCATATAGGTGTATTCCTCGAAAGATGTTATGTAGGACAACATCTCACCTTTATAAGACTCTTGGAATACATTAAGGTAAAAACCATCCTGCCTTACAGATAGGAAAGATGTGCATCAGAAATGAGTTAAGGAAGGGATCTTTCCTCACAATCTACTCCTAGTTTGTTTCTCCACTCTACTTCACGGGATCTCTGATCACATAGAGCAGGTTACCACTAGAGTAGATCTCACATGGGTCTCATACCCATTTCCCTCGATGCACTTTCTATCACATTGCGTGACAGACCCTTAGTGAATTGATCTGCCAGATTATTCGATGTGTGGACATAATCCACAGTTATAACTCCGGAGTTTTTCAACTTTCTGACAGATTTCAATCTCCTCTTAACATGCCTTGTAGACTTCATGTTATTCCTAGAACTGTTAACCTTTGTAATCACCGTTTGGTTGTCACAGTTCATGGAAATGGCCGGTATCGGTTTTTCAACTACCGGTAAGTCCAATAGGAAATCACGAAGCCACTCGGCCTCAGCCCCAGCAGTGTCTAATGCTGCGAGTTCTGCTTCCATTGTAGACTTCGTTAAGATAGTCTGCTTGCAAGACTTCCAGGAAACAGCGCCACCTCCAAACAGAAACACATATCCGCTTGTGGCATAAAGCTCATCAGCATCAGAAATCCAGTTGGCATCACAATAGCCTTCCAGCACTTTTGGGTTTCCGGTATAATGAATACCGTATGTCATAGTACCTTTCAAATACCGCAACACTCTCTCAAGAGCATGCCAGTGATCATCTCCTGGTTTCGACACAAACCGACTTAGCTTACTCACAGCATAAGAGATGTCTGGCCTTGTTGCACTTGCAAGGTACATGAGCGAGCCAACGATCTGGGAGTATGTCAATTGATCCCTTGCTATTCTCCGATTCTTTCTTAATAGCACACTGGGGTCATAAGGTGTTGGAGCAGGATCACAGTCACTAAAACCAAAGCGACTCAATACCTTTTCCACATAATGGGATTGTAACAAAGTTACCCCACCATCAGCTTCTCTAACAAGCTTGATGTTTAGAATGACATCAGCTTCTCCCAAATCTTTCATTTCGAAATTGCTCGATAGAAGATTTTTAACTTCCTCAATCACATTGAGATTTGATCCAAAGATCAAGATGTCATCAACATAAAGGCACAACATAACAGACTCACCCCCACCATACCGATAGTATACACACGTGTCAGATTCATTTACAACAAAGCCAGCTGCTGTAAGAGTATTATCAAACTTTTCATGCCATTGCTTAGGTGCTTGTTTTAGGCCATACAATGATTTTATCAACTTGCACACCTTGTTCTCTTGACCATCCGCAATGAACCCTTCTGGCTGATCCATATAGATCTCCCCATCCAACTCTCCATTTAGGAAAGCTGTCTTAACATCCATCTGATGAATGATAAGACCATAAGAGGCTGCCACGGCTATTAATGTGCGAATTGTAGTCAATCGAGCCACTGGTGAGTAGGTGTCAAAGAAATCTTCACCCTCCTTTTGGGTATATCCTTTGGCCACAAGCCTTGCCTTGTACCTCTCAATTGTACCATCAGGCCTAAGCTTTTTCTTGAAGATCCATTTGCAACCTATAGGTTGACAACCATAAGGACGGTCAACGACCTCCCAAGTTCCATTAGACATAATAGGTTCCATCTCACTCCTTACTGCTTCCTTCCATAAGTCAGCATCAGGAGAGGAATATGCCTCACTAATGGTAGTTGGTGTGTCTTCCACAAGGTACACTATAAAGTCATTACCAAAGGATTTTGCAACCCTCTGTCTCTTGCTCTTTCGAGTGACCATAGTGTCATCCTCCTCAGGGATGTGCACGTGAGAATCCTCAGCATGATCTATAGGAATCGACAGTTCGTGTTCATGGGAAATTATAGTCTCATGACTTGTATCACTAGGTGTATTCTTCATGGGAAACTCATTCTCAAAGAATGTTGCGTCTCTTGATTCCATGATAGTATCAACATACATATCAGGCACATCAGATTTTATAATTAAGAACCTATACCCAGTGCTGTGAAAAGAGTACCCAAGGAATATACAGTCAACAGTTTTAGGCCCAAGTTTACGCTTTTTGTTGATTGGAACATTCACTTTAGCCAAGCAACCCCAAGTGCGTAAATATGCGAGATTTAATCTTCTCTTTTCCCATTCCTCAAATGGTGTGATCTCTTTGTTCTTTGTTGGAACTCTATTCAGGACATGACATGCCGTCAAAATCGCCTCACCCCACCATGCCTTGGATAATCCCGCTGTACTCAACATGGCATTTTCCAAATCTGTTAGAGTGCGGTTTTTCCTTTCAGCAATCCCATTGGATTGTGGTGAGAATGGCGGTGTCCTCTCATGAATAATACCATGTTCCACGCAGAACTCATCGAACACATTAGAGAAATATTCTCCACCTCGGTCGGACCTTAAACGTTTTATTTTCCTCTCAAGTTGGTTCTCAACTTCAGCTTTATAGGCCTTAAAATAATTGAACGCTTCATCTTTTGTTTTTAAGAGATACACATAACAAAATCTAGTGGAGTCATCTATAAAAGTGAGAAAGTATCTTTTACCACCTTTGGTCAAAATTCCATTCATCTCGCACAGATCAGAATGAACAAGTTCTAGAGGTGCCAAACTCCTCGCCTCAGCAGCCTTGTGTGGCTTGCGGGGTTGTTTTGATTCAACACACACATGGCACTTAGACTTTTTGACCAAGTTAAATTTAGGAATTAAATTTATATTTGCTAACCGCATAAGACAACCAAAGCTTGCATGACAAAAACGTGAATGCCATAAATCTGACTCATCAGAAAAATTAACAGAATTCACCAGTTTATTACACACATCATGCAGAGATAAGCGGAACAAGCCTCCGCAGTCATATCCTTTACCAACAAAAGTACCATGTTTCAACACAACACATTTATTAGACTCAAGAACAACTTTGTATCCATCTTGACATAGCATAGAAGCGCTAACGAGATTCTTCTTGATAGAGGGCACATGCTGCACGCTCTTCAATGGCACCGTCTTTCCCGAAGTAAACTTTAGAATGACCGTACCAACACCAAGAACATGAGCACGCGACCCATTTCCCATCAACAAGGCGCCAGACCTCCCGACCTGGTAGGAATTGAACATAGAGGCATCAGCACACACATGAATGTTTGCACCACTGTCCATCCACCACTCAGGTGAATTACAGACTGAAAGAACAAATGGTAAAGAATTACCATACCCAGATGTTCCACCTTCAGTTTCAGTGGTTACAACATTAGCTGATTTCTTGTCTTGAGTGAACTTGCGATCAGGGCACTCTCTTGCCCAATGTTGATCACTGCCACAGACAAAGCATCCTCCCTTTCCCTTGTTATTGTTGTTCTTCTTTTTAAACTGTGCTATTTGAACAGGTTTATTCGCGTTCTCTGGTTTGTTCTGGTTTTTCTTCTTGTTAGACTTGCGGAAGTTTCTCTTCTGCACCACATTAGCAGTAGAGGTCTCAACACCTTTTCCGCTGTCCTTTGTTCTAGCCCTTTCCTCAACATCAAGAGTACCAATGAGCTCTTCCACATTGAACTCTTGTCTCTTATGTTTGAGAGAGGTAGCAAAGTCCTTCCAAGAAGGTGGTAACTTGGCGATTATACCGCCAGCCACAAACTTGTCAGGCAAAGGACAAGGAAAAAGTTCGAGTTCCTTAGCTAGTGCTTGAAACTCATGAGCCTGTTCCACTACAGATCGGTTCTCAACCATCTTGTAGTCATACAGCTGCTCCATGAGATACAGCTCGCTACCAGCGTCAGTTACTCCAAACTTTCCAACAAGTGCATCCCACAGCTCTTTCCATGTGGGAAGGATGATATAGCTTTTCTGGAATTTAGTATCAAGTGCACTAATTACTGCTCCTCAAAAGAGGTTGTCTTCAGCCTTAAACTTAGCCTCATCCTCAGGAGGTAAGTTGACAGGCTTGCCCTCAGCGGCATGAAAACAAGACATTGCAGTAAGCCACAATTCCATCTTAGCTTTCCATATCAAGAAGTTTTTACCATCGAAAGGATCAGGCTTTAGCACAGCAGCAAATCCTTTGACAGAAAAATGCCTAACATTAGGTTTTTGGATTGTTAGAATTATAGGCATTTTCCGTATTATTTTAATTCCATAAATTAACATTATGATGATGACATATAATAAATAATTAACCATAGAAATCGTGATCTTAAATTGATCCATACCAATATGAATCAAGAGAACATAGAGCATGTGAATTATATAAATCATATAAATACGATAAACATGTAAACTGACTGAACAATTGAGAATAAACAGATAGAAACATAAACAGCATGACTGTAAAATTAAAACAGACAGATCTATCATATTATAATAAGACAGAACAGATAAGATAAAATCATTCATGCATATGAAACAACATAGATGAATATATGAAACATATATAATCTCCAGAACACAAAACAGTAAGTAAATAAACTGATCATACCCTCCCATGCGCTCTGATGATCCAGATCCTTGGCCAGCTTCCTTTGTCATGTTGGAGATGTTTTGGGCAGTCGCGTAGACGCTCCCCAAAAACCTAATTGCCGATCCCCCGTGCAAGGTCTCGAACGGCACCGGCTTCGGAGGCACCTTCCCTCTCGCTTCTCTGTGCGCGCAGAGTCACGAGATGGAAATACCCTCACTCGGCGGCTGGACTGTGAGTCTGAAAGTGTTTTCTCTCGTGTACCGAGTGACAGGGGTGCTCCTCTATTTAACCTCTCACAGAGGGAAGCTGAAGGAGAAAGGTCGCCGAGTCACGCCAAGAGTCGGTCAGCTCTCGCCGAGTTATGCCATGAGTCGGCCAGCACTTGCCGAGTCATGCCATGAGTCGGTCAGCTGAAGGAAAAAGGTCACTCGGCTGGCTGACAAAGAGACAGGCAACTGAAAGGTTAACGCGGTTAGTGAGTGCTAAAAATTAACACAACCACACCACGCCCGCTCGCCTGCCTCGCCTCGCCTCGCCACGCCTCGCCACGCCACGCCACGCCCGGTCCAGCCGGCGGCGGCGGCGGCACGCGCACGCGTGTGGCACACCCTTGTCCATTTCTTGACTTCTCAAGTTAACTGGAATAAATCCCACCATATAAGTCAAGCCAACAGACCCTTGGACTTCCAATGTGGTACTATTGGTATTCTCCACCATTACACACCTTAGAGTTTATTCAATGAATGGGCCAAGCCCATAAAAGATCCAACAGGTTCATCTTTCTTTTTGGAAGCCTGGTTCGAAAGAACCTCAAAGTCAAGCATGCTCAACTTGGAGCAATCTGAGATGGGTGACCAAACAGGAAGTTCTTACTAGAAGGAAAATTACAGTCACCGGAGTCCGTATGACTGAAATATTGGTCTGGCAGGTCTTAGGTGAGCTAAACAGCATGATTGATGAGCAGTTGAATATTTGGGTGATCGGATGAACGGTGAATAGTAACGATGAAAAGTAGGATGAACGATTCGATGAATGGTGAATAGTCCGTATGAACGAACGATAAATAGTTCGTATGAACAAATGATGAATAGGGTTCATGAACGAATGGGCGAATGGTCGAAGGATCAAACGAATGAACCATGAACGATTGGACAAACGAACGAACAAACTATGAAATTAGCTTGTAGGATGACCGTACGACGAACGATCGAATGAACGACGGAACGATCCTTATGCTAGTGTTGTGCTTGTGTGGGAGTGGGAGTAGGTTGCCATGAAATGGCTTGGGAGGGCATGAGGGGAGGTCCTTGTCTCTCTATTTATAGGCAAGGTGGGGGATTAGGGGGAGGAGGCTTTGGATTAGTGGGAGGAGGCGAGGATTAGTGGGAGATAAGCATGTATTAGTCATGTATAAGTGAAATTATCTTGTAGAGCTCACTGTTTTACACCGGAGGCATATGTATACGTATGAGCATGAGGAAAATTATTAAGAAAATATTTGTAGGGACTTTAAAAATGATTCTGAAGGTATTTCTGAGGATGAAAATATTTGGAGAAATATCGATGGAATATTTAGGCAGTATTTCTGGAAAGAATTTAAGGGGGTCACTAAGGAAAGATTTGAGGAGGATTTTGGAGAGAATATAGACCACTATATTTTATTTGTTGAGATCAACTTGCAAACAAACATTTTGAAACGAAATTTAAAATTCATTTTGAATTTAGAGCGAGTTTGAGAAATTTTCAAGATTTGAATTTTTGGGGTGCTACAGATCTACCCCACTTAAAATAAATCTCGCCCTTGAGATTCGACTTAAAAGGGTTATGGGTATAGCTTTACTTGAACTATATATCTTCATTATGTAGACTCTTCGAGGAGATGGAACTTCAAAAAAATCTGGCCTTTGAGGAGCATCCGGTTGCCGATTGCAAACACTGATTCTGGCTACTCAAAGATCATCCTCAGGCTTCTACCTTTCGCTTGGCAGCTAGCTTATTGAAGAAGCATCGATGGCAACACACAAACCTTATACAAACTTATCCATGGATCCCTTCCTTGATTGATCTTCTAGTGCTTCATCAACAAAACTTGGGTGACCACTTCTCATCCAGAAACTTATATGCTTGGATGATCTGTTCCTCCACAAGCTTGCTACATGCACATCCCTTCATCTTTTTCTCCATAGCAACAACATTACTGGAACACTACTCCACTTAAAAAGATTGAGGGTAGAAGTCTTGAATCTTGGGGATTTGAACTCCTTGAAGTACCTCATAACATGGGTGTTATGGGGCCTTCTTCTGCTATTGTTATTTGAGCAGGCTGAGGAGAGATGACCGACATATGGTTGATTTTGGGACAACCTTCTTCTCATCTTCTTTTCACTATTTTCTTTTCACTTTTCACTACCCCTTTCTTTCTCTTTGTTCTTGCCACTGTAGTATTCTATCAAAGAGTATTACCATCACACAGAGGAGGAAACCAAAGACTAAGAACCATGTACAACAGTCTTCAACCCAAGAATCACCAAGCATTGTGATCTTAGCGGCGAGGGAGTGGAAAATGGAGTTGTTTGTGATTTGGCAGAGGGGATTTTATCGGGAGTGTTTTGCTTTGAGGGGAATAGGAACTGAGGGAGCTGGTGGGGGGTTTTATAGGTGAGCAGCACTGATGGTGGTGCTCGGGTGCGGAGTGGTGGTGATGGAGCATGTGCCACGCGGCAACAGGTGCGATGGAGGGGAGGGGGCTGGTGTTGCTAGCGGTGATGGCAGCTGTTGGTGCACTACAAAGGGCGTGTCGGCGGCGGTAGTGCGCATGGAGGTGGGGCACGCGTGTGGGGGGGCACGGGTGAGTGGTGGGGTCAATGACCCTGATGTTTGTGGTCTCTAGTCCCAAGAATCTTTGCCTCTCTGTATGGTAATTACTTCTTCTGTGCTCCTTTACTTTTCCTATTTACCTTGACCTTGGGCAGTGCTTTGATTCTCATGATCGGTCCTTTTGACTGAGTGACTGGACATGTTCCTTTTGTAGCTTATTCCAAGCTTCAAGGGTAAGCTTCCCGGTATCTTCTTCGGTAAGGTGTTTTTTTCTTGTTAGGGGGTTAAGGGGAGGATGGAAGCATAAGGTGAGGATTAGCTCTAATTTCTGTTCTGTCTTTAGACAAAACATTTCTGTAAGTGCAATCAACCACAAGTGAGGGTTTTGGTGATTTAATGACAAAACAAATAAGGGTACTAACAGTTTTTGTTCCCAATGTATGATTAGAAAGAAACAGGAACTTAAGGAAGCACCAAGGACTTCATGCAACAGACGTATAAATTTTTTTGTAAAATCTTGAGTTGCATGATGTAATTCTTCCTTATTCTTTTCCGCACAGGTAAAGGTGTTTGCTATAGCTCAAGTCCCCAAATTCAAAAGCTATTTTTGAAAACCAAAAATCACTTTAACATTCTTTGGTTGACCATGGTTAGGTTTGAGAAACCTAGAGTGTTCTTGCTGAAAAGCAGCTGAACTTCTTCAACTGCAGCTGAGCTTTCCAGCTGAACTTAACTTCAGCTGAGTTGAGCTTCTTCAGCTGCAGCTGAGCTTTTCAGCTGAGCTGGACTTCAGCTGAGTTGAGCTTTCAACTCCAGTTGAACTTCAACTTCAGCTGTGGACCTCTTTGACCATACACCAGCTGAACTTGCCCCCGGGCAGTTGAGCTGGGGTTTTCTCTCCTAAACTCTCTGGTCTAGACCAACTGAACTGGTCTTGGGGGACAGTTCAACTGGTCTCTGACCCCTCTGACTTCTGACCTACAGTCTGCCAGTCAAACTAGCAGTCAGGTCACTAGGGTTGTCAGGGGGCGGTTCAACCGGTCCTGTCATGTCTGACCAGCCTGCAGGTCAGTCTGCCAGTCAGTCTGGCAGTCAGACTGGCAGACAGTCTGCTGACCTGTCAGGGGGCGGTTCAACCGGTTTTCTGCGAGGTTCTTGGTCAAACGACTAGTCTTCAATGCGGCTGGACACTTACACATTTATTGCTCACCTAACTTGAGACAAAGCACTCCTTTCTCCCATCTCTCTCACACTTAAATCTTCCTCAAGATTCAACCTTGTTGGAGGAGCTCTTGGGTGTGAGGTTTGTGCTTGTGCTCATGATTTGGCTTTCCTCTCCCATCTCTTTTTAAAGACTTGAGCTTGTGCAAACCCCTCTAGTGCTTTCTTGGTGTTCTTGAAACCCTAGGTTTCAAGATCTTTTGAGGTCGCTTGGGAGTCTCCAAATTTGTGGACGACCCCAAGAAGTTTGTATCACCCGCTCCTTGACACTACTAGAAAACCCCCCTTGTAGCTATGCTTTTTTGGACAATAGGCACGCTTTAATTCGTCTCTATATGAATGTACGCACGCTTTCCAAAAACGTGTCAGAAGCGTCTTCGTATGGACCGTATCAGACTTTGTAGAAACGATTATCATAAGCGTATATATTAGATGAATAGACGTTTCATAGACACGTTAGATGCATGTTTAGACACATTGATACGCTTTTATAGATGCGCATATAACATGTGTCTATTATTGTTGTTACGTCATATAGTAACGTTTTATTATGTGTGAAAAAATATAGATACGATATTATAGATACATTCATAATTCATGTGTATTACTATAGTCACGTTTTATAGTGACGCTTTATTGCGCATTAAGGAGTATAGAGACGATATAGTAGGTGACACGAATGATGACATGGCAGGTGATGTGGATAGGTGACATGGCAGGTGATGTGGAAAAATGACGTGGCAGGTGATGTGGAAAGGTGACGTGTCAGCTGAACTGGCGAGTGACACATTTTATAGTAATGCCAAAACGCGTGTTAACAAAAGTAGAAACAATAATATAGCCACGTTTGTATTGTGTGCCTACGCATATCAATACGTTATATAGTAACGTCAAAGTGTGTATTAAGACCTGTAGAAACGATTCTGTACATACATCTATATTTGTTTGTAATAATATAGACACGTTATACTGTAACACTTTATTACGTGCCAAAAAAAGATGTTTTCATTTATACATTTATATATATAAATGTGCATCGAGATGAATGTTAAAAAAATCAAATTATAAACCCTCAATAATATTGCTTTTGGCCTTGGCAAAATATCAAGAAGCTAACTAACTCGATAGCAAACATGTTCAGTAACTGCCAATTGTGTTCACAAAGAAGCAAAGCCAAAGTGGCAATATCATACAAATATCACTTAAAAATTTTAGTAACTACTAGAATCTAACTGATTCACTTTGCAATTATACTAGGCTTCCCATCTAGCTTTGTCCACGCCATCTAGCTTTGTCCACGTGCTGCAGGTACCAACTTGTTGCGGGTACAAGATGAGCTTCTAGCTTGCTTCACCTATGAAACATGTGTTAGATCAATAACTCAAGTTGTTATGGGGACACATGTACTATTTCAAATAAAAAAGAAACTTACATGTGTAATTGGCCAAGGAATAACATAGCCAATAGCATCAATTAGTGTACGAATCTGATTAGATGGTCTAGGTACCTCCTCATATATAATATTGCCAAGTTCAATATTTTCAAGGCCTTCAACAAGAACTCCACAATATTCTGGTCCAAGCTTTGCTCCTAATATTTCTCTTTGGCTATCTGTAGTCACTAACTTCCCTTTGGCCACAACTCTGCCTTTGTTTATCAGTGAAATAAGGTAGACTTGCTTTTGTCTCTACAAATTACAAAACATGAACATATGATCTTTTGGTAAAAACAACGTCATAATTGGAAAGAAATAAGGCAAATAAAACCACATACTGATTCTGATATGCCCATGCTGGCAGCTTGAACCCTTCGAGTTCTCTATAATAAACATCAAATCATAGCATCACTTAATCAAATTATGCTTTATATTTTAATTGAAACAATAATACAATTAGCTTAGACATACCATGTTGTGCAATATAGGATCACTTGGCAAATCTTTGACTACATTGCCATCAAGTTGTGCCTCCTACAGGTATAGTTTCACTCAATTATTATAGAAAAAGAAAATTATAAATATTAGATTTTAACAGGGAATGTAGACGAATAGGAACCAATTACTGAACCCTAGAGTTGCAAAAGAAAGCTAATCCTTCCAAAAGCTAGCAGACCAGTTCTGAACATCTTATAACAGTAGAGTTGCTTTAGGATTCTAGATGATTCAGCACACGTTAGTATATATGAGAATTCAGCATCTAACTTGAAAATAGTTCTAACTTTACAGGCACTACATGGAGCCCTTAATTAATGTATCACATATTCTACCTGCGGATTGCCTTTTGTAGGCTAGCCTTTGTGTAAGGGGAAAGGAAATGCTCTACAAGTACTGTGAAAAATGGGGTTGTTGAGAGGAGGAACCAGTCTGTGGTTGAAATGGCCAGGTGCCTGCTGAAATCGATGAGAGTTCCATCAATATTTTGGGGTGAGGCAGTGAGAACTGCAGTGTATATCCTCAACAGATCACCCACAAAAGCTCTGAACAAAAAGACTCCCTATGAAGCTTGGCATGGAAAAAAGCCCAAAGTGAGTCACCTGAGAATCTTTGGTTGTGTAGCACATGTGAAGCGTGTTGGTCCTGGAATAAATAAGCTTGCTGACAGATCCAGCAAAATGGTATTTATTGGATGAGGAGAAAAGAAAATTACATCCCTCAATTAATCTAACACCTTCCTCCATTCAGAATTTGATGGATCAACACTTTCCTGACTGGTTGGAGCAAAAGGTATGTACATCTAAAATTATTGCAAATTTGGCATAGAACTAATAAAAGAAATGTACGTGAGCGTTTTTCCTTATATACAGGTTATATTAGGCGATGGAACAGGGATCACGACAAAGGTCCGAGCTTTGGCTGCAAAACCAAACAGATATGGAGTGACATACAATGGTTACATTATTAATGGTTTGAGGTTCCACACTTTGAGTCGTGAGGCTGCACGGTTGACACAAAACAGTGGTGTGGTCAACATTGCTGATGATGGGGTTAATTATTTTGGCAGATTATTAGATATAGTTGAATTGTCATATGCAAACTACAAGGTAGTGCTTTTCAAGTGTGAATGGTATGATGTTCATCATAAAGCTGGGTTGCGACGAGATGAGTTCGGATACAGTCATGTGAATTTTTCTCGGAAAATACACACTGGTGATAAACTAGATGATGATCCTTTTGTATTTTCATCACAAATTCAGCAAGTCTTTTATGTCCAAAACCCAAAAGCTGAACCATGGAACACTGTGGTGAGAGTTAGCCCAAGAGATAATTTTGACATGGGTGTATAACTCGATGAAGAAAGTTAGACAAGGCTTAGGTTTTCTGGTCATCTAATGCTATAAAAGAATATTGTGGGTTTTTTACTTGCACTGTGAATCAGAATGAACTAATATGTGTTACTTTAGATAGGAGGTGCCAACTTGTTGGGTTAATGTTGTTTAGTGTACAAATTTTTCTATTTGATTAAATACTACGTACAATCCATGAGACTTGTAACATGGCTTATTTAATTATTCTTAGCTTTGATGTTTTCTGGTTATGAGTGTGCCCAAATCAGGCGCTTTTTCTATTTATTATTATCGAGTGAGTGACCATACTTTTTCCCATTTCAAGTGGGCATGACCATATTTTTTTTCTAATTTTTTTTATTATTATTATTATTATTATTATGCCTTTATTAGACCTATACAACATACACTAGCTAAACACAATTAATGTTAACATTATATTGTTTTAGCCTCCTATAATATATGTCACGTTAGCTCTAGTGGAAGATATACCACACAACAACTATGGTGACTAATATACCTCGGTCGTAGGTTACATGTTTTAAATTTTACACCAAAAACATCTCTACATGGTTAAGGATAAATTGCTAATACACATTAAAACGTGTCTTCAAGTAGTAACGGTTAAAAGCGTATCTAATTTCATATCAACTAGAGATATTTCGTTATCACATAAAAAACATCTCTATGTGGCTAATAACGGTTATTCGATGCGCTTTATGACGTATCTTCATGTTAGTCACGTATTGAAAGCATGTCTAACTATGCCATTTTTATACGTTTTAATTGCATATAAAAAAGCGTCTTAAGGTTCCTATAGACGATTTTAATACGTGTTTTGCAACGTGTCTATAGGTTACTGACGATTGAAAGCGTGTCTAATTTCGTGTCATTCTAATACGATTTTAATAGCGTGTTAAAAATTGTGTTTAGGTATCTCTTCACGTTGAAAGCGTGTCAAATACCGTAACATTTTGATGCGTTCTTAAAATTGTTTCAAATAACGTCTTTATGTACCGCCGTAGAGACGCTTTTGTGTGCGCTACAACTAAAACGTACATACAAGGGGGGTTTTCTAGTAGTGTGAGCTGAGATAAGAAGAGATTGCCTTGACCTTTGTGGTCGGCTTTTGGAGGATTAGGGTTGAAAAAGACCCGGCCCTTTGTGGGCTCCTCAAAGGGGAGTAGGACACCTTTGTGGTGTGGCCGAACCTCGGATTAAATCTCGTGTCTTGTGTTCTTGCTTGTCTTTAACTTAAGATATTTTTACTTGCAAGATTGACATATAGGTTTTTCCGTAGAGTATATCTAGAAGTGAAATAGCCTTTACATATTCATCTTCCAATTCTAACTTAGTTATACCTTACTTCTTAAAAGGACTTGCGAAATACTTTTTCGAGTAGATTATAGTCTAAAGTTTATAAAACAGTTGGATTGGTTCAGAGTGGTTCAACTTGCGCACGTAGCTGTTGAACCGGCCTGCACCAGTTGAACTGTGTATTTAACAATCTTTCAAAGTTTGTTGTGAAAATTTTCAGATTAGCCTATTCACCCCCTCTAGGCTACTTTCAATTTCTTAAAGAAAACACACAGGCTCAGCAATGATAAGCACAAACAAATAAAATGTTTTGAATATGGGAAAGTAGTGTTTTCAAAAGCAGGGACTACTTAGATTTGAGGGCGAAGCATAATAACACTACTACTAGGCAACTGAACTAAGAACCACACTGAATGTGATTTATGAGCACTAACGTTAAAGCATCATACATGCACACAAAAGGGGAGCAAACATCAAGCACAAATTATTTTGAAATGCCCTAGGGGGCCACATGATTAGGGTTTCATAACACGAGGCTACACGGTTACATCTCATACATGCTGGGCTCTGGCCAAAGTGAAGAAAAATTTCACTGCCCAATGCATGGAGAGGACTAGGCATAACTAACTTTGGATCCGACAGCTACTATTCTAGCGAGGCTGGTGCACAACTTCAATCTGAGACATCTCCTAGATGGGTTAAGAGGGAGCTGATATTGATGACTTCTTCTAGCGGCAATTGAGATGGCAGGACGGGGTCGAACTCTACTCCAAGCGGGATTGGCTCTTGTAGGTCTAGGGTAACTGAAAGGGAAATGTGCCCTTGGGCCATTTCTAAGTATTTTGGTGATTTAGTGTCCAACACAAGTGCTTAAGTGATAAACTATGTCAAAAGATGGATAAGGTGCAAACAGTGGCGGAGGACGCCAGAAAATTTAGGTATTGCTAACACAATGAAGACTAAAAATTTATGACACAGTTTAAAATAATTTGTAGCTACAAAATAAGCCTTTCTAACATCATCTATAATATTAGGAGCAAAAGAATCGATTGGAATACGAAGTCTCAGATCAGAAATAATGTGATCCGGGTTGAACTGATTTATACCTTCTATTTAACCATTAACATTTTTACCATTGGCATCTTCACTATTATTCTCTTAAACTCCAACTTGTATTCCGGATTCATTGCAAACACCACTAGCGCGAGTGATTGGTCTACTTCCACTAGAAGCTTGACTGAAATAGCTCTTTAAACCTGTCATTTTACGAAGCATATAACATGTATTAGATAATTAGAAGGCTATCAACAGAACAGCCAACAGGAAGTGTTCACATAATATAGAGATATATTTTTTTGGCCATATTCTTTGCTTTGTTTTTTGTTTATATCCAAGACTGCTATTTAGAAATTGGAAAATCTGAACATTGAAAAATCTAATAGAATAGACACACATAATTAAATACTTACGCGTATAATCAAATAAATACTCAAGCGCTACCTTTTAGGCCATAGGATGGGACAAGCAGACAAGCACTCAAACTCAAGCAGTACGTAGTCAAGCAACTAATGAAGTAATGAACTAATTACTAAAGCAAACACAGTAAGCAAGCAGGAAGTGGCCCGGGACAAATAGCCACAGGCCACAGCCTGGAGCCGGCCGCCGCGCGGGACACCGGACAGGCGGACAAATGGACAAGCAGGCAGACAGCAGCCGAGCAGGCCGGCTGGCCGGGCGCCCGGGCGAGCAGCGGAATGCCGGAGCGGCCGAGCGGGACTGCCGTCTACCGAGCAGGCGACTAAGCCGAGCAGAGCGCCGCCGGAGATGAGGAGCAGGCGAGCAGCTGAGCAGGCTGTCTGCGTCTACCGAGCGGTCGGCGGCCAGCGGCCGTGCGGGTGTGGGACGCGCCTGCGGCCGTGCGGGTGCGGCTCAGCGGGCAACGGCTGTGCCTGCGCGGGACACGGAGAACCCTAATCTAATCTTTTAGTGGGCCAGCGCAAGGTATTGCCCAGGCAATACTGAGCCATACTGGGCCCTCCGCCCCTGGGTGCAAATCAATACAAAGGTATGATTCTAGACTTAGTACATTGGTTTTTGTGTACTAACATGCTTGTCTAAGTGTTAGAATCAGAGAAAATGCAATTGAAAAAGAGTGGCTCGAAGCAGCCAAGAGTCTGCTCAGTTTGGGTGCACCGGACTATCCGGTGGTGCACCGGACAGTGTCCGGTGCGCCAGGCTGGCTCTGGCGAACTGGCTACTCTCGGGACTTCGACGGCGGCGTACGGCTATAAATCACCAGACTGTCCGGTGGTGCACCGGACTGTCCGGTGAGCCAACAGTCGGCCGCGGAGTCCGCGTGCGACACGTGGCAAGCGCCAACGGTCGGATGGGGCACCGGACTGTCCGGTGTGCACCGGACAGTGTCCGGTGCGCCAACGGCTCTAAGACTGCAACGGTCGGCTTCGCAAAATAAGGAAAGAGATCCGCACCGGACAGTGTCCGGTGGTGCACCGGACTGTCCGGTGCGCCAGGCGACAGAAGGCAAGAATTGCCTTCCTGGAATGCTCTCAACGGCTCCTAGCTGCCTTGGGGCTATAAAAGGGACCCCTAGGCGCATGGAGGAAGACACCAAGCATTCTCAAAGCATTCCTAAGCACCAAGACATCGATTCCGCGCATTTGACTCTTTGTGATAGCAATTAGAGCTCTATTTGAGTTGTGAACTCGTCGAGTTGTGTTGTGAGCTCTTGTTGTGACTTGTGTGCGTGTTATCGCTCTGATTTTGTGTCTTGTGTGAGTTGCTCATCCCTCCCCTTACTCCGTGCTTCTTTGTGAACATCAAAGTGTAAGGGCGAGAGGCTCCAAGTTGTGGAGATTCCTCGCAAACGGGACATAGTAAAGTGAAAGCAAAATACCGTGGTATTCAAGTGGGTCTTTGGACCGCTTGAAAGGGGTTGATTGCAACCCTCGTCCGTTGGGACGCCACAACATGGAGTAGGCAAGTGTTGGACTTGGCCGAACCACGGGATAAACCACTGTGTCATCTCTGTGTTGATCTCTTTGTGGCTATCGTGTTGTGCATGTTCTCCTCTCCAGCCACTTGGCTTAATTGTGCTAACCTCTAATCAAGTTTTTGTGGCATTAAGTTTCAAGTTTACAGGATCATCTATTCACCCCCCTCTAGGTGCTCTCAATTGGTATCAGAGCCGTTCTCTTCAAGAAAGGGACTAATCGCCCAAAGAGATGGATCCTAAGGGCAAGGAGATTGTGATCAATGATAAGGAGAAGGAGTCCTTCGTCAACGAGCCAAAAGATGACAAACCTACCGACTCGGGCTCGGGCCACAAACGAAAAGATGGAAAGAAGAAGAAGACGAGGCGCATCAAGGAGATCGTCTACTACGACGACAGCGACGAGTCATCTTCTTCCCAAAAGGATGACGAAAACGACTACGAGAAAAAGAAGACGGTTAACTCAAACTTCTCTTTCGATTATTCTCGTATTCCGCATAGTTCAAATGCACATTTGCTTTCCATTCCCTCTTGGCAAGCCTCCACACTTTGATGGGGAGGACTACGGATTTTGGAGTCACAAAATGCGTAGTCACTTGTTCTCACTCGATCCTAGTATATGGGAGATTGTAGAGAGTGGAATGAAATTTGATAGCTCGGATAGTCCTTTGTTTATCAATGAACAGATTCACAAAAATGCACAAGCTACTACTGTGTTGTTAGCCTCATTGTGCAGGGACGAGTACCATAAGGTGAGCGGCTTGGACAATGCCAAGCAGATCTGGGACACCCTCAAGATCTCACATGAGGGGAACGACATCACCATGCTCACCAAGATGGAGTTGGTGGAAGGCGAACTTGGGAGATTCGCGATGATAAGAGGGGAGGAGCCAACCCAGACGTACAACAGGCTCAAGACCCTCGTCAACAAGATAAGGAGCTATGGAAGCACGTGATGGACGGACCACGATGTCGTCCGCCTAATGCTAAGATCCTTTACTGTCCTTGATCCACATCTTGTCAACAATATTCGTGAGAATCCTAGGTACACGAAGATGACGCCCGAGGAGATCCTTGGAAAGTTCGTAAGCGGGCGGATGATGATCAAGGAGGCTAGATACGTCGACGATGCATTAAATGGTCTAATCCAAGAGCCTCAAACTATTGCTCTCAAAGCAACAAGGAGCAAGGAGGCGCTACCTAGCAAGGTGGCACAAGTTGAGGCGGCCGGGCTTAATGATGAAGAGATGGCCCTCATCATAAAGAGATTCAAGACGACGCTAAAAGGTCGCAAGGAGCACCCCAACAAGAACAAGACGAAGGGGAAGTGCTCCTGCTTCAAATGTGGTAAGATTGGTCATTTTATAGCTAATTGTCCCTATAATGATAGTGACTAGGAAAAGAAGAGTGGAAAGTGGGAGAAGAAGAAGAACTACAAGAAGGCAAAGGGCGAGGCACATCTTGGAAAGGAGTGGGACTCGGATTGCTCCTCGTCCGACTCCGACAACGAAGGACTCGCCGCCACTGCCTTCAACAAGTCATTCCTCTTCCCCAACGAGCATCACACTTGCCTCATGGCAAGGGAGAATAAGGTAAGCGCTCGTAATATTAGTACTTATGCTTCTTCAAGTGAGGATGAGTCTAGTGATGATGATGAAATAGATTATTCATGTTTATTCAAGGGCCTAGATAGAACCAAAGTTGATAAAATTAATGAATTAATTGATGCCTTGAATGATAAGAATAGGTTATTGGAAAAGCAAGAGGACCTTTTGTATGAAGAGCATGATAAATTTGTTAGTGCTCAAAATTCTCTTGCTCTAGAAGTTAAAAGGAATGAAATGCTTTCTTGTGAACTATCTACTTGTTATGAAACCATTTCTACTCTAAAAGGTGTTAATGATGATTTAAATGCTAAACTAGAAGTAGCAAATAAATCTAACTCTTGTGTAGAACATGTTATGATTTGCAATAGGTGCAAAGATTTTAATGTTGACGCTTGTAGTGAACACCTAGTTTGCGTTTCTAAATTAAATGATGAAGTGGCTAGTCTTAATGCCCAACTTAAGACTAGCAAGAGTGAATTTGACAAGCTAAAATTTGCAAGAGATGCCTACACGATTGGTAGACACCCCTCAATTAAGGATGGTCTTGGCTTCAAGAGGGAAGTCAAGAACTTGACAAGCCATAAGGCTTCCATCTCTGCCAAGGAGAAAGGGAAGGCCCCTATGGCTAGAAGTGCCCAAAAGAACCATGCCTTCATGTATCATGATAGGAGATATTCTAGAAATGGTTATAAAAGTTATGATGTTTTTGATTCTCATGCCATGGCTGCTTCTAGTTCTTCTATTATGCATGATAGAAAATCGGCTAGGAGAAATATTAATCACATGCCAAAAAAATGGTATTCATGTTTCTAGGAAAATAATAAATGAACCTTCTACAATTTATCATGCTTGCAATGCTTCATTTGCGATTTATAGAAAGGATAGGAAGGTGATTGCTATGAAACTAGGGCAAAATGCAAGGGAGATAAAACTTGCATTTGGGTCCCTAAGGATATTGTCACTAACCTTGCAGGACCCAACAAGAGTTGGGTACCTAAGACCCAAGCCTAAATTTGTCTTGCAGGTTTATGCATCCGGAGGATCAAGCTGGATTATCGACAGCGGATGCACAAACCACATGACGGGGGAGAAGAAGATGTTCACACCCTACGTCAAGAATAAAGATTCCCAAGATTCAATAATATTCGATGATGGGAATCAATGCAAGGTTAAAGGCTTAGGCAAGATTGCAATCTCAAATGAGCACTCTATTTCTAATGTATTCTTAGTTGAGTCGCTTGGATATAATTTATTATCCGTAAGTCAATTATGTAATATGGGGTATAATTGTCTATTCACAAATGTAGATGTGTCTGTCTTTAGGAGAAGTAATGGTTCATTAGCTTTTAAGGGTGTATTAGACGACAAACTCTATTTAGTTGATTTTGCAAAAGAGGAGGCCGGTCTAGATGCATGCTTAATTGCTAAGACTAGCATGGGCTGGATGTGGCATCGCCGCTTAGCACATGTGGGGATGAAGAATCTTCACAAGCTTCTAAAGGGAGAACACGTGATAGGTCTAACTAATGTTACTTTCGAAAAAGATAGACCTTGTGCAGCTTGTCAAGCAGGGAAACAGGTGGGAAACTCTCATCATGCCAAAAATGTGATGACAACATCAAGACCCATGGAGTTACTTCATATGGACCTCTTCGGACCCGTCACCTATCTAAGTATAGGAGGAAGTAAGTATGGTCTTGTTATAGTTGATGATTTTTCCCGCTTCACTTGGGTATTCTTTGCGCAGGATAAGTCTGAAACCCAAGGGACCCTCAAGCGCTTCCTAAGGAGAGCCCAAAACGAGTTTGAGCTCAAGGTGAAGAAGATAAGGAGCGACAATGGGTCCGAATTCAAGAACCTTCAAGTGGAGGAGTATCTTGAGGAGGAAGGAATCAAGCACGAGTTCTCCGCTCCCTACACACCACAGCAAAATGGTGTGGTAGAAAGGAAGA
The DNA here is from genome assembly GCF_902167145.1 of Zea mays. Taxonomy (NCBI): domain Eukaryota; kingdom Viridiplantae; phylum Streptophyta; class Magnoliopsida; order Poales; family Poaceae; genus Zea; species Zea mays. The sequence continues at coordinate 248,987,243 of NC_050096.1, read as the reverse complement.
ACAGGACACTTATAGACATGGCGAGGACGATGCTTGGAGAGTTCAAGACCCCTGAGTGCTTTTGGTCGGAAGCCATGAACACGGCTTGCCACGCCATCAACTGGGTCTACCTTCATCGACTCCTAAAGAAGACTTCTTATGAGCTACTAACCGGTAACAAACCCAATGTTTCGTATTTCCGAGTTTTTGGGAGTAAATGCTACATTCTAGTAAAGAAGGGTAGGAATTCCAAATTTGCTCCCAAAGCCATAGAAGGGTTTTTTTAGGTTATGACTCAAATACAAAGGCGTATAGGGTCTTCAACAAATCATCGGGTTTGGTTGAAGTCTCTAGCGACGTTGTATTTGATGAGACTAATGGCTCTCCAAGAGAGCAAGTTATTGATCTTGATGATGTAGATGAAGAAGATGTTCTGACGGCCGCAATGCGCACCATGGAAATTGGAGATGTGAGGCCACTGGAACAAAAGGAGCAAGATCAACCTTCTTCCTCAACAATGGTGCATCCCCCAACTCAAGAAGATGAACAAGTTTATCAAGAGGAGGCGTATGATCAAGGGGGAGCACAAGATGATCATTTAATGGAGGAAGAAGCACAACCGGCACCTCCAACCCAAGTTCGAGCGACGATTCAAAGGAATCATCCCGTCGACCAAATATTGGGTGACATAAGCAAGGGAGTAACTACTCATTCTAGATTAGTTAATTTTTGTGAGCATTACTCTTTTGTCTCTTCTATTGAGCCTTTCAGGGTAGAAGAGGCCTTGCTAGATCCGGACTAGGTGTTGGCCATGCAAGAGGAGCTCAATAACTTCAAGAGAAATGAAGTTTGGACACTGGTGCCTCGTCCCAAGCAAAATGTTGTGGGAACCAAGTGGGTGTTCCGCAACAAACAAGACGAGCACGGGGTAGTGACAAGGAACAAGGCTCGACTTGTGGCAAAAGGCTATGCCCAAGTCGCAGGTTTGGACTTTGAGGAGACTTTTGCTCCTGTGGCTAGGCTAGAATCTATTCGTATATTGCTAGCATATGCCGCTCACCATTCTTTCAGGTTGTTCCAAATGGATGTGAAGAACGCTTTCCTCAACGGGCCAATCAAGGAGGAGGTGTACGTGGAGCAACCCCCTGGCTTTGAGGATGAACGGTACCCCGACCACGTGTGTAAGCTCTCTAAGGCGCTCTATGGACTTAAGCAAGCCCCAAGAGCATGGTATGAATGCCTTAGAGACTTTTTAATTGCTAATGCTTTCAAGGTTGGGAAAGCCGATCCAACTCTTTTTACTAAGACTTGTGATGGTGATCTTTTTGTGTGCCAAATTTATGTCGATGACATAATATTTGGTTCTACTAACCAAAAGTCTTGTGAAGAGTTTAGCAGGGTGATGACTCAAAAGTTTGAGATGTCGATGATGGGCGAGTTAAGCTATTTCCTTGGGTTCCAAGTGAAGCAACTCAAGGATGGGACCTTCATCTCCCAAACGAAGTACACGCAAGACTTGATCAAGCGGTTTGGGATGAAGGACGCCAAGCCTGCAAAGACTCCAATGGGAACCGACGGACACACCGACCTCAACAAAGGAGGTAAGTCCGTTGATCAAAAGGCATACCGGTCTATGATAGGGTCTTTACTTTATTTATGTGCTAGTAGACCGGATATTATGCTTAGTGTATGCATGTGTGCTAGATTTCAATCCGATCCAAGGGAGTGTCACTTAGTGGCCGTGAAGCGAATTCTTAGATATTTAGTCGCTACGCCTTGCTTCAGGATCTGGTATCCAAAGGGGTCTACCTTTGACTTGATTGGATATTCAGACTCCGACTATGCTGGATGTAAGGTCGATAGGAAGAGTACATCGGGGACGTGCCAATTCTTAGGAAGGTCCCTGGTGTCATGGAGTTCTAAGAAACAAACCTCCGTTGCCCTATCCACCGCTGAGGCCGAGTATGTTGCCGCAGGACAGTGTTGCGCGCAACTACTTTGGATGAGGCAAACCCTCAGGGACTTTGGCTACAATCTGAGCAAAGTCCCACTCCTATGTGATAATGAGAGTGCTATCCGCATAGCGGATAATCCTGTTGAACACAGCCGCACAAAGCACATAGACATCCGACATCACTTTTTGAGAGACCACCAGCAAAAGGGGGATATCGAAGTGTTCCATGTTAGCATCGAGAACCAGCTAGCCGATATCTTTACCAAACCTCTAGATGAGAAGACCTTTTGCAGGCTGCGTAGTGAGCTAAATGTCTTAGATTCGCGGAACTTGGATTGATTTATAACATACATGTGTCTTATGCTTTGATCATGTTCCCTCATGCATATTGTTGTTTATGGTGCCCAAGTTGTACTCATGATCCCCAGACCTCACTAGTCCATTTGCAAGTGATGCACTTATTTAGGGGGAGGCATGCTACAACTTGACCCTTTGAGACTAACTGTGTGCTTGAGTTTACTTGATTTAGTCTCCAAGATGGATTAAAAGGGAAAGGTGGACTTGGACCATGAAAGACTTCCACTGCACTCCGATGAAAGAGTAACTAATTCCAAGTTCATCTTTGCACTCTTATTGCCTTTTTACTCTTAGTTGAAGATTTTGGTGAGGCAATGGGGTTAAAGGGGCCAAGATTGATCCCGTTTTGGTGCTTGATGCCAAAGGGGGAGAAAATAAGGCCAAAGCAAGAAATGGATCAGCTACCACTTGAGAATTTTGAAAAAGTAGAGTTAGAGTTTTTGTTTGTCAAAATACTCTCGTTTGTCTCTTATTGTCAAAAGTTGTATCTCATTGTCAAAAGTTGGTCTCTTGTGGGGAGAATCGTTGATTTTGGGAAAAAGGGGGAGTTTTTGAAATCTTTGATCAATTTCTCTTGGAACAACTCTTGTTATGTCTAAACAAATATGTTTGACTTAGAGATAGGGAGTTGAGGTTGATTTGCAAAAACAAACTAAGTGGTGGCAAAGAATGATCCATATATGCCAAATTTGATTCAAAACAAATTTGTGTTCTTATTTGAATTAATGTTGCACTTCTTTTAGTTGCTTTATGTTGTGTTGGCATAAATCACCAAAAAGGGGGAGATTGAAAGGGAAATGTGCCCTTGGGCCATTTCTAAGTATTTTGGTGATTTAGTGTCCAACACAAGTGCTTAAGTGATAAACTATGTCAAAAGATGGATAAGGTGCAAATCAATACAAAGGTATGATTCTAGACTTAGTACATTGGTTTTTGTGTACTAACATGCTTGTCTAAGTGTTAGAATCAGAGAAAATGCAATTGAAAAAGAGTGGCTCGAAGCAGCCAAGAGTCTGCTTAGTCTGGGTGCACCGGACTGTCCGGTGGTGCACCGGACAGTGTCCGTTGCGCCAGGCTGGCTCTGGTGAACTGGCTACTCTCGGGACTTCGACGACGGCGTACGGCTATAAATCACCGGACTGTCCGGTGAGCCAACAGTCGGCCGGGCCAACGGTCGGCCGCGGAGTCCGCGTGCGACACGTGGCAAGCGCTAACGGTCGGATGGGGCACCGGACTGTCCGGTGTGCACCAGACAGTGTCCGGTGCGCCAACGGCTCCAAGACTGCAACGGTCGGCTTCGCAAAATAAGGAAAGAGATCCGCACCGGACAGTGTCCGGTGGTGCACCATACTGTCCGGTGCGCCAGGCGACAGAAGGCAAGAATTGCCTTCCTGGAATGCTCTCAACGGCTCCTAGCTGCCTTGGGGCTATAAAAGGGACCCCTAGGCGCATGGAGGAAGACACCAAGCATTCTCAAAGCATTCCTAAGCACCAAGACATCGATTCCGTGCATTTGACTCTTTGTGATAGCAATTAGAGCTCTATTTGAGTAGTGAACTCGTCGAGTTGTGTTGTGAGCTCTTGTTGTGACTTGTGTGCGTGTTGTCGCTCTGATTTTGTGTCTTGTGTGAGTTGCTCATCCCTCCCCTTACTCCGTGCTTCTTTGTGAACATCAACGTGTAATGGCGAGAGGCTCCAAGTTATGGAGATTCCTCGCAAACGGGACATAGTAAAGTGAAAGCAAAATACCGTGGTATTCAAGTGGGTCTTTGGACCGCTTGAAAGGGGTTGATTGCAACCCTCGTCCGTTGGGACGCCACAACGTGGAGTAGGCAAGTGTTGGACTTGGCCGAACCACGAGATAAACCACTGTGTCATCTCTGTGTTGATCTCTTTGTGGCTATCGTGTTGTGCAAGTTCTCCTCTCCAGCCACTTGGCTTAATTGTGCTAACCTCTAATCAAGTTTTTGTGGCATTAAGTTTCAAGTTTACAGGATCACCTATTCACCCCCCTCTAGGTGCTTTCAGTAACCTCAGAGGGTGGTGGTGCCGGTGGGGTGCTTGCAGCTTCTTCCTTGACCTCAAGGGAGGGTACTGGAATCTTCTTCAAGGTGAGGGGCTCAAACAACTCTAGCGGTGGATCTTGGGAGGATTCGGGTGCTCTTGTTTATCCATAGCCTGAGGGGAGACATGCATTCCTTCTAAGAGTTCCCAAGCTTTCTTTTCTGCTTTTATAGAGACCGAGAGGCCTTCTAGAATCTGGGGATCTTAACCTCTCATGGGTTGAACTGGGTCGGATGAGGCGTGCTCTTGGATCCACAGGGCTCTACGTTGGTTGTGGGTGACCAAGTAGGCCTCAACCAGCTTCTAGACGTGCTCGTCCTTGGCTTGCTTTAGGGCTTCAACAACAATGACTTCATGACTTTCCAAGACAGTTGCATGGGCCTGAGCTATGGTGAGATTAGTCGAACTGTGTATTTAACAATCTTTCGAAGTTTGTTGTGAAAATTTTCAGATTAGCCTATTCACCCCCCTCTAGGCTACTTTCAATTGGTATCAGAGCTTCGTACCTCATTTTACGCTTAACCGCGTGAGGAAACGATCATGTCTGCTCAAAGGGACCATGTGGATCCTCTCCTCGAGGAAATCCCCATCACATCTTCTGGTGAGGAAGTGGACCCCAAGATCCTCGACCTCGCCATGAAGATTGCCAAGAAGATGTTCCTCAAAATGAAAGAGGAAGATGCTAAGAAAAGGGCCAAAGAAGAAGAATCAAGAAGAAAGGCCGAAGAAGATAAAGGTAAGGGAAAATTTGAATACAATGATGACTTGGTAGAACTTTTGGTGTCAAAGGTGATGAGCAAGGTAAGTATCACCACCGAAGGATCATCCACCAAAAGTAAAGGTAACGAGTTCAATAAAGTTCAATTTGATTATTCTAGAAATTTTATTCCCAACTTCTCTTCCGCCCCACTTGGAAAGTTACCAACTCTTAGTGAGTTGAACTATGACGAGTGGGCCGATAAGATGAAGTCGCATCTAATCGGTGTACATCCTAGTCTTTGGGAGATTGTCAATATAGGTATGCATATGCCCGCCCAAGGAGAAGAGATGACTCCAGAAATGATGCAAGAAGTTCACTGTAATGCTCAAGCGGTGAGCATAATAAAAGGAAGTCTTTGTCCGGAAGAATACCGGAAAGTCCAATGAAGAGAAGATGCTCGTGACATTTGGAATATTCTTAAAATGTCACATGAAGGAGACCCCAAAGCTAAGAGACATAGAATTGAAGCTTTGGAGAGTGAGCTTGCTAGATATGATTGGACTAAGGGTGAGTCACTCCAATCACTCTTTGATCGATTAATGGTGTTGGTAAACAAAATAAGAGTGCTTGGAAGTGAAGATTGGAGTGACTCCAAGGTCACTAGACTATTCATGAGAGCATACAAAGAAAAAGACAAGAGTCTAGTAAGGATGATAAGAGACCGTGACGACTATGAGGAAATGACACCTCATCAATTATTTGCAAAGATTCAACAACATGAATCTGAAGAAGCCCCAATCAAGACAAGAGACTCTCATGCCTTGATCTCAAATGAACAAGACACCCCCAAGAAGAGCAAAGACCACAAGGCAAAGAAAGTGGTCGAGACATCAAGTGATGAAGATAGTTCAAGTGATGAAGACACAGCTATGTTCATAAAAACCTTTAAGAAGTTTGTAAGGAAAAACGATAAGTTTCAAAGGAAAGGAAAGAAGAGGGCATGCTATGAATGTGGCCAAACCGGTCATTTCATAGCAGATTGTCCTAACAAAAAGGAACAAGAAGCAAAGAAGGAATACAAAAAGGACAAGTTCAAAAAGGGAGGCAAGAACAAGGGATATTTCAAGAAGAAGAAATATGGTCAAGCCCATATTGGTGAAGAATGGAACTCCGATGAAGAGAGTTCTAGCTCCAAAGAAGAAGAAGCGGTGGCAAATGTTGCCATCCAATCTACTTCAAGCTCGCAACTCTTCACCAACCTCCATGACGACTCCTACACTCCAACTTGCCTCATGGCAAAAGGAGACAAGGTACATTTATTTAATGATGATGAAGAACAACTTGCAATGAAAAATAAGATGATTAAAGAATTTGGTTTAAATGGATACAATGTAATTACTAAACTAATGGAGAAGCTAGATAAAAGAAAAGCAACTCTTGATGCTCAAGAAGACTTGCTCATCCTTGAAAAGGAGAGAAACCTATAGCTTCAAGAATTGCTACTCAATAAAGATGAAATGCTAGAAGCCTTGACTAAGGAAGTATCTTTAGTCAAGATAACTATAGAGGATAAAGAAAAAGGAATGACAAATATGAAAACCTCTATAGCTAATCTTGTAAATGAAAATGATGCACTTGAATCAAGCATGTTAAGCTTGACTGTCCAAAATCAAGAACTTCAAGTGCAACTTGAAAATTGCAAGAACATCAATGTTTCATCTTTATTGATTGAATCTAAGTCTAGCTCCTCAAATAATACCATTTGCAAACATTGTGTCAAATACCATGGTTCTTGTTGTTTGACTAACCATGCAAGGAAGAAAAGCCCACAGGTTAAGGTTAAAGAAATTTTGAAGAGATGCTCTAGCAATTATGGGTTAAAGAAAGTTGAACCCAAGTACAAGTCCTTAAAGCCCAACAATGGGAGAAAGGGGCTTGGGTACAACTCACATAAGGTAAACCCTAGCATAGAGCATAAGGGGTGGAGATCCCCCAAGTTCATAGAGGGAACCGCCCTATATGATGCCTTGGGGAGGATTCATTCCTCAAATGACAAGTCAACTCAAGCAAAGGTAAACTTGAGTTACACAAAAGACAAGATGAAGGATGTGGTCTCCACAAGTGGAGAAAAGTTTAGAGCTCCCATTTCACATTCTTACCTTTGTGATTATATGTTGACTTGGGATTCAGGGAAACTGGTTGTTAAATATGTGGGTGCCTACACTAAAAGAAAAGTCATGAAAAGAAGTGTGTGGGTACCCAAGGCTATAACTAACACTGCAGGACCCAATTCAATTTGGGTACCTAAAAGTATAGCCTAAATTTGTTTTGCAGGTCTACTCCGTTGGGTCAAGCTAGGTGCTTGACAGTGGATGTACAAATCACATGACCGGGGAGAAAGACATGTTTCATTCCTTGCAACTAACCCAAGAAACACAAGAAATTGTGTTTGGGGATAGTGGCAAGAGTGAAGTGATTGGTGTTGGTAACATTCCTATCTCTGACCACCAATCACTTTCAAATGTTTTGTTAGTTGATTCATTAAGCTATAACTTGATGTCCGTTTCACAACTTTGTGGAATGGGATATAATTGCCTATTTACTGATGTTGATGTGAAGATTCTTAGAAGGGAGGATTCCTCTGTTGCTTTTACAGGTCGCTTGAAGGGCAAACTCTATCTTGTTGATTTCACAACTAGTAGAGTGACGCCTGAGACTTGTTTAGTGGCAAAATCTGACAAGGGTTGGCTTTGGCATCGCCTGTTGGCATGAGGAACTTGGCCAAACTTCAAAAGGATAATCACATTATTGGACTAACAAATGTCATGTTTGAGAAAAACAAGGTATGCAGCGCATGTCAAGCGGGGAAGCAATTCCACATCAATCAAATAACGTGGTCACAACCAAGAGGCCTTTGGAGCTTCTTCACATGGACCTCTTCGGACCTGTGGCTTACATCAGTATTGGTGGTAGTAAGTATGGCTTAGTTATTGTTGATGATTTTTCTCGCTTCACCTGGGTTTTCTTTTTGAGTGACAACGGTGAAACCCAAGAGACCTTGAAGAAATTCATGAGAAGAGCTCAAAATGAGTTTGAGCTTAAAATCAAGAAAGTGAGAAGTGACAATGGGACAGAATTCAAGAACACAGGTGTCGAAGAATTCTTAGGCGAAGAAGGAATCAAACATGAGTTCTCGGTTCCCTACACTCCACAACAAAATGGTGTTGTGGAAAGGAAGAACCGAACACTAATTGAAGCCGCTAGAACCATGTTGGATGAGTACAAGACCCCTGACAATTTTTGGGCAGAGGCGGTCAACACCGCCTGTCATGCAATCAACCACATTTATCTTCACAAGATCTACAAGAAGTCTGCCTACGAGCTTCTCAATGGTAACAAACCTAAAGTTGATTACTTTAGAGTATTTGGTTGTAAATGCTTTATTCTTAACAAGAAAGTCAAGAGCTCAAAGTTTGCTCCTAGAGTGGACGAGGGTTTCTTGCTTGGTTATGCATCAAATGCGCATGGGTATCGTGTTTTCAACAATACCACCGGTTTTGTTGAAATAGCGATAGACGTGACATTTGATGAATCTAATGGTTCACAAGGGCATGTTTCTAAAGATATTGCAGGAAATGAAATCCCACCAAATGAAGCCATCAAGAATCTTGCAATAGGTGAGGTGAAACCACAAGAAAAGGACGATGATGAAGGGAGAATTTGATGACAAATAGGGTTGTTGATGGGAGTGCTAGAGTGGTTGGTGAAAATCCTTCCATCCAAGCAAACCCATCAACCTCAAGTCATCCAATTCTTGAAGAAGAGCGTCTACCACAAGATATGCCAACCATTGTGGAAAATGAGCAAGAAGAAGCTGTTAGTGAAGAAGAAGAAGCCATTGAACAAGATGATCAAATTCAAAGACATTCTCTGGTGCCTCACCCTCGAGTGCACCAGGGCATTCAGAGAGATCATCCTGTGGACAACATCCTGGGTAGCATCAGGAGAGGGGTAACAACTCGATCTCGTTTAGCAAATTTTTGTGAATTTTACTCGTTTGTCTCCTCTCTTGAACCCCTTAAGGTAGAGGAAGCACTAAGTGACCCAGACTGGATCATTGCTATGCAAGAAGAGCTTAACAACTTCACAAGAAATGAAGTCTGGTCCTTAGTAGCAAGACCCAAGCAAAAAGTCATTAGAACTAAATGGGTCTTTCGCAACAAACAAGATGAAAATGGATTGGTTACAAGGAACAAGGCACGGCTGGTTGCTCAGGGTTTCACTCAAGTGAAAGGACTTGATTTTGGTGAAACCTATGCACTAGTAGCAAGGTTAGAGTCCATAAGAATATTAATTGCCTATGCTACTAACCATAATTTCAAATTGTATCAAATGGATGTCAAAAGTGCTTTCCTAAATGGACCACTACAAGAGTTGGTCTATGTGGAGCAACCACCGGGTTTTGAAGATCCTAAGAAGCCAAACCATGTCTACCTTCTTCACAAAGCGCTCTATGGGCTTAAACAAGCTCCTAGAGCATGGTATGAATGTCTTAAAGATTTCTTGCTTAAAAATGGTTTTGAAATAGGAAAAGCAGACTCTACTTTATTCACTCGCAAAGTTGACAATCAATTATTTGTTTGTCAAATATATGTCGATGACATTATATTTGGCAGTACTGATGAAACTTTCTGTGAGGAATTTAGTAGGGTTATGACAAATAGGTTTGAGATGTCCATGATGGGTGAGCTCAAGTACTTCCTGGGTTTTCAAGTTAAACAACTCAAGGAAGGAACCTTTCTGTGCCAAACCAAGTACACACAAGACATGCTCAAAAAGTTTGGCATGGAAAATGCAAAGCACGCCAAGACACCAATGGCTTCAAGTGGTTATCTCGACTTAAATGAAGAAGGTAAAACTGTCGATCAAAAGCTTTATAGATCAATGATAGGATCTCTACTGTATTTATGTGCATCTAGGCCAGATATCATGCTTAGTGTGTGCATGTGTGCCTGTTTTCAAGCTAACCCGAAAGAGTGTCACCTAGTGGCCGTTAAGAGAATTTTGAGATATTTAGTTCACACCCAAAATCTAGGTCACTGGTATCCTAAGGGCTCCTTTTTCGATTTATTTGGCTACTCTAATTCAGACTATGCCGGTTGCAAAGTAGATCGAAAAAGCACCTCGGGGACTTGCCAATTTCTTGGCGGTCCCTGGTGTCTTGGAGCTCTAAGAAGCAAAATTGTGTTGCACTTTCCACTGCCGAGGCCGAATACATAGCTGCTGGTGCTTGTTGTGCTCAGTTGCTATGGATGAAGCAAACCTTGAGAGATTTTGGCTGTGATTTTAAAAGAATCCCACTACTATGTGACAATGAGAGCGCCATTAAACTAGCCAACAATCCCGTGCAACACTCTAGAACCAAACACATAGACATAAGACACCATTTTCTGAGGGACCACGAAGCAAAAGGAGATATCGAATTATGTCATGTAAACACAGAAAATCAACTAGCCGATATCTTCCCAAAACCCCTCGATGAGACTAGATTTTGCTTTCTTAGGAGTGAATTAAATATCTTGGATTCTCGCAACTTAACTTGAAAACGGACACAAAGATTGTTTGATTCACTATTCTTTGTTTGATAGTTTTAAAGCTTAGTGATGATCATTCAAAACTTGGTGAAAATGTTAAAATTCAAATGAGTTTTAGTGTTAAAACTTTTTAATTTTTTTCACTCGAAGCTCAACTGGCTTGGCCAGCTGAACTTTCTAGTTCAACTGGAGGAGGCCAGCTGAACTTCGGAGCTGAACTTCAGCTCAACTGATTTTAACCAGGAATAACCTGGACCTTCCTGGCTGAAACCGGTTGAACCGGTATTGGGGACCGGTTGAACCGGTCTGGTTCTGACCGGTCAGCCTGACCGTTTTTTTGTCTGCGCAGTCACTTTTGCAGACCGTGTCAGCGCCTTTTCAGACGACTTTTTCAGGCTGCGCAACAGCTTTTGCAGTCGTCAGGTCACGTTTGTGCAGCACCTTTTTAACTTTTGCTTTTGGAATCTGCAGCTTTATTTAATGTCCCGTCAAGTCACTTCATTGCAGCGTCTTTTCAGTCACTTTTTGGAGCACTTTTTCAGAGATTTGTGCAGCGCCCTTTTCAGCTTTTACTTTTTACAGAATCTGTTTTTTACTTTTCAGACTAGTCAGCTGTAAATTTTTCAGATGCGTCAGAACTTTTTTGCCTTTATCCTCTTGACCGATTCTGGTCCTCAGACCACGCTGCTCAATAGCAGTTGAACCAGTCCTGGGGGTGCAGTTGAACCGGTCCCTGGTGACCAGCTCAGCTGCCTATTTATTTGCCCCCCTTCTCTTCCCTCACTCACAACCATTCAAGACTTAGTCTCTCAGCCTTGTTTGAGCCTCCTCACTCACTCACCTCAACCGGTCCATCTTTCCAAAGCCTCTCCAAACATGGTGCGTCGCCGCAACCCATCCGTGATTGAGTTCAGCAGCGACTCGGATGAGATTCAGGATGAATCTCCGGTTCCCTCTCCTCTGCCTCGTCGTTCACTCTCTAAGAGAGGATGCGGCTCTGGTAGGATGGAAGGAGAGGGTTCCTCTATGCCCTCGCAGCCGGCTCGCGGGAGGTGCCAAAAAGTTGGCGCCACTCGTCCTCGTCGCAACACTTCCTCCTCTGGATATGCTCCTTGCCAAGAGGAGGATGGGGCATTCGACGACTTCGTTGATCTTTCGGCGTCTGATGCACTCTACATCACCGGCCTGCACATGCATCCGGCAAATGTTACCTGTGGACCAAATGAACCTCCCATCGACTTCTCTCTAAAGGGAGTGGACACCCTTCAGCGCCTGAGGTTCACTAACCCTTCTCTCACTCCTCGTCATCCTGGTGTCCAGGACCCTCGGTTCTGGAATCTTTTCCACGCTGATTTCTACAATTCAGTCATTTTGTCCAAGAAACACCCAGTCGTTAGGCATCGGTTTATTGACTGGGAAGGATGTGAGAACATGGGAGATGCTGACATGATGTCAGCTCTCCGCAACTTGGAGAGAAAGGGGTTAAAAAATATTATGACCATGGAATACCCCTGGAACGACGGGTGGTAGCTCAGTTTTATGCCACCCTCTGGGTCAAGAAAGTAGATGAAGAAGCCGATGGGTATGATTACCCTGTCATGTATTTCTTCATCCAGGGGAACTGGCACAAAGTCAGTTACCGTCGTTTTGCCCATATTCTGGGCTTCTCTGATGCTGATATTCAGGGCAGCAACATGCGAGTCCATGACATTAAGCTGCCCATGCAGGAAGAGACTGAATTTATTCATGTCTCTATGAAGCGTGAGCATGTTGCACCGTCTTAAGTCGTCGCCGACTTAAGCCGATTGCTCCGTTGACAGGACATAGTGGTCGCCCCGAGTTAAGTAAGCGTGAGCATGTTGCACCGTCTTAAGTCGTTGCCAACTTAAGTTTATTGCTCCGTTAGTAGGGTATAGTGGTCACCCCGAGTTAAGTAAGCGCGAGCATGTTGCACCGTCTTAAGTCATCGCCGACTTAAGCCGATTGCTCCGTTAGTAGGGTATAGTGGTCACCCCGAGTTAAGTAAGCGTGAGCATGTTGCACCGTCTTAAGTCATCACCGACTTAAGCCGATTGCTCCGTTAGTAGGGTATAGTGGTCACCCTGAGTTAAGTACGCGCGAGCATGTTGCACCGTCTTAAGTCATCGCCGACTTAAGCCGATTGCTCCATTAGTAGGGTATAGTGGTCACTCTGAATTAAGTAAGAATGCAGGTCGACAATGAATAATTTGAGCGCTCTTGAAGCCTTTCTATTGATGATATATTTCCCAGTTTACAGAGTACATTGTCATCCCAATAGCTTTTGAAATACAGCTAGGTGTAAAACTTCCTGAGGTGTTCTATGTTCCATGAGTTCCCAATTTCCGTGCCGTCCATCTGAGTGAGGCGATATGATCCCGGCCGAGTGACTTCTGCTACTATGAATGGTCCTTCCCATAGAGGTGACAACTTGTGCCGTCCCTCCCCCGTTAGAATTTGGCGGAGGACGAGATCTCCTACTGCGAAGGATCGATGTCGCATGGTCTTATCGTGATAGCGCCTCAGAGTTTGTTGGTACCGTGTGTTGGGACTTGCTCTCGGTCGCAAGGGGATCCAACAAGGGTGAACAGTGGTGTCAACAGGGCACATGCGCTAGACGGCAAAAGCTCTGTTAATCCAGCCTCTCACGGGCACTGCTCAGGGGTATTTATAGGTACCTGAGCGCGCAGCGCCTTGAGCTAAGGACGCATGTGCCCTCAGCTACCTAGATTATCCCCAGAATATTCCCATAAAGCGGGGTTACAGACCGTAATTACAGGGATGTCTTTACAAATTAGGCCCGTAACGCACGGCGGCCACGCGGGGCCCGTAACGATGGGCCGAATCACACGTGGGCCTCTGATCTGGACGAGGCTGCACTGTGGGACGCCCTTCGTCGCCAGTCTTCGTCTGGTGCGGTACATGCGAAGGGTGTCCCTGCCTGTTTTGTTTCTGTTAGCTCAACTGCTGCAGCGAAGACTTCGAGCAAAGGGTGGCGCCTTTGCCTTCGCCCCAACATTTGCCCTCCGAGGGACCAGTTCGACAAAGTCACCTGGTGCCGAAGACGTCGCTAGATGGCAGAGACGCGGCCCTCGCTCGAAGTGGTTCCGCGGGGGTTTTTGATATGACCGTTGATTGACTGCGTACTGTTGGATTGCGGGTTTCCCGAAGCGCCGCGCCCTGTTGGATTGTGGGTTTCCCGAAAAGCCGCGCCCTGCCTATAAAAGGGGGCGGGGGGCGGCGCTTTTTGAACTTCACCTTCTGCGCTCCGCGAAAACCCTAGCCGCCCTTTCCGCCGTCTTGCTGCTCGTCTGCCCGCCGCGCTCTCGTTCGCCGGAGATCTGGCTCGAGTGAAGCAGACCGCTCGCCACCGCCGACGGTACGTAGCGATGCCGTCCTCGTCTTCTTCCGCTGCCGCTACACCGCCGGTCGTTCCCTCGCCGCCGGCCGCCGCCTCGTCTGAGACGCTGAGTAGTTTAATGGCGGAGGAGTTGCGCGCCGGCAATTCTGTTGACTTTGGCGTATCGCGGATGTCGTCGGTCCGCGTGCAAGATATGCAGCGGTTGGGTTACTTTGGCGGCGGAGTTGCTCGAGTCCCGGGGACGGAGGAAGTCCCCAAGCCGGAGGGCGAGTTGGTTGTTTTCGAGGCGTTCTTCACCGCCGGACTCCGTTTGCCTGCGCACCGATTTGTTGGCGAAGTCCTGCGCAAGTTCAACGTTCAAATACATCAGCTGACACCGAATGCCATAGTGGCTCTGTCGAAGTACGTCTAGGCGACGACTTCGTACGGCGGACAGCCATCAGTCGAAGTGTTTGCGAAGTATTATTGTTTGCACTGGCAGAAGAGGATGATTGGAGACGAAGTCGCTCAGTTTGGGTCCTGCACATTCACGCCGAAGACCGGCAAAACCACGATGCAGGTAGTCGAGTTGGTTCCTTGCGCCCGCAACAAGTGGGGCAACTGGAATGAATTTTGGTTTTACGTTGCGGAGGGCACCGTCGAAGGCCATGAGGGACTCCCCGTGTCCGAGATGTGCTCTCATTTTTACTCAGTGTACCCGCCCTTTGAAGTGGCGGAGGAGGATGTGGACGAAGGGGCCCTCCGGTGCGCCGCCAGTCTGAGCAGTGGGCGCGACTTGGTTGAAGAATTCGTAGCGTACGGGGTGTGGCCCTTGGCGCATGGCTGGGCGTTAGGCGAAGTGTGCCCTCGCCAGATGCCTTTCCATGGCGGTAGGGTGGTGCGGAGTCCCGCCTTCGCCCTGAATCTGCAAAACCGCGATCCGGCCGCCTTTGTGCGTGAGGCGGAGGATGGGGCGGTGCGGCTTGTTGGACGTTACGTGCCGAGGACGGAGGGCCAGCGTAGCTGGGATATCCGCGGGTCGAATGACCGTTTGAACAGGGTTTTTGAATTAAATCAATTGCCATATGACGGCTACCCTGGTCAAGACGATGCGGACCGCCGTGGGAAGAAACCGGCGGTGGAGACTGGAGACGACCCTGCGCCGGCGGCCGCCCCATCCTCTAAAAAGAGAAAATTAGGTACTGCTATGGGAGGACTTGGGGTTTCTGATGGTTTTGCTAGAGAGTTGATGAGGACGTGCGCGGCCCCGGGGGAAAGGATGTCTTCGCCCGAGCTCCGGGAGTCTTCGGCTCGGATGCTGAGGGTTACCGGGAGTTGTTGGCCTAGGAATGTTCCTATCCCCCGCGCGGCTGGCAGGGACTTTTTTACGTCTCGCATGGTTCGTGAATGGAGGGTTTTTCCTTACGGGCGGAATATTGCTGCTGTTGTGTCAGCAGTGATGGACAAGGATCGCCAGGGGGCTGCACAGAAGCGTCAGGCGGCTGTCAGGCTCGTTGAAGCCAGGCCGAAGAGGCAGCGGGGGTCTGCGAAGGCTGCGGCCTCCGGCGGAGGCCGGCCGCCGCTGGCGGCGAAGTCGGGCGTCCCTGCACCTAGCAAGGCGCCGGAGGCAACAGCAGGCGCCGGAGGCTCGAAATCGGCGAAGGCGGTGCCGCCGACCGGCGGAGTGGCGGAGGTCGCGAAGGCGGCCCGAGCGTTGCCGTTGTCGGGCAAACGTGTCGCCGACTTCGCCACCGATATTAGTGTGGAGGACTATCTTGGTGGTAAGTCGTTGGCTCTATTTATTTATTATATTTTTTTATTCTTTTTTTAAATTTGATTTATTCGTTGGTACATCGCAGGGTCGGGCGAGGGCCAACTTGCTATGGTTGCGCCTGCCGCGGCGACCACGATGGCTGCCGCAGTGCCGAAGGCGAAGGGCGGGGCTCTTAGCGCCGGGGGCGAGGTGTCAGCCCTCGCGGTTGTCATGGATGAGGCGGGCGCTGCGACCCGCCGGCTGAAGGAGGTGACAGAGGCGCTGAGTCAGGTCCGCTGAGCTGGACTTCGTCCCCCTTTTTTTTATCGGCTTGCTGGGGCCGCGGTCTTACGATTGCTCTGCAGGTGGCTGACTTCGCCAGCCGCACTGCGTCGGGGGCCCTCACGGCAGCCGTGGCTGCCGAGGTCGAGAGACTTCGGACACAACATGCTGACGCCGTCCGTGAGAAGTCGGCCGCCGACAACAAGTGCCGCAAGCTGGCGGACAAGGTGGCCACGCTGGAGGGAGAGAAGGCTGACCTCCGGCGCCAGTTGGCGGGGGAGAGGAGGGAGACCAACGAGGCTCTTGTTAAGGCGCAGGCTGCGCAGGCGGAGGCTAACCTGGCACGGGCGGAGGGCAATCTTGCCAGGGAGCGCGCCGAGCAGCTGCAGGAGCGGCTCACCGCCCTGGAGAGCCGCGTGGAGAGGGCTGAGGCTATGTCGCGCGCGGAGGCGGAGCGGACGTGCCAGCTGCTTGTGGATACATACCGTGGGCTGGGCGTGGGGACCGGTGATTTCGAGGTGCCGGACCGGGAGCCCGGACTTCGCTGCCTGGAGTGGGTGCAGGAGGAGTTGCAAGCACTCCCCACTGTCGTGGAGGGATTTATGGCGTATGCCTCCCTGGTCACCTGCGAGGGGGCGATGAACGTGCTCTCCCGCGAAGGGTGCAGGCACTTCGAGGTCTTCGACCAAGCCGATGAAGATTTTGAGCGAGATATCTTTAAGGTTGAGGACCCCGTAGTGAAGGAATCCGCCGGAGCCCTCTACGACCGGATGTGGGGTCTGTATGGTCGCGAGGTGGTCAGGGAGCGGGCCGAGACAGCGAGGGCGCAGGTAGCGTTTTCATTTGTTTGATGTTTGTTGGATGTGGGCTATGTGTGTGTTTGCTGAATTTTGTGTGTTTTGTCTTAGGCGGCGCGTGGCGAGAGGGTGGACGACTTCGGGGCGTTGAACAGCATGCTGTCTGACCCAGAGCCGACCTCGGGGACCACGGAAGACGCGCCGGGCGCCCCCGCATCCGCTGCGGCCGGCGAAGACCTGCCCCCGGAGGTCGCCGAAGGCGCGCCTGATGCCCTCGCAGCCGCTGCGCCGAGTGCTGAAGATCCCACAGCGGTGGCGGCGGGAACAGCAGCGGAAACAACGGCGGAGCCAACGGCGGAGGCTCCCGCAACGTCAGGGCCGTCGCAGGTGGCGTAGTGGGTGTAGAGGGTTAGTGAAATTTGTATATGTTGCTGAATTTTGGTTGCTGCGCAGGTTCAAGATTTTGGGCCTGCGCACACAACTGCTACTACTAAATTTTTGGCGGCTTCGACCGCGGAAGATGGTAATGAATGTGGTGGATCTGCATCTGAGTGTTTTGATTGTGCTGACTCTGGGAGCTCGGTTGAGTGGACTGAGGAGTCGTCGGAGGAGGACTTGGACTATTTTGCGGCCTTGGATGTGGCTGCGGCGGAGGCTTCGCCGCGCGTCGCGGACGTAGGAGATGCGCCAGGTCCTAGCACCGGGCGACGACGACGAAGGGCGATTGCGAAACGTAGAGTTAGTGGGGCGGAGGGGGCTCGGCTTCGTGTGAGTGGGGCTGGCCGGCAGGAACTGTTGTCTTTGCCGGCCGCCGTGAATACAGGTGAAGGGGAACTGCGAAGTCTTTTTGCGGGTGAGGAGCTTAGGATAATGTTATTTAATTATAGGGAGATGGAAATTATTCCTAAGGTTGAGCCGATGTAGAGTGTGGTGCCCTCGCTTGTATATGTAGAGGCTTGTATGATGAAGTTGTGTGCCCTCGCTTGTATACATGTGCGGAGGCGTTGTGTACTTTGTCTGGTTTGTTCTGTGGTGCTGATGTGATTATAGTTGGTCTTGGCGCGGACAGTTTGATGTTGTCGTTTCTGCCTTTGTTGTGCTAGTCCGGTTGCACCTTTAGGCGACTTCTGAGCGGATAGTCTTGGCGGTAGACTTTGGTTTTTTCGCACTTGTTGTGCTAGTCCGGCTGCACCCTTAGGCGACTTCTGCGCGGATAGTCTTCGCGATAGACTTTGGTTTTTTCGCACTTGTTGTGCTAGTCCGGCTGCACCCTTAGGCGACTTCTGCGCGGATAGTCTTCGCGATAGACTTTGGTTTTTTTCGCACTTGTTGTGCTAGTCCGGCTGCACCCTTAGGCGACTTCTGCGCGGATAGTCTTCGCGATAGACTTTGGTTTTTTCGCACTTGTTGTGCTAGTCCGGCTGCACCCTTAGGCGACTTCTGCGCGGATAGTCTTCGCGATAGACTTTGGTTTTTTCGCACTTGTTGTGCTAGTCCGGCTGCACCCTTAGGCGACTTCTGCGCGGATTTGTCGCACGCGAGGGTTGCTAGCACTTAGCCTCGCGGTGACCTCGTGTTGGTCGAATGTCGAAGACCGTCGTCGCGGTCTTTTTTCGACGCATGTTTTTGCGGGGGATTTTTCTCACATATATTACATGGCTCCGCCTCGTTAAAAACCTCACCCCCCGGGAGGAAAAGTGTGCGGGCCGATACAAGATTGTTTTTGCGAATTACAAGGGCGAAATCAGCCCTGAGGAGTCAAACAAAAAATTTACGGAGGTTGTCGATGTTCCAGGAGTGCTCCAGGTCCTCGCCGTTTGGCGTTGTGAGCCTGTAAGCACTGGGGGAAGCTTTTGTCTTGACTATAAAGGGGCCCTCCCACCTGGGCTCCAGCTTGCCCTTGGACTCCGTCTGAGCTGTCCGGACGAGTACGAGGTCCCCCTCGCTGAACTCCCTCGGGATGACTGAGTGGTCGCGCCATGCTTTGGTCTGGGCTTGGTATTTGTTTAGGGCCTGTAGGGCGAAGACTCGGTCTCCGTCAATGAGATCCTTTGAAGTTGGCTCGTCCACGTAGGGGACGGCTGACGGAACTGTTCGCGGGGACCCATGCTTTATTTCTTGCGGGGTCATGGCCTCCGATCCGTATAGAAGGCGGAAGGGAGTAAACCCGGTCGCCCTGCACTCAGTCGTGTTTAGTGCCCAGACTGCCTCAGGTAGCAAATCGGACCATCTGCCCTTCTTTTCATCAAGGAGCATTTTCTTGACAGCTGTGAAGATTTTTCCGTTGGCGCGTTCCACGACCCCGTTGGACTGCGGATGATAGACTGAGGCGAAGGCAAGCTTGGTGCCAATGGAGAAGCAAAAATCTTTGAAGTCTTGGTTGTCAAACTGCTTGCCGTTGTCAACTGTTAGTTCGGACGGTACTCCGAAGCGGCAAACAATGTTCTGCCAGAAGAATTTTTGGGCAGTCTTTGATGTTATTGTAGAGACAGCCCGCGCCTCGATCCATTTGGTGAAGTACTCGACAGCGACGAAGGCGAACTTAAGGTTCCCCTAAGCGGTGGGCAGGGGCCCGACGATGTCCAGGCCCCAGCGCTGGAGAGGCCATGTATGGGCGATCAGCTTTGTATACTGCGAGGGGCTGCCTGACCGAGGAGAAAACTTCTGGCAGGCTTCGCAGGACCGTGTGACCCGATTTGCGGCGCAGATCATTGTGGGCCAGTAAAAACCCTGACGGGATCACCTTAGCAGCTAAGGCCCTTGGCCCTGCGTGTGAGCCGCACGTGCCACTGTGGACTTCGCGTAGGATCTGCATGCCTTCGGCTTCGGTGACGCACTTAAGCATTGGCTGACTGACCCCTTTTTTGTAGAGTTGGCCTTCAATCAGTGCGAAGTCTCGGCTTCGATGTTTGAGGCGCTTGGCCTCACTGATGTCGGCTGGATGATAATACCCCTGTAGGAACAGGGTTATTGGTGCCCGCCAGTCCTCGGTCATGATAAGGTTGACTATGCGGTGGCCCTCGCTGTCGTTGGTTATTTGGAGCCCTTCGGGGCTCCGGACGACTGGTGTGCCGATGACATGAAAGAACACGTCGGAGGGCAGAGTTTCGCCCCTGGCGGCAGCCTTGGCCAATGCGTCGGCCTCTTCATTCTTGGCCCGATCCACATGCTGCAAGGTGAACCCCTTGAATTGCCTCTCGAGACTTCGGATGGCCGCGAGGTACTGCATGAGCGCGGGGTCCTTTGCCGCATAGTCTTTATCGACTTGGCCGACAACTACCTTGGAGTCTGTTTTGATGATGCAGGTGGTGACTCCGAGGGCCCTCAGCTTGCGGAGGCCGAGGATGACTGCTTCGTATTCTGCTATATTGTTTGTGCATCTGTCGGATTCCAGATTGAAGCTGAGTCGTGCTGCATATCTGTGCTTGACCCCGACTGGCGAGGTGATGACTGCAGCGACGCCTGCCCCCGCATGGCACCATGCGCCGTTGCAATGGATCGTCCAAACCTTCTCCGCGGATGGGTCTGGCTGTGTTGTTGGCCCAGTCCAGTCGACGACGAAGTCTGCCAGGACTTGAGATTTGATAGCTGTCCTGGGCTCGAAGCAAATGTGGTAGCCGGAGAGTTCGGCCGCCCACTTGGCAATCCTCACCGACGCCTCCGGATTTCTGAATAATTCGCTGAGTCCCCTGTTTGAGGTGACTCGGACCTTGAATGCTTCGAAGTAATGGCGCAGTTTGCGCGACGACATGACGACTGCGTAGGCAATCTTCTCCAGCTCTGTCATGTTGCACTTGGACGGCGTCAGCACTTCGGAGACATAGTATACGGGGCACTGCCGGACCACGCCCTCGTCAGTCTGCTCCTGCACTAGTGCCGCGCTGACCGCATGTGGCGAAGCCGCGACGTAGAGCAGCAGGGGGAGCGAGGGGTCGGGGCTGGTAAGGACGGCCAACTCTGTCAGGTACTGTTTTAATGAGGCGAAGGCCGCCGCCTGCTCTGGTCCCCAGGCGAAGTCCTTTGCACCACGGAGTGTCTTGAGGAAGGGGAGACTTCGCTCGGCGGACCTGGAAATGAATCTGTTGAGAGCGGCCAATCTGCCTGTCAGGCGCTGGACGTCCCTGACGGACTGCGGGGGCGTCATGTTTAAGATGGCCTGAATCTTGGTTGGGTTGGCCTCTATGCCGCGGTGTGATACCAGGTAGCCCAATATTTTGCCTTGGCGAACGCCGAAGACGCATTTTTCCGGGTTTAAGCGGAGTTGTGCGTCTCGCATGTTCGCGAATGTTTCAGCGAGGTCGGCGAGGTGGTCCTCCTTGCTCTTGCTGGCGACGACGATGTCATCCACATATGTGAATATGTTTCTGCCAACTTGCCCCTCGAGCACAGTTTTGGTAAGCCGGGAGAAGGTGGACCCGGCGTTCTTGAGTCCCTCCGGCATTCTGATGAAGCAATATGTGCCGAAGGGTGTTATAAAGCTGGTGCTGGCCTTGTCTTCTTCCTTCATGTATATCTGGTGGTAACCGGAGAAGCAATCGAGGAGGGACATGACCTCGCATCCAGCCGCGCTATTGACTATTTTGTCGATCCGCGGCAGCGGGAAATTGTCCTTTGGGCAGGCTTTATTGAGACTGGTGAAGTCGATGCACATTCGCCACTTCCCGCTCTTTTTCTGTACCATCACGACATTGGAGAGCCATGTGGGGTAAGCCACTGGCTCGATGAATTTGGCTTCCAGGAGGCGGTGCACTTCTGCCTTGGCGGCCTCCGTCTTCTCGTCGGACATCTTGCGAAGCTGCTGCTTTTTCGGCCGTACCGAAGGGTCGATTCCCAAACTGTGCTCAATTATTGAACGGCTAAACCCCGACCAGATCGAGGGCCGACCAGGCGAAGACATCTTTGTTCTTGGTCAGGCAGCAGAGGAGCTTCTCTTCTTCATGCGAAGTAAGGTCTTCGCTGATAATGACTGTCTGCCTGGGCGTGGCCTGGTCGAGGGGGACAACCTTGGTCCCGTCGTTGCTCTACAGCTGGGCCTTGTCGTGCTGCTTATTGGTTGGGCTGGCAGGCGCGGGGACCTCGCGTTGGGCCGTGAGGCAGTGCACGTTTCTTTGACCGGGCACGAAGTCCCGCTCTATGTTGCGTGCAGTCTGTTGATTGCTGAAGACTGTGATGATGCCTAACGGACCTGGTATCTTCACACATAGGTACAGTCCGTGAATGGCTGCTTTGAACTTATTAATGGAGCCCTGGCCCATGATGGCATTGTAAGGATATACCATGTCCACAATGTCGAAGGTTATTTGCTCGCTTCGGGCATTGGGTGCTACACCGAAGGAGAGAGGCAGCTCTATTTTGCCGACGGGAAAGGTGCCCTTGCCACCGAAGCCATACAGCGGGTTGTCCGAAGGCTTATGCAGGCTGTGGCTTATGCCCATGCGATCGAAGGCGTGGAGGAAGATGATGTCCGCCTGACTACCGTTGTCAACTAGGACTTTGTGCAGGTCCCAGCCTGCCACACTGCAATTGATGACCATGGCGTCGCAGTGGGGGGCACTGCGCAGGTCGACGTCCCGTGCGTCGAAGGTTAGCGGTATGTGGGACCACTTTGTCTGCACGACTGGACCCGTGACGGCGACATGGTTGATGCTGCGGTAATGGTCCCGCTTCTACCGCTTGGTGTCGAAGTCAGTGCTGGACCCCCCAGTTATCATGTGAATGACTCCGCGATATGGTTGATCGGCGAAGTCTTCCTGCTTTGGGGCATGGGGGATGTTTTGATGTTGCTGGTGTGGTGGAGGGGGTGGAGGAGGTACGATTTGTACTTCCTGATGGTGTTGGTAAGCGTGGTGCGGTGGATGCGGGGCGGGAGCGTGGATATATGGTGGAGGAGGTTGCTGGTAATTGTGCGCGACAATTCTGGGGTTGTCGGCTGGTTGCGCCCGTGCCATTCTGTCTCTGGTAGCCTTCGTTTCGGGGCAGTCTTTGGTTTGGTGGGCGCAGTCTTCGCCATGGAAGAGGCAGTAGAATCGGCGCGGCGGCTGCGCACGCCCTCGACCCCTACCACGAGTGCCATTTCCGCAGCCCTAGGGGGGATATTCCTGGCGGCGAGGGGGGTCAGCAGCGGGATGCTGGTTGGCGATGTTGTGCACTTGCTGCTGGTTGCGGCCGTCTCGACCGGAGTCTGGCTGCGGAGTCCTTGTCCACGTGCGGCTGGACTGTGGGGCATCTTTTGGCTTCCTTTGGGACTCAATCTTGCGCTGGTGGAGCTCTTCGGATCTAGCGTACTTTTCAAACAACTGATATAACTCCTGGAGGTTCTTTGGCGGATCTCTGATGCAGTGGCTGTACAGGACGCCAGCGCGAAGGCCACTGATAGCATAGTGGATGGCAATCTGGTCATCGACTGAGGGCAGCTGTGATTTGAGTGTTAAAAATTTGCGGTAATACTCCCTCAGAGTCTCCTTTTCCAGCTGCTTGCAGAGCGAGAGTTCGGCCAGGGCGTCGGTGTCTGGGCGGTACCCTTGGAAGTTGAGCAGGAACTTGTCCCGGAGACTTCTCCAGGAATCAATGGACAGCGGAGGCAACCTGGTGAACCAGGTGAG
Source organism: Zea mays (assembly GCF_902167145.1). Lineage (NCBI taxonomy): Eukaryota > Viridiplantae > Streptophyta > Magnoliopsida > Poales > Poaceae > Zea > Zea mays. Next base: position 248,963,803 of record NC_050096.1, on the reverse strand, counting down.
TGCCGGGCCCTCGAGGGCGATGATGAAAGACTTCGCCATTGTGGCGTCGTCCCCTCCGGAAGATGCAACGGCGACATGATAACTCATTATGTATTGAGCCGGGTCGGTGCTGCCGTTGTACTTGGGATAGGTCCCTGCCCGGAAGTTAGCTGGCCAAGGCGTCACTTGCAGGTGTGGCGCCAGGGGACTTCGCTCATCGAGATAGTTGACCCCTTGGAACGGCGCGGCGTGCGGGAAGGTGAAGTCGCGCTGGGTGAAGCGCGGGTCCTCCGGTTGCGCGCGGTGTTGCAGGGGGGGGCCATGCTGCAGGCCGAAGTGGCCTTCGCGCGTGTCTTCGAGTTGTGCGCGCTGCTGGAGGGGTGCCTCGTGCTGCAGGCCGGGATGGCCTTCGCGCTGCATCAGCGCAATCTCCCGCTCGAGTTCTTGGGCCTTCTTCTCTTCGTCGCGTATCATTTGCCGCACTTTGGCTAGTGCGGACACACGCTGGCGCTTGGCCTCCAGTATCTCCTTCTGCCTCTGGAGATTGCGGTTCTTGAGGCGCAGGGCGCGCAGCTGTAGCTATTCTTCTGCTGAGACGCCGAGGACTTCACCGTCCTCGGTGAAGTCTGCGCCCTCCGGTGGTGCGAAGCCTGAGGGCAGCTGCGGTTGTCCTTCAGGGTCGCAGGTGCGGAGGGTGTCGTCTTCGCAGGCGCGAGGAACATTGTCTTCAGTGGCCTCTTGGTGGGTGGAGTGGGTGAGGGCGAGGGCCTTGCCCTTTCTTGCGGCGAGCAGTGCTGCCTTCGCAGCCTCGTCAGCCTCCAGGTTAGCTCTCTTGGGTGCCATCGCGGGTGGTTTTCTCGTAGCACGAACGGTGGGCGCCAAATGTTGGGACTTGCTCTCGGTCGCAAGGGGATCCAACAAGGGTGAACAGTGGTGTCAACAGGGCACACGCGCTAGACGGCAAAAGCTCTGTTAATCCAGCCTCTCACGGGCACTACTCAGGGGTATTTATAGGTACCTGAGCGCGCAGCGCCTTGAGCTAAGGACGCATGTGCCCTCAGCTACCTAGATTATCCCCAGAATATTCCCATAAAGCGGGGTTACAGACCGTAATTACAGGGATGTCTTTACAAATTAGGCCCGTAACGCACGGCGGCCACGCGGGGCCCGTAACGATGGGCCGAATCACACGTGGGCCTCTGATCTGGACGAGGCTGCACTGTGGGACGACCTTCGTCGCCAGTCTTCGTCTGGTGCAGTACATGCGAAGGGTGTCCCTGCCTGTTTTGTTTCTGTTAGCTCAGCTGCTGCAGCGAAGACTTCGAGTGAAGGGTGGCGCCTTTGCCTTCGCCCCAACACCGTGCTGATTGAATTACCGTGTTCAGCCGTTCTTCTTCGAGTACATCAACATCCTCCAGCCTAGTAGCCTCGGCTTCTGGTATGTTTTCAAAGATCAACCTTGGTGCCCCAAACTTGAGATCAGCAAGTAGTACTGCCTCTGAACCGTAGACCATGAAGAAAGGAGTATTTCCATGCAGAGCTCGACTAGGTTGAGTTCTTAGGCTCCAAACGACGTAGGGCAACTCCCTTATCCACTTTCCTGCAAACTTTTCATTTTTATCGAAGACTTTTTTCCTGAGTGCCTCCAATATCATTCCGTTAGCTCTTTCAACCTGCCCGTTGGCTCTTGGGTGTGCCACCGAAGCATATTTGATCTGAATGCTCTTTTGTTCACAGAAATCGAAGAACTCTGAACTTGTGAAGTTGGATCCCAGGTCAGTTATGATACTATTCGGTATTCCAAATCTGAATATTATGTCTTGTATGAATTACATGGCCTTAGCTGAAGTTAAAGAAGCAATGGGTTTGAACTCTATCCATTTAGTGAATTTGTCGATTGCCACCAGTATATGAGTGTATCCTCCTTGAGCTTTCTTGAAAGGTACAATCATATCCAGTCCCCAACATGCGAACGGCCAGGTTACTGGTATGGTCTGCAGTTGCTGCGTTGGTAGACGCTGTTGTTTTGACAAGTACTGGCAGGCTTCGCACCTCTGAACTAACTCGACTGCATCACTTTTTGCTGTTGGCCAGTAGAATCCCGGCCTGAAGACTTTCCCGACTAGTGTCCTGGATGCTGCGTGTATTCCACATTGCCCAGCATGGACCTCATCTAGAAGTTGCTTTCCAGTAGATGAGAGAATGCATTTCATGAGGACGCCCGATGCGCCCCTTCTGTATAGTGTTTCCCCAATGAGCGTGCAGTGAGCTGACTATCTAGCAATGCGCTCGGCTGCATTTTTGTCATCTGGTTCCTCTTCATTCTTTATATATCTGATGATCGGCTTCCTCCAGTCATCGGAATCTGACTCTAGCTGGCTCAAGGTATTACATTCTTCTGCCTGATCCAGTGAGATGCTTGGGTGTGGTATTTCTTGAACAAAGACTCCAGGTGGGACCTGAGTTCGACTGGATCCTAGCTTGGACAATACGTCAGCCGTCGTGTTTCGATCTCTCTCTACATGGTGAAATTCTAGACCTTCAAATTTATCTTCTAGTTTCCGGACGGCAGTGCAGTATTTTCCCATTGAATCGCTCGAACAATCCCATTCTTTGTTTATCTGGCTTATGACTACCAGAGAATCTCCGTATACCATCAGTCTCTTAACGCCCAGTGATATAGCAATGTTCAGTCCATGAATCAGAGCTTCATATTCGGCTGCATTGTTAGAGGCTGGAAATAACAACTGAAGGGCATATCTGAGGTGCTCGCCTCCAGGTGCAGTAAAGAGGATCCCCGCGCCTGCTCCCAGCAGCTTTAACGAGCCATCAAAATACATTCGCCATACTTCTCCAGTTTCTAGGTTATCTGGTACTTGTTGTTCAGTCCACTCTGATACGAAATCAACCAGTGCTTGAGTTTTGATGGCAGTGCGAGGTCGAAATTCAATGTCATGAGATCCCAGCTCGCAAGCCCACTTGGCTATTCTGCCAATGGCTTCTTTGTTGTGAAGAATATCCCCTATCGGAAAACCAGTGACTACTATGACTTTGTGGTCATCGAAGTAGTGAAGTAGTTTGCGTGCAGTTAGAAGTACTGCATATAATAGCTTCTGAACTTGAGGATATTTTTTTCTTCGAGGGACCCAGAACTTCACTGATGAAATAAACAGGATGTTGCACTGGGTAGGCATGTACTTCTTCTGCTCGCTCGACTACCAACGTGGTGCTCACCACGTGAGTCGTGCAAGAGATATACAGCAGCAAATCTTCAGCTAGTTGAGTCGACGTGGCCCGTCGTGGCGGTTTCAGCACTGGTGGTGTTGTCAAGAACTTTTTCAATGTGTCTAGGGCTTCCTGTGCTTCTGAAGTCCACTAAAACTTGTCCACCTTCTTGAGTAACTTATAAAATGGTAAGCCTTTTTCTCCCAGCCTGGATATGAATCTGCTCAAGGCTGCCATACATCCGGTAAGTCTTTGAACTTTCTTTTGTGACCGCGGTGCCTCCATCTTCATGATAGCTTCGATCTTTTCTGGATTAGCTTCAATTCCCCGGTGGCTGACAATAAACCCGAGTAACTTTCCTGCTGGTACCCCGAAGACACATTTTTCGGGATTAAGCTTCCATCGATATCGCCGTAGACTGTTGAAAACCAGCTGTAAATCTTCAAAGAAATTTTCCGAATTTTCTGTTATGATTACCACATCGCCTACATATGCTTTCACACGCTTGCCCCAGTGATTGGCTAAGCATGTTTGAATAGCTCTCTGATAAGTCGCTCCAGCGTTTTTGAGGCCGAACGGCATGGAGGTATAGCAGAAAGCACCGAATGGAGTGATGAACGCTGTTTTTTCCTCATCTTCTTTCGCCAGGCTAATTTGGTGATACCCAGAGTAGCAATCCAAGAAGGACAACACAGAACATCCAGCGGTGGAATCTACCACCTGATCTATCCTAGGGAGCCCGAAGGGATCCTTTGGACAGTGTTTGTTGAGATCTGTATAGTCGACGCACATGCGCCAATCCACTTTATTCTTTTTGAGTACAAGAACAGGATTGGCTAACCACTCGGGATGTAACACCTCCCTAATAAATCCAGCCGCGACCAAGCGAGCCAGCTCAGTGTGAATGGCCTCTCTTTTGTCGGGCGTGAAACGACGTAACTTTTGCCGAATAGGCCTCGCCTGGGGGTAGACCTTCAGTTTGTGCTCGGCTAGTTCTCTCGGGACTCCCGGCATATCCGCAGGTTGCCATGCGAATACGTCTCGGTTATCTTGCAGGAACTGGACGAGCGCGCTTTCCTATTTGTCGTCTAGGCTGGAGCTGATGATGGCGGTCTTGCGTTCATCAGCGAACCCGAGGTTGATCCTTTTAGTTTCTTCAGTCGGCCGCATAGAGGTCGTGGCTTGAGCTTCATTCGCAGGCACTGCGAGGTTTTCCTCAGGCTTAGAGTTTGCCTGCACAGAAGGAGTCGCCGATGGTTTGGTGGTGAGGGCCGCCTGGATGGCTACTCGGAAACATTATGCGGCGCCTTGGAAGTCAGCGCGCACAGTTATGATCCCTTGTGGCCCTGACATCTTCAATATCATGTATGTGTAATGTGGAATGGCCATGAATTTCGCCAATCCAGGCCTGCCGATGATGGCGTTGTACCCACAGTCGAAGTTTGCCACTTTGAACCTTAGGAACTCGGTTCTGTAGTTCTCCGGAGTTCCGAAGGTGACCGGCATGTAGATGTGGCCCAGCGGGTATTCTCCTTCAGTCGGCACGATGCTGAAGAAAGGAGTATCTGACTCGTGGAGCTCTTTGAGGTGAACTCCCAAGCCTTGGAGTGTCCAGGGGAAGGTGACGTTGATGCTGCTCCCCCCGTCCACTAATACCTTCTTCACCCTGCTCTCTCGGATCACCGGATCGACGAGGAGCGGGTATTTGCCTGGGTGGTCGAAGTTGAGCCACTGATCTGCCCGAGTGAAGGTGATCGGGTGCTCTGACCATCGGTACGGAGCGGGAGGACCAGTGGTCGCCACCAGTATTTGGTGATCGTTGAGCTTTTGTTGTCTTTTGTTCTCCTGTGATCCGTGTCCGCCGAAGATGACGTTGACCTCTCTGTCGACGCGCGGTAAGGCTCCACCTCCTCCCTCCTCCTGTTGCTGGGGTTGCCGTGGTTCTTCTGGTCCTCCCCGCGGAGGAGGAGGAGGTAGAGGTTGGAAGGGTCGGCCGTGCCCGATGGAGTGCTTGAAGTCTCTGCAGTTCCAAAGGGTGTGGCGCATGTCTTTGTGGTACGGGCACTGAGCGTCGAGGATGTCGTCCAGCGTGCGTTCGCCTCCTCGAGGTCCTCCCCGGGCGCGAGAGGCGGGTGGTCCGGCGGCGTGAACTTCTTCGCGAGGCCTCTTCTCCCAGCATTTGTCGGGCTGCTGGTTCGTATCGCGTCGTGGTGCTGCTGGTGCAGGCTTCGCTCCTCCGATGAGGTCCTGAGCTCGCTCGTCAGCGGTGATGTAGAGGTTGGCTTCCCGAAACAGTTGCTCGAAGGTAGTCGGTGCCTTCTGTAATATGGTGCGGACGAAGGCCGAGTCGTTGGATCCTCTGTAGAAGTCCTCGATCACTGCTGCCTCCGTGACCTCGGGGATACGATTTCTCATGGTCTGGAACCTTTTGAGGTACGACCGGAGAGTTTTGTCCCCCCGGCACTTGATGGATTTGAGGTCCCATGGTTGCACCGTTTTGTCGGAGAGGGACTGAAAGTTGGAGGTGAAGCGCCGACTGAAGTCGCTCTAGTCGTCGATGCAGTGTCGGGGTAGATGTCGCAGCCATTGCAGCGCGTCTTGCCTGAGGACAATGGGTAAGTATGCGGTCATTACGTCCTCGGTCGCCCCAGCAGCTCGTGCAGCGGTGGTGTAGATGGCCAGCCAGCCTCCTGGATCCTGCTTAGGTTCATATTTGTCGACATTGGATACCTTGAAGTTAGGAGGCCATTGAATGGCCCTGAGGCGTGGAGTAAGTGCAGATACTCCACACGTGTCCTCCTATCGTCGGGGATGATGACTGTCCCGAGGAGGGGAGTGGTTGTCGTGGTGCCTCGACCGTCCCCGGGTGGTTCCGCCAGTCGAAGCCGTTGCCGACTCAGTCCTGGTGGCCTGACTCCGGGCTGGGATGCCGTTGTCCCTGTCGTACTCTTCCCAGCGGCGGATCTCGTTCTCGTGTCGTCGTTCACGCGAGGCATTGATGGAGCTCCGCGCGTCTCGACGACTGTTGATGGCGTGTCGTAGATCGTTCGGTGGGTGAGCGAGAGGTAGAAGGTGATTGGCTGCCTGAGTGAACAGCCGCCGATAGCCCTCGGCGTCGGGAGTCCGAGGGAGCCCATCAGCTATCTGAGCCAGCACCCCTCCGACTTCACTCGGTGTGTTCATGGCTCGGGCGAAGTCAGGGTTCAGGTTGCACCCGAAGAGTGGATTTTCCCGACGTTGCCTTGCCTTCTGCTCGGCTTGTTCCTGAGCCCGTCGGCGATCACGCCGTCGGGAATTCCTTCATTCCCTGAAGACACGTTCCTCCGGAGTTTCTCCTATCTCTAAGACGTCGTCTCGCGATATAGGCTGCTCCGGGTCCCACTCTCCGGCCTCGTGATGTCGCCGGATATTTCGGCGTCGGTTCCTTCGTCGGCGGGATTCCCGCTGAGGAGGTTCCTCTCCGGGTGCAGTCGGCTCGTCGTCGGAGACGGGGGGGCGACTCCACTCTTCTGATGAAGAGGACGTCGGGGTAGAATGGTGCAGCTGTCGTGGCGATCTTCTTTCTGTTCTCCTTTGAGGGCAGAGGCACAGAAAGAACAACTTGCTTCCTCCCGGTTTTATTTGTTTCTTTCTTCTTTGCGATTTGTGTCCATTCTTTCGTCGGAGAGGTAGACAGTGGAGTTCTCCGGGTCAGCGGGCCCTCGGCTCCTGGTTTGCTGAAGGCGATCTTTTTTCGGAGCGCTGGAGGTTGCGCTTTTCCTTGCTTTGCCCCGATATTTTTGGAGGTTGTTGGAGGAGACTTCCTCCTTGGCGGATCTGCGATGCGATGTAGAGTTCCTTCCTCATCCGCTACAGATGAGATAGTTCTGAAGCAGAACATGGATCCAGGGCGGAGGATGATCTTGTGCTGGAAGGTGACGACCATTGAGCTAGCTTAGATCAGCGACACACCCCCTACCTGGCGCGCCAGCTGTCGGTGTTTTGGGTCTGACCGCACACCCGAGGTTGCCCTCAAGGTGTTTTTTAGGAGTAGCACGGTATTACCGACTGTAGCTAAATGGTTCATGCCGGATGCACGAGAAACAGTAGACAATGGTTTACAGGTTCGGGTCGCTTTGAAATGTGTAATACCCTACGTCCTGGCGAGAATGCTTTATGTGACCGGTTACAAGGGAGCTCTCTAGTGTGGGAAACGTAGAGAGTTGAGGTGGATGGCTGAGTAGTGAGTTCGATCCTTCTGAAGGGGTGCCCCCTAGGCCTTATATACTCGACCGTGGGGCATTACATGCAGATATGATAACAGTATGCGCCTAAATGATAGTGAACCAATTGAGTCTATCTTCCTATAGTTCTGCCGACCCATCCTCACTTGGTTCCGTTGTACGGGGTTCCAGCATGGGAAGGTCGGGTCACTGTTGTGATTACTTGCTCAAAGTCATTGGGCCGTCTGGGCTTGCACCGATCCGGCCTTACGTCAATCTGCTTCACTGGTCGTTCCTCCCCAGGCCCATGAAGGGATGACCTTACGATTTATTGGGCCCTTGGGCCTTTCGTGAGGTCTTTTATCCTTCCAGTGGACCTGGGGGATATCTGTCCCCCACACTTATCCCAAATGTATTGAATGCATGATTGCTTTATTTAGACAATGAGCAGTCCGTGGTTCCTTAGTGTGCTGCCGAAGATCTTTCTGAGCAGCAACCTGGTGAAGGCAAATGTCCTCTGACCTATTATGTCCTACTTACTTTATAATTCATCATCCCACATTACTTTATTTGAAACCTAAGGATTGACTAGTATGTATTTACCTTATCCTTGTTTACCTTTTGGGTTATTATGGTTAACTTTATGTTATTGCTTTACCTTAATCAACGAACATGATGTGAATCTTTATGATACGATGGTGTTATCCCGATGATGATCTTGTGATACTTTAGGGGACTCAAGCTATTTCCTGAGTACCTCTTCGTAAGGACCTTTTCGTTGAGTGACCACCCGAGATAACAGTGCAACCATGAGGGTGGAATGGGGTGCCCTTAGCTGAATAATTAGATGAACCTAGGGGTGTAGTTGGCTTTGCCGGAGGCCTGTCAATGGGGGCTGGGGCATAGTGCTCGCTCTGCTAAGGCCTAAGGGTGGGTGCCGAAGTTCATTCGATTTGGTTTTGTTAGTCACCCACCTTAGGGAGGAGTACTGTGTTTGTACGACTAGTGAAACCTAACAAGCAGATATGCACCAGGGGAGTCTTTGTAAAGGCTACATAGTGTATCCTTGGCCATTCACCTCGGTAGTGAAGATCGGGTCTGTACAACCCAGGCTGGAAAGGGATCACGACTCGTGGTTAAAGTGTGCAACCTCTACAGAGTGTTAGAAACTGGTATATCAGCCATGCTCACGGTTAAGAGCAGCCTTGGGATCCTCTTTGATTAGAAGAACTTTGGATACTTTTATGATGATGATTAATATTGATGGTTATACTTCTAGTCTCTGGTATTTCCTCTTGGAGGGAGTACTTTTGGGTAATAACTGGGTTTATTACTAAAACTTGGCTATACTATTAGTAATAAATACTTGACCAACTAAAAGCAACTGCTTAACCTTAACTCCACGTACAACTAGTCGACTTTATCCAAACGGGACATTTGCTGAGTACGTTGATGTGTACTCACCCTTGCTATAAAAACCACCCCACCCCAGGTTGTCCCCACTATATTCAGTGCTTAGGAGGAGATGTAGGCAACATGGAGGACTTTGAGGAGTTCTAGGACTATGACAAGTTCTAGTTATGTTAGTGGCAAGCCCCCAGTTAGCTGCCTGTGAAGGCCATATCTGCTACGTTCGCTTTTCCGCAATTTGATAATGTTAATTACTATGTTAAGTAATGACTCGATGGATGTCTTGGACATCTTGATGTAATAAAGTACCTTTCCTCTATTTACTTTGAGCAATGTGTGATAATGTCCAATTATGTAATCGCTATGTATGTGAGCTTTTTATCCTGGCACATACATGATTCACATTCGGTTTGCCTTCAAAAACCGGGTGTGACACCTTCTTGCTCTTCATTTACAATTTTTGGTGAGGCAATAAGGTTTTAGGCCCCCAGTTTTTCCCTTTTGGTTCTTAATGCCAAAGGGGGAGAAATTAAGGCTAAAGAAACTGGATCAACCGCCACTAGTGAATTTCAAAAATTATTGTGTTTTGAACTTGTCTTTAGATCCAAACGCTCTTAACAGCAAGAGGAGCCCTCTAATTGCAAAACTACTTTCTTATGGGGGAGAAATCTTCATTATAGGAAAAAGGGGAGCTTTTGATCAAAACTAGTCTTGAAAAATGGTTAAATTGGCAAAACTACAAGTGTTTTGACTTAGAAGTAAGAAAATGAGTTTGTTTTGTGAAAATAAACCAAGTGTTGGCAAAATGATCCAAATATGCCAAATCTAATGACTATTCAATTGGTTTCTAGCTTGACTTCAATTTGCAAAAGTTAGCTCATAATTGGTTATGTAAGTGTCCTTTGAGTTGCTTTTAGTGAGTTGGCATAAATCACCAAAAAAGGGGAGATTGAAATGGAAATGTGCCTTGGGCCATTTCTAGTTGTTTTGGTGATTAAATGTTCAACACATCACTTTGAGCTAACCTGTATCATATGAGTTTAAGCATAGGTGTATACAAGGAAAATTGATGTGATCAAGTCCAAAAGAGTACAAACATGGACCTAACTGAGAAAAATTGTGGAAAATGAGAAAAACACTTCTTGGACTTGGGAATGTTTATATTGGAAATCCTTTTGAATCATGAGACAAGGTATGATTCTAGCACTTAGTCAATTGTTTTAGTGGCTAACAATGTTCATCTAATTGCAAAGAAACTCTTCAAGTCGAGACAAATTGGAGGAAAGGAGTTTGGCAAAGTCTGGCCAAACATGGGCCAGTCTGGGCCTCATCGGACTGTCCAGTGACCAGGCTGGACGATGGCTAAAAATGCTGCTCTTGGGAAATCTTTGTGTCATCATAGCTAAAAATCACCAGACTCCGGTGTGCGAGGCCACCAATGGCTACTCACCGTGCAACGGTTGGTCGCGCGATCAGCGCCGACCACGTCAGCTCAGCATCGGTTGCCAAGCTGCACTGGTCTGTCCGATGCACCACAGGATTGTTCGGTGTGCCAGGCGGTCGAAGACACGTAACGGTCAGCTCGGCCATAGAAGGAAATAAATCGCTGAGTGTTTAGTGTTCGGTGTGCATCGGACAGTCCGGTGCACACGCAGGCAGGGAAGTATGATTGATTCCCAAATGAAGAACCAACGGCTCCTTAGGGCTATAAAAGGGATCCCTAGGCGCATGGAGCAGGTAGCTAAGCATACTTTGAGCACACTACAACTTCGAGACTCTACGACCATGCCACCGAAGTGTTCTAGAGAGATTTGAGCCATTTCTTGAGTCGTTACTCTATCGTTTTGTAGTTGTGCTATCTTATTCACATTTGTGCGTGTTGTTGTTGTGTTGTGCTCTTGTGTGCGTATCCTATTCTCTCCCTTACTCTTGTTTTGATTGTGATCAATTGTGCGTGAGAGACTCTAATTTGTGGAGATTCCTCACAACTGAGATATTGATATAAGGAAGACAACCGTGGCACTCAAGTTTGATCTTTGGATCACTTGTGAGGGGTTGAGTGCAACCGTTGACTAAAAGAGGTCACCACAACGTGGAGTAGGCATTGACCGAATCACGGTAAAAATCATTGTGTCTCTTATCCATTTTATTTATAGCGATTATTGTCTCTTTGAGTTCTTATATTCACTTGTAATATTGCTCTTAAGTTTAATACTCATCTTAGAGGAGCAATCAAAGGAAGAGTTCTTTTTCTCCTCTCTTCTCATCCTAACTTGGTTTTCATTCTCACTAACACATTTTATAAACCAAGTTTGTGTTTTTAGAGGTAATTTTGCAGGATCACCTACTCACCTCCTCTAGCTAGGTGCTCTAAATCTTGACTAACAAAAACCTTAATCTTAATCTGACTAGGAAGGTGTGGTCTACTATTCCTTTCAATTTCTTATATTAGCAAAACTACGCTTAAACAATCACAACAAACATAATTTAAATTGTTTTGCGGATATATAAATATTGTCGTAAAAAGGTATTTAACATGTTAACTTCTGTATATAAAATCGGTATACAAACATCATTTCATGGGAGCTGAAATACATATTTAAAATAGAAACTTTGTTGTAGGGGTCATATACTGGATTATCTATAGACTTCAGGGGGTAGCACAAATGATTACAGGGACCTAATTTAATTCTTTTGAAATGAGAAATAATCTAACACAAAATGGACAAACACTAGGGCCTAGCTAGCAAAAATCTACTTCTTCTACCTTCCCTTCCCTTCTACTTGCGCGTAGGGGAGGCAGACGACGGTGCTCCGAGCTCCGATCGATGATGGGGACGACGAACAAAGGCGTTCCAGTGGCAGGCAAACGTCGGAGATGGTGAGCAAAGGTCGGCCGATGGTGACATACAACAACAAGGAGAGAGGAGAGGCATGGGCAAGCTCGGGGAGGCTAGGAACGGTTCCACGTGGGCGCAGGGCTACATTTTATAAAGAAGGGGAAAGAGAGAGGGCACCGGGGAGAGAGAGAGGCCGTCGGTGGTGCCATTAACAACCTTAATGGCGGAAACCATGATAGAGAGAGAGAGTGGGGGAGAGGAAGAGAGAAGGAGTCGACGGTTTCTAGTCCCGGGAGGCGAGGCGGTGTGCGCGGCTCGGCTTCCAGGCGGGGAGGCAAGGTGGCACGGTGGCGCTGAGCGCACGAGCGGATGTGCGCCCATGCAGGTGATGGCTGGGAAGGGAAAGACCACGAGGTGGGCCCCATGCGCTAGTGAGGGAAGGGGGCCGGGGCAGGCCCCACATGTAATGGAGAGGAGGGAGAGAGAGGCGCGGGTGGCGGCCGGCTGGGCCGTAATGGCTAGTGGTCGGTTAGGGTTTTCTAATTTTTTTCTTTTTCTTTTCTATTTTTAAAGGAACATATAAATAAATATATTTAAATATTTCAAATATATAATAAATTCAGCAATAATATTTATAATTAAAATTTCAAATATGTATTTATAGACCGAAGTCCATTATATGAATTAATTGGATTTCACGGTAAAAGATTACTATAAATAAAATCATCAATCACTTATTAGCAAACAAAAATCATGCTTCAAAAGTTGAATGAAAACAATCAAGCACTTGATTCAAATTTTAATTTACTCTTACTAAATTGAGCAACTAGTAATGTATATTTTTTAACTGATGGATCTGAGGTGATACTGTAAATGACCTTAGCATTAGTCGCACCACATCGTGATCCGTTCATCTTGTACTTTCGTAGTTCCTTATTTTGTTCACCATGGTCTTGAGCCTTTTGTACGTTTCTGTTGACTCTTCACCTCTCTTCATGTCAAAATTCCATCTTGGTGATCATCATCATAGTGTTGCCTTCATTTGTGTTCTTGTGAGTATCGTACCAAATCTCTTTTGCATTGTCGGAGCCACTAACTTTATTGTACTCCTCCCTGCATAGAGAAGCTAGCAGCATAGTAGTAGCTTGGGCTTTTTTATGAGTGGACTCTTGTACATCTATAGTATTGTAATTCTCATCATCTCTATCTAGCAATTGCATTCCATTTTATACAACATTCCAAATACTAGGGTGGAGAGACAAAAGATGACTACACATTTTATGACTCCACCATGAATAGTCCTCCCCATCAAAGTGAGAAGACTTGCTGTCACACTCAGATTTTAGGGGTCCAAAACCCGGGCGCGAAATTCACCAAGTGTGCTAGGATCAAGTTTCACATATATGATGACTCATGGTACAGAAACGAATGTCACATCTTTAATATATAGTGGAGTTCTGTACAAAATAATTAAATAATTATATCATACGAAGACAATGATCTAGCAACCAAAGTATCACAACATCCTCCATGTGCCTCATCCTGTGGTACCTATTCTTAACCTGGGGGGATGTGAGTACAACAAGGGTGAGCTCACATACGTTCATCGCTCAACAAGTTATGGAAAATAATGTGCATGAACTCACCAAAGGTGGGAGCCCATGTGAAGTGTAAGGCTTACCAAAGAGCATGGTTAAAGCTGAGCATTGCTTTTAAAGTTGGTCAAAATTTTATTAGTAGTTACTAGGTATAAGTAGTAACCAACCCAATTAAATAAGAGATCAAGATTAATAACAACACCCATAATGCAATGCAATTGACAAATTGAGTTTAATTCCATAAGTTAATCATGCGAGAGTCGTGAGTTGCTCTTGACCGTGAGCACGACTGATATACCAGTTTTACACTCTGTAGAGGTTGCACATCTTTACCCATAAGTCGTGTTACCCATTTGCCATGGGGTTGTACGGATCCCATACACCTCTACTGAGAAAGCGAGGCAGGGTAGCACTATGAGACCTTTCCAAAGTTCCACTAGTTCGAGAAAACCTGCTACGGATTCAGGACGAAGGAAGCATAGAAATCCCTCGTCCGAAAAGCTTTACAGACAGTTCGACCCGAGGACCTCCCTATACTCTAGCAGCGACGCCTCCCGACTTGCCCCTACCCGGGTAAGGTAATCTCTCCCTAGCTTTCCTAATTACTTGGCCAAGGGCATCCCATTCCACCCTCGTTGTATCACTATTTACTCAAGTTAAGCTCCATGTTCCAATTAACACAATGATCTTGTAATGAACAATAATTAAAACAACAGTATAACTATCGGCGTTTCAACCCCGTGGGGTCCCTGGACCGACGAGTAAATTGTCGCTGCGTGTCCCAGCTCAGATGGGTCGGCGCGAGATGGAACACAAGGGGGAAAAAGGGAACTGCGGCTCGTGTTATCCTGCGCCCAGGGCGGATGCGCTTGCAATAGGGGGTTACAAGCGTTCGTGAGGGAGGGGGAGAGCCTGCTCGTCAGCCCGTCCTCCCGCGCGGCCACCTTCTCGTACGAGGGCCCTGGACCTTCCTTTTATATATGTAAGGAGAGGGTCCAGGTGTACAATGGGGGGTGTAGCAATATGCTAACGTGTCCAGTAGAGAGGAGCCAGAGCCCTATGTACATGCCGACGTGGCTGTCGGAGAGGTACTAGTGCCCTGTGCATGTGGCGTCATGGCCGTCGGAGGAGCGCTTGAGCCCTGTAGAAGCACAACTGTCGGGGCTGACGGGACCTTGCTGATGTCTCCTTGCTTCCGTAGGGGGCTGAGAACCGCCGTCGTCACGGGAGCACGCGGGGTGTCATCATTACTTGTTTTACCGGGGCGAGCCAGATGGGACACTGGTCTTGTTCCCCGTAGCTTGAGCTAGCTAGGGGTAGGGTAATGATGTACCCCCCTGTGGCGTGGTCAGCCCGAGCCCAAGGTCGGGCGAGGCGGTGACTCCTCCGAGGTCGAGGTCGAGGCCGAGCCCTGGGGTCGGGCGAGGCGGAGACCGTCTTCCGAGGTCAAGGTTGAGGCCAAGCCCTGGGGTCGGGCGAGGCGGAGACCGTCTTCCGAGGTCGAGGTTGAGGCCGAGCCCTAGGGTCGGGCGAGGAGGAGACCGTCTTCTGAGGTCGAGGCGGGGGTCGAGCCCTGGGGTCAGGCGAGGCGGAGCTTCCTATGGCGCCTGAGGCTAGACTGGGCTGCTGTCAGCCTCACCATGGCGGGTGGCACAACAGTCGAAGCGGGGCAAGTGGTGCTGTTTTCCTGTCAGGGCAGTCAGTGGAGGGGCGAAGTGACTGCGGTCACTTCGGTCCCGCCGACTGAGGAGCGCGCGTCAGGATAAGGTGTCAGGAGATCCTTGCATTGAATGCTCCTGCAATACGGTCGGTTGGTGAGGCGATCTGGCCAAGGTTGCTTCACTGCGAAGCCTGCCCGAACTGGGCCTCGGGCGAGTCGAGGGTGCGCCCGTTGCTTGAGGAGGCCCTCGAGCGAGGCATGAATCTGCTTGGGTCTACTGTTCCTGCCCGAGGCTGGGCTCGGGCGAGGCGAGATCATGTCCCATGGGTGGACGAAGCCTTGACCTGAATTGCGCCCATCAGGCCTCTACAGCTTGTGCTGATGGTGGTTACCAGCCGAGTTTAGGAGTCTTGGGGGTACCCCTAATTATGGTCCCCGACAGTAGCCCCCGAGCCTCAAAGGGAGTGTTGGTACTTGCTTGGAGGCTTTGTCGCACTTTTTTGCAAGGGGATCGGCCTTTCTCGGTTACATTTTGTTCCGGTGGGTGCGCGCGAGCGCACCCGCCGGGTGTAGCCCTCGAGGCCTCGGAGGAGTGGTTTGACTCCTTCGAGGTCTTAATGCCTTTTGTGATGCCTTGGCCGATCTGGTTGTTCCCTCATGCGATCTGATCGTAGCCCGGGTGCATGGTCAGGTTCCGAGTTCTCGGGCTGGTATGTTGACGCTGTCAACGGTTTGGCCAGAGCCGGGTTTGCGAGAGCAGCCCCCGAGCCTCTGCACGGAGTGAGAGGACGGTCAAGGACTGACTCGGCTTTTATCATACACCCCTTCGTCGCCTTTCCGCAAGGAGGAGGGGGAAAGTGCCATGTTGCCCTCCTAGGGCGCCGAACATGGTGTCTCCAGTGAGTTGCTAACGGGTGATCCGAGTGGACGCCCGTGTCCCGTTCGATAAGGGTCGGCTAGTGGCCCAGAGGCGCGCTCTAAAAGTACCTGCAGGTGATTTGCCGCACCCGGTCCCGTTTGATAGGGTCCGAGGGCTTGATGCCTCCCTCTGATGGAATTCCGTTACAGAATCACTCCTGCTGGTCTCGGAAATGTCCTAGGGTACCTCGGGAGCATAGCCCGAGCCTCGGCCATGTATCGGACGTACCCAGAGTCATCCCTCGCTCTACGTGTTCTGGGGCGGCTGTCGAACCCTTCGGGGGGCCAGCCTTCGAACCCCTGATCAGTAGTGGGCGCGGAGCCCGAGTGCTCTGAGGCGGCTGTCGAACCCTTCCGAGGGGCTAGCCTTCGAACCTCTGATCAGTAATGAGCGTGAAGCCTGAGTGCTCTGGGGCGGCTGTCGAACCCTTCCGAGGGGCCAGCCTTCGAACCCCTGATCAGTAGGAGGGCTCGGGGCCCGTTTCCTTCGCGGAAAAGGATCCCTTTCGGAGTATCCCCTTTCCCGGTCCCTGTAGCAAGAGAGAGGAAGGGGAAGAGGAAAAGGATACAAAATTAAATGGCGTGGCACAACTTTTTTGACGCGGTCATCATGGTGGAGGTGAAACGTCGCCCGCTTCGCCTGCCAAAGGTGTCGCCTGCCCTGCCGCGAAGTTAATGTGACGGGACGGGTGGTTCGCGGGGCAGCCATTGCACGAGCCGTTCGAGGGACGGAACACGGGCGCGTCATCTTCACGCCGTGGGAGAGGGCTCCCTTGCTGCTCCAGGAGGGGACATGAGCCTGCAGACGATTTGACTGTCGCTTCCGCTCGCCTGCTGCTGCCATTACTGTCGACCCACTTTTGGCCATATCGACCGTCGCGCCTTCTCCCGCGGCTGACTGACCCGTTGCCGACGTGCTCGGCTGGCACTGTTGGGCCATGCGCAGGGTTGCCTCGAGTCACGACACCGGTTCCGCAGTCGAGGAGGCACGGCATTGGCGTAAGTGGTGGTGTAGTTTTTCGCAGTAGTAACCGGCGCGCCGGTTACATGACGTGTGGGCCTGGACTCCATGCTGGATGCGTCGAAGTCGAAGGGGTGTGTCTCCGTGGTGCAGTTGCATGCCACCTGCATGGCAGTCCGCCCTTTCACCCGCTGGTTTAGGCGAAAGTGGAGGAGTGCTTGTAATCGCTGGGCGGTTACACGCTCCGCGCGCGGCGGTTTGGCTTCTTCTGTCCCGGGCCAGCTCGCATGACGCGTGGGACCCAGCCCCCGTGTCGTAGGGGGAGGACCCTGGAGCGCGTTGGTGAAGACTTGGTCCGCGACGCCTGAGGACGCGAGTGGGGAGAGTCGCCTTTAAAAAGGGATCGACCTCCTAGGTGGTAGCCACGCCTTCGCACTCCCCTCATGCATTGCGCCCTTCCTCCTTCCGAGCCCCCGGATGGGGAGCGCCCACGTTGCTTTCGTCTTGCTGCTGTTGGAGGAGCGCAAATTCGCGGAGGTTGGCACCTTTTAGCCATTGCTCGGTGTCGGGGACCATAATTAGGGGTACCCTCAAGGCTCCTAATTCTCAGCTGGTAACCCCCATCAGCATAAAGCTGCAAAGGCCTGATGGGTGCGATTAAGTCAGGGGTCAGTCCATACGAGGGACTCGATCACGCCTCGACCGAGCCTGGCCTCGGACAAGGGCAGCCGACCCTGGAGGATCTCCGTCTCGCCTGAGGCCCCCCTCCAGCGGCGAACGTGTTCCCGGCTCGCCCGAGGCCCTGTCTTCGCCAAGAAGCAACCCTGACCAAATCGCCGCACCGACCGACCAAGTCGCAGGAGCATTTAATGCAAAGGTGGTCTGACACCTTTATCCTGACGCGCGCCCCCAGAGCCGAAGTGACCGCCGTCACTTCGCCGCTCCCCTGACCGGCCTGGCAGAAAGACAGCGCCGCCTGCGCCGCTCTGACTGCGGTGCCACTTGACAGAGTGAGGCTGACAGGCAGTCAGGCCCGGCCGCAGGCACCATAGGAAACTCCGCTCCGCCCGACCCAGGGCTCGGACTCGGGCTAAGCCCCGGAAGACGGCGAACTCCGCTCCGCCCGACCCAGGGCTCGGACTCGGGCTAAGCCCCGGAAGACGGCGAACTCCGCTCCGCCCGACCCAGGGCTCGGACTCGGGCTCGGCCCCAGAAGACGATGAACTCCGCTTCGCCCGACCCCAGGGCTCGGACTCCGCCCCGGCATCAGCCAGCGATCTCCACTCCGCCCGACCCAGGGCTCGAACTCCGCCCTGGCATCAGCCGGCGATCTCCGCCTCGCCCAAACCAGGGGCTTGGACTCGACCTCGGCCACGAAAGACAGACTCGACCTCGGCTTCGGAGGAGCTTCCACGTCGCCCAACCTAAGGCGCAGACCAGCCACGACAACAGGAGGCGCCATCATCACCCTACCCCGAACTGACTCGGGCCACGGGGAACAAGACCGGCGTCCCATCTGGCTCGCTCCGCCAGATAGGCAATGATGGCGCCCCGCATACTCTGTGACGACGGCGGCTCTCAGCCCCCTTACGGAAGCAAGAGGACGTCAGCAAGGACTCAACAGCTCCGACAGCTGTCCCTCCGCTAGGCTCCATCGCTCCTCCGACGGCCACGACATCACACCAGCAGGGTGCCAAAATCTCTCCGGCTGCCACGACGGCATGTACTTAGGGCACTAGCTCTCCTCCGCTAGACACATAGCACTCTGCTACACCCCCCATTGTACACCTGGATCCTCTCCTTACGCCTATAAAAGGAAGGACCAGGGCCCTCTTAGAGAGGGTGGGCCGCGTGGGGACGAGGACGAGACAGGCGCTCGCGTGAGGCTGCTCGCTCCCTCTCCCGCGTGGACGCTTGTAACCCCCTACTGCAAGCGCACCCGACCTGGGCGCGGGACGAACACGAAGGCCGCGGGATTCCCACCTCTCTCACGCCGGTCTCCGGCCACCTCGCTTCCCCCCTTCGCGCTCGGCCTCGCGCTCGACCCATCTGGGCTGGGGCACGCGGCGACATTCACTCGTCGGCCTAGGGACCCCCCGGTCTCGAAACGCCGACAGTTGGTGCGCCAGGTAGGGGCCTGCTGCGTGTTGACGAACAGCTTCCCGTCAAGCTCCAGATGGGCATTCTCCAGCAACCTCTCCAACCCGGGACGGTGCTCCGTTTCGGGAGCCTTGAGTTCATGTCCCTCGACGGCAGCTACGACATGATACTCCTTCCACCGCCGTGCGACAACGACAATGGCGGCCGACAGCCCGCCCGCCGGCGGCGGAATCGACGACGTCTTCCCCGCGTGGTGGAAGAACAACATTCGAGCTCACCCCGTCCTCTCCCCCGCCGACGGAGGAGGAGGCGGGGCAACCAAGGCCAAGCAGGAGGCAGCGCCTCGTCGGCTGTCGAGCGAGTCGACGGCACCAGCACCCCAACGGGGGCGCACCGGGCATCGACCCCGCGCTTGAGACGAAGACGAGCGCCGTCTCCCCGCAACGTGCCGATTCCGGGCAAACGGATGACGCCAGCGCGCTCGCGAAAGGCTTGCTGGACGTCACCCTTGTACCTGAGACGACGGCGCAGTCAGTCCCCGACGTGACCTCATCGCTGCCCGTCGACCAAAAGGTACCGACCGATTCCCATCCCACGTCTTTTGGATTTAGCCTCGACCCGCCTAGCGGCTTCGCTTTGGCGGGTGCTCACGTAGAGGCGAGTCCAAACCCTCTGAGGTTTCGTATGCGGTCACCTTGGGACCGGCTGACGGACGTCTCGACCTACGAGCCCTCTGGGTCCAAGGAAGACGACGAGCCCAGCATCTGTTGGGATTTCTCTGGACTTGGCAACCCTAGTGCCATGCGGGACTTCATGACCGCATGCGACTACTTCCTTTCCGACTGTTCTGACGGTAGCCGTAGCCTCGACGACGAGGACTGCGGCCCAAGTCGCGAATGCTTCCACGTCGATCTGGGGGGTCCCTCCAAAGGCAACCATCTCGGCATGCCGGAGGACGGTGATCTCCCTAGGCCGGTGCCTCGCGTTGACATCCCACGGGAGCTAGCTGTGGTCCCCGTTCAGGCGGGGGGCCATGACCCACAGCTCGAGCAAATCCGCGGGGTACAGGCCAGGCTCGACGAGGGAGCAGGAGCGCTTGAGCCGATCCGTCGGGACGTCGGGCAGGCATGGGCGGGCCAACCTCCGGCCGGAGAAATACGTCATCTGCCCCAGGGCCTCTAGCACCGCATCGCCGATGACGTCAGGTTCAGGCCACCACCCGCATCCAGTGGGGTCGGTCAGAACCTTGCGGCAGCGGCAATGCTTCTCCGCGCGATGCCGGATCCATCAACCACCGAGGGGCGGCGAATCCAGGGAGAGCTCAAGAATCTCCTGGAAGGCGCCGCGGTCCAACGGGCCGAGAGCTCCGCCTCCCGAAGGCAGGGGTACCCCTCGGAACCTCATGCCGCGACTTCTCGATTCATGCGGAAAGCCTCGGTCTGCCCCGGGCGCACGCGCAACATAGCGCCTGCGGCCCCAAGTCGCCTCGGCAACGAGCACCATCACCGCGACCGTCGGGCCCACCTCGACGAGAGAGTGCACCGAGGCTACCACCCTAGGCGTGGGGGACGCTACGACAGCGGGGAGGATCGGAGTCCCTCGCCCGAGCCACCCGGTCCTCAGGCCTTCAGCCGAGCCATACGACGGGCGCCGTTCCCGACCCGGTTCCGACCCCCGAATACTATCACAAAGTACTCGGGGGAGATGAGACCAGAACTATGGCTCGCGGACTACCGTCTGGCCTGTCAACTGGGTGGAACGGATGATGACAACCTCATCATCCACAACCTCCCCCTGTTCCTCTCCGACACCGCTCGCGCCTGGTTAGAGCACCTACCTCCGGGGCAGATCTCCAACTGGGACGACCTGGTCCAAGCTTTTGCCGGGAATTTCCAGGGTACATACGTGCGCCCTGGGAATTCCTGGGACCTTCGAAGCTGCCGACAACAGCCGGGAGAGTCTCTCCGGGACTACATCCGGCGATTCTCTAAGCAGCGCACCGAGCTGCCCAACATCACCGACTCGGATGTCATCGGCGCGTTCCTCGCTGGCACCACCTGCCGCGACCTGGTGAGCAAGCTGGGTCGCAAGACCCCCACCAGGGCGAGTGAGCTGATGGACATCGCCACCAAGTTCGCCTCCGGCCAGGAGGTGGTCGGGGCTATCTTCCGGAAGGACAAGCAGCCCCAGGGCCGCCATTCGGAAGATGCCCCCGAGGCGTCAACTCAGCGCGGCGCCAAGAAGAAGGGCAAGAAGAAGTCGCAAGCGAAACGCGACGCCACCGACGCGGACCTTGTCGCCTCCGCCGAGTACAAGAACCCTCGGAAGCCCCCTGGAAGTGCCAACCTCTTCGACAAGATGCTCAAAGAGCCGTGCCCCTATCACCAGGGGCCCGTCAAGCACACCCTTGAGGAGTGCGTCATGCTTCGGCGCCATTTCCACAGGGCCGGGCCACCCGTGGAGGGTGGCAAGGCCCGCGACGACGACAAGAAGGAAGATCACCAGGCAGGAGAGTTCCCCGAGGTCCACGACTGCTTCATGATCTATGGTGGGCAAGCGGCGAACGCCTCGGCTCGGCACCGCAAGCAAGAGCGCCGAGAGGTCTGTTCGGTGAAGGTGGCGGCGCCAGTCTACCTAGACTGGTCCGACAAGCCCATCACCTTCGACCAAGCCGACCACCCCGACCATGTGCCGAGCCCGGGGAAATACCCGCTCGTCGTCGACCCCGTCATCGGCGACGTCAGGCTCACCAAGGTCCTCATGGACGGAGGCAGCAGCCTCAACATCATCTACGCCGAGACCCTCGGGCTCCTCCGTGTCGATCTGTCCTCCGTCCGGGCAGGCGCTACGCCCTTCCATGGCATCATTCCCGGGAAGCGCGTCCAGCCCCTCGGACAGCTCGACCTTCCCGTCTGCTTCAGAACACCCTCCAACTTCCGAAGGGAGACCCTGACGTTCGAGGTGGTTGGGTTCCGAGGAACCTACCACGCGGTACTGGGGAGGCCATGCTACGTGAAGTTCATGGCCGTCCCCAACTACACCTACCTGAAGCTCAAGATGTCGGGCCCCAACGGGGTCATCACCGTCGGCCCCACGTAAAAACACGCGTTCGAATGCGACGTGGAGTGCGTGGAGTACGCCGAGGCCCTCGCCGAGTCCGAGGCCCTCATCGCCGACCTGGAGAGCCTCTCGAAGGAGGTGCCAGACGTGAAGCGTCATGCCGACAACTTTGAGCCAGCGGAGACGGTTAAGTCCGTCCCCCTCGACCCCAGCAGTGACGCCTCCAAGCAAGTCCGGATCGGCTCCGAGCTTGGTCCCAAATAGGAAGCAGTGCTCGTCGACTTTCTCCGCGCAAACGCCGACGTCTTCGCGTGGAGTCCCTCGGACATGCCCGGCATACCGAGGGATGTCGCCGAGCACTCGCTGGACATCCGAGCTGGAGCCCGACCCGTCAAGCAGCCTCTGCGCCGATTCGACGAGGAGAAGCGCAGAGCCATAGGCGAGGAGATCCACAAGCTAATGGCGGCAGGGTTCATCAAGGAGGTATTCCATCCCGAATGGCTTGCCAACCTTGTGCTTGTGAGAAAGAAAGGGGGAAATGGCGGATGTGTGTAGACTACACTGGTCTCAACAAAGCATGTCCGAAGGTTCCCTACCCTCTGCCTCGCATCGACCAAATCGTGGATTCCACTGCTGGGTGCGAAACCCTGTCTTTCCTCGATGCCTACTCGGGGTATCACCAAATCAGGATGAAAGAGTCCGACCAGCTCGCGACTTCTTTCATCACACCCTTCGGCATGTACGGCTATGTCACCATGCCGTTCGGCTTGAGGAATGCGGGCGCAACGTACCAGCGGTGCATGAACCATGTGTTCGGCGAACACATTGGCCGCATGGTCGAGGCCTACGTCGATGACATCGTAGTCAAGACGAGGAAAGCCTCCGACCTCCTTTCCGACCTTGAAGTGACATTCCGATGTCTCAAGGCGAAGGGCGTCAAGCTCAATCCCGAAAAGTGTGTTTTCGGGGTGCCCCGAGGCATGCTCTTGGGGTTCATCGTCTCTGAGCGGGGCATCGAAGCCAACCCGGAGAAGATCGCAGCCATCACCAGCATGGGGCCCATCAAGGACTTGAAAGGCATACATAGGGTCATGGGATGCCTCGCGGCTCTGAGCCGCTTCATCTCACGCCTCGGCGAAAGAGGTCTACCTCTGTACCGCCTCTTAAGGAAGGCCGAGTTCTTCACTTGGACCCCTGAGGCTGAGGAAGCCCTCGGGAACCTGAAGGCGCTCCTCACGAAGGCGCCTATCTTGGTACCCCCAGCTGCCGGAGAAGCCCTCTTGGTCTACGTCGCCGCGACCACTCAGGTGGTTAGCGCCGCGATTGTGGTCGAGAGGCAAGAAGAGGGGCATGCATTGCCCGTTTAGAGGCCAGTCTACTTCGTCAGCGAGGTACTGTCCGAAACCAAGATCCGCTACCCACAAGTTCAGAAGCTGCTGTACGCGGTGATCCTAACGCGGCGGAAGCTGCGACACTACTTCGAGTCTCATCCGGTAACTGTGGTGTCATCCTTCCCCCTGGGGGAGATCATCCAGTGCCGAGAGGCCTCGGGTAGGATTGCAAAGTGGGCGGTGGAAATCATGGGCGAGACAATCTCGTTCGCTCCTCGGAAGGCCATCAAGTCCCAGGTCTTGGCGGACTTCGTAGCTGAATGGGTCGACACTCAGCTCCCAACAGCTCCGATCCAGCCGGAGCTCTGGACCATGTTCTTCGACGGGTCGCTGATGAAGACAGGAGCCGGCGCAGGCCTACTCTTCATCTCGCCCCTCGGGAAGCACTTACGCTACGTGCTACGCCTCCATTTCCCGGCGTCCAACAATGTGGCCGAGTATGAGGCTCTGGTCAATGGGTTGCGGATCGCCATCGAGCTAGGGGTCCGACGCCTCGACGCTCGCGGTGACTCGCAGCTCGTCATCGACCAAGTCATGAAGAACTCCCACTGCCGCGGCCCGAAGATGGAGGCCTACTGCGATGAGGTTCGGCGCCTGGAAGACAAGTTCTACGGGCTCGAGCTCAACCACATCGCTCGGCGCTACAACGAGACTGCGGACGACCTGGCTAAAATAGCCTCGGGGCGAACAACGGTTCCTCCGGACGTCTTCTCCCGAGATCTGCGTCAGCCCTCCGTCAAGATCGACAACATGCCCGAGCCTGAGGCACCCTCGGCCCAGCCCGAGGTACCCTCGGCACAGTCCGAGGCGCCCTCGGCTCTGCCCGAGGCACCCTCGGCCCAGCCCGAGGTACCCTCGGCATAGTCCGAGGCACCCTCGGCTCGGCTCGAGGCACCCTCGGTTCGGTCCGAGGTACCCTCGGCCCCCGAGGGCGAGACGCTGCACGTTGGGGGGAGCGAAGTGGGGTCACGCCTGATCAAAGCTGGCAGACCCCGTACCTGCAATATCTCCACCAAGGAGAGCTACCCTCCGACCGAGCCGAAGCTCGGCGACTGGCGCGGCGCGCCAAGTCGTTCGTCTTGCTGGGAGATAAGAAGGAGCTCTACCACCGCAGCCCCTCGGGCATCCTCCAGCGATGCATCTCCATCGCCGAAGGTCAGGAACTCCTGCGAGAGATACACTCGGGGGCTTGCGGCCATCACGCAGCGCCTCGAGCCCTTGTCGGGAATGCTTTCCGACAAGGCTTCTACTGGCCGACGGTGGTGGCCGACGCCACTAAAATTGTCCGCACCTGCGAGGGGTGTCAGTTCTACGCAAGGCAGACCCACCTGCCCGCTCAGGCTCTACAGACGATACCCATCACCTGGCCTTTCGCTGTGTGGGGTCTGGATCTCGTCGGCCCCTTGCAGAAGGCACCCGGGGGCTACACGCACCTGTTGGTCGCCATCGACAAATTCTCCAAGTGGATCGAGGTCCGACCCTTGAACAGCATCAGGTCCGAGCAGGCGGTGGCGTTCTTCACCAACATCATCCATCGCTTCGGGGTCCCGAACTCCATCATCACCGACAACGGCACCCAGTTCACCGGCAGAAAGTTCCTGGACTTCTGCGAGGATCACCACATCCGGGTGGACTGGGCCGCCGTGGCTCATCCCATGTCAAATGGGCTAGTAGAGCGTGCCAACGGCATGATTCTACAAGGGCTCAAGCCTCGGATCTACAACGACCTCAACAAGTTCGGCAAGTGATGGATGAAGGAACTCCCCTCGGTGGTCTGGAGTCTGAGGACAACGCCGAGCCGAGCCACGGGCTTCACGCCGTTCTTCCTTGTCTACGGGGCCGAGGCCGTCTGGCCCACAGACCTGGAATACGGCTCCCCGAGGACAAGGGCCTATGCCGACCAGAGCAACCAAGCTAGTTGAGAAGACTCGTTGGACCAGCTGGAGGAGGCTCGGGACAAGGCCTTACTACACTCGGCGCGGTACCAGCAGTCCCTGTGACGCTACCACGCCCGAGGGGTCCGGTCCCGAGACCTCCAAGTGGGCGACCTGGTGCTTCGGCTGCGACAAGACGCCCGAGGGTGGCACAAGCTCACGCCCCCCTGGGAGGGGCCGTTCGTCATCGCCAAAATTCTGAAGCCCGGAACGTACATGCTGGCCAACAGTCAAGGCGAGGTCTACAGCAACGCTTGGAACATCCAACAGCTACGTCGCTTCTACCCTTAAGATGTTTTCAAGTTGTTCATATACCTCGCACCCACGCAAAGTTTAGTCGTCAAGGAAGGGTCGGCCTCGCCCCGGCAAAGCCCGACCCTCCCTCGGGGGCTAAAAGGGGGGGAACCCCCTCTGCGTCGAAATTTTCCTCGAAAATAGATCTTTTCTGCCAGAATGTCTTTCGTGCTTTTTGACTACTTCGAAAGCGGACCCTAAAAACGACGGAGTACATGTAAGCAGCCAAGGCTGACCGAGCCGAGGGACTCCTACGCCTCCGGGATACGGATACCTCACTCATCACCTTCTGCGATAAGTAACTTGCGTTCGGATAAGTGATTCCGCGGACCGAACAAGTCTTCTCGTTCGGAAGCTCTTCTGCCGGAGCGATTCTTCGAGCCTTCCCGACTGCGTCGGTAACAGAACCCCAAGGACGGGTAAGAGTGCGCGTAAGCGGCAAGGCTGACCGAGCCGAGGGACTCCTACGCCTCCGGGATACGGATATCTCACTCATCACCTTCCGCGAGAAGCAACTCTCGCTCGCACAAACATTTCTGTTACCAACAAAAAAGTCCAGATACTCGAAGCAAGAGGAAAAGAGACGCAGCTTTACAACACGGCGAGGGTGTGTTTTGGCCTCGGCGGCCGCAGGAAACACACGCTACAAGACAATCCGATCCTGCAGGCTCGGATCTTGACGGCTGAAGGGAGCAGCAGCACCCTCGGCGTCAGCAACATCTTCGGCGAGGCCCGACCTAACCTCGGACGGCGACGTGGTCCGAAGATCTCCACTCTGAAGGACGACGTCATCGCCATGCCCAGGCCATCGCTGCCAGGGTCTTCTCCGGGAATCCGGCCAGAGCAGGCGGCTCGGCCGGTCACCCTGGGGCCTCGGCCAGCTGTCCTCCAAGGACGTCAGCCCGACCCGAGGCCTCGGCTGGTCAATCCCGGCGTCGGTCCCGCTAACGGACGGCCCGGCCAGGCTCCAGCCGACCAGGTCTTCTCACCGAGCCAACTCTGCCTCCGTTCGTGCTGACACCGCTACCCCTGGCCTCGGCTCATCGGATAGCGGCCAAGGGGTTCCTTTAACTAAGCTAGAGAAGCCTCGGACAACAAGGCCGACCGAGGCGAGGGACTCCTACGCCTCCGGGATACGGATACCTCACTCGTCACCTTTACACGGGGCGACTCACGCTTGGTGAAGCGGTTCAGACAACCAACAGGCGAGTCTTAGCGCTCGAAAATGAGGAAAAAACACGGCTCTGTGCCGAAAATACATACATGTTCAGGCCCCGACAGCCACAATGAACAAAAACACTGGCATTCAAAGTGCCATTACAAACGGAACTCCGGTTCCGTCCCCGCGGGTATGGACAACCTCCACGCCGGGGAAGCCCGTGGAGCGACAAGCTCTGGGTGAATCACCAGCAAACGCGGGTCGCCCCAAAGCGCACCGGCAGGTCCTCACTCCTGTCCTCGCCACGCAAGCGAGGAAGAAGACGGAATGTTGCATCCTAGCTGGACAACAACAGCCCGCCTCCCCCAGCATGGCTGGAGGACGTCTCCTCCGCAGAACTGGAGGATGGTCTCCACCACCAGAAGCTGGAAGAGGAGGTGGTCGGCCGACCCGCGCGGGGGGCAGAGCACCGGCTCAGCCCGGCCCCCGCCCCAGCGAGGATGATGAAGACCAGCTGGGGGCGGGGCCAACATCACAGCCCAGCTTGCTCCTCCCCATCCAGGGGCTGGTGGTCACCGTCATGGGTGACCCCCGGCGAGGGGGAGCAGCCGGGCTGGCTGATGAAAATCCTTGAAGCCGAACGATGGCTGAAAGGTACCAACTCCCGTGGAGTTGCGTTCCTCCAACGACGAGGCGGAAAGACGGCGGATATCCCCCATCCGGGGGCTTAGAAGGTGGAAAGACACGATGCATAAGGGAGCGCGAAGACATGGTCGCCTTCCAAGGGGGTCACCCTCCTTTTAAAGGTGGCTCTCCCTACTTGCGTCCCCAGCCGTCATGGGCTGAGTCTTCTCCAACACACTCCAAGGTCCTCCCCTACGGCGCGGAGGCTGGGTCCCACACGTCATGCAAGCCGGCTCAGAGCAGAAGAAGCCAAACCGCCGCGTGCGGTGCGTACAACCACCCAGCGGTTACAAGCGACTCTCCACTTTTGCCCAGACCAACGGGCGAAAGGGGCAGGCAGCCATGCAGGCGGCATGCAACCGCGCCAAGTGGGCGCACTTCTCCGACTCCCAACACGCCCAGCATGGAGGCCCAGGCCCACGCGTCATGCAACCGGCGCGACTCCTCGACTGCGGAACCAATACCGCGACTCGAGGCGACCCAACGCACGACCCAGTAGCGCCAGCCTGGCGCGGCGGTCAATGCGGCCAAAAATGGCCCGGCAGTAATGGCGGTGGCAGGCGGGCAGGAGCAGCGGCCACGTCGTCAGCCAAGCTCACGTCCCGTCCGGGGGCAGCGAGAGAACCCTCTCTCACAGCGTGAAGACAAAGCGCCCGTGATCCGTTCCTCGAACGGCTCACACACGCGCAACGACCGCCCCACCAACCACTCGCCCCGTCGCATTAACTCCGCGGCGGGACAGACGGCGCCTCTGGCAGGAGAAGCGGACGACGCTTCGCCTTTGCCATAATGACCGCGTCAAAAAAGGTACGCCGCGTCGTTCGATTTCGTATCCTTTTCCTTTTTTCCTCTTTCTCTCTCTTGCAACAGAGACCGGGAAAGGGGGATACCCCGAAAAGGATCCTTCCCCGTGAAGGAACTAGGCTCCGAGCCTCCCTACTGATCAGAGGTTCGAAGGCTGGCCCCTCAGAAGGGTTCGACAGCCGCCTCAGATCGCGTGGGCTCTACACCCACTACTGGTCAGAGGTTCGAAGGCCGGCCCCTCGGAAGGGTTCAACGGCCGCCTCAGGCTACTCGGGCTCCGCGCCCATTACTGATCAGGGATTCGAAGGCTGGCCCCCGAAGGGTTCACAGCTGCCTCAGACGCCGAGCGAGGGATGACCATGGGTACGTTCGATACATAACCGAGGCTCGGGCTGCACTCCCGAGGTACCCTAGGACATTTCCGAGACCAGCGGGAACGATCTTGTAACGGAATCCCATCGGAGGGAGGCATCGAGCCCTCGGACCCCGTCGCCAGGGGACCGGGTCCGGCAGATCACCCGCAGGTACTTTTGGGCGTGCCTCTAGGCCCCTAGCCGACCCCCAACGAACGGGGCACGGACGTCCACTCGGATTACCCACTTGTAGCTCACCGGAGACACCATGTTCGGCGCCCATCGAGGGCAACATGGCGCTTTCCCCCCTCCTCCTTGCGGAAAGGCGACGCAGGGGCGTATGTAAAAAAGTCGAGTCTGTCCCTGATCGTCCTCTCGCCCTGTGCAGAGGCTCGGGGGCTGCTCTCGCAAACCCGGCTCCGGCCGAACCGTTGACGGCGTCAACATACCAGTCCGAGAACTTGGGACCCGACCGTACACCCGGGCTACGGCCAGCTCGCATGGGGGACGACCAGACCAGCCGAAGCATTGCGCGAGGCATTAAGACCTCGGAGGCTACACCCGGCGGGTGCGCTCGCGCGCACCCACCGGAACAAAACGCAACCGAGAAAGGCTGGTCCCCTTGCAAAAAAGTGCGACGAAAGCCTCCAAGCGAGTGCTAACACTCCCTTCGAGGCTCGGGGGCTACTGTCGGGGACCATAATTAGGGGTACCCTCAAGGCTCCTAATTCTCAGCTGGTAACCCCCATCAGCATAAAGCTGCAAAGGCCTGATGGGTGCGATTAAGTTAGGGGTCAGTCCATACGAGGGACTCGATCACGCCTCGACCGAGCCTGGCCTCGGACAAGGGCAGCCGACCCCGGAGGATCTTCTGTCTCGCCCGAGGCCCCCCTCCAGTGGCGAACGTGTTCCCAGCTCGCCCGAGGCCCTGTCTTCGCCAAGAAGCAACCCTGACCAAATCGCCGCACCGAGCGACCAAGTCGCAGGAGCATTTAATGCAAAGGTGGTCTGATACCTTTATCCTGACGCGCGCCCCCCAGAGCCGAAGTGACCGCTGTCACTTTGCCGCTCCCCTGACCGGCCTGGCAGAAAGACAGCGCCGCCTGCGCCGCTCCGACTGCGGTGCCACTTGACAGAGTGAGGCTGACAGGCAGTCAGGCCCGGCCGCAGGCACCATAGGAAACTCCGCTCCGCCGACCCAGGGCTCGGACTCGGGCTAAGCCCTGGAAGACGGCGAACTCCGCTCCGTCCGACCCAGGGCTCGGACTCGGGCTAAGCCCCGGAAGATGGCGAACTCCGCTCTGCCCGACCCAGGGCTCAGACTCGGGCTAAGCCCCGGAAGACGGCGAACTCCGCTCCGCCCGACCCAGGGCTCGGATTCGGGCTAAGCCCCGGAAGACGGCGAACTCCGCTCCGCCCGACCCAGGGCTCTGACTCGGGCTCGGCCCCAGAAGACGACGAACTCCGCTTCGCCCGACCCCAGGGCTCGGACTCCGCCCCGGCATTAGCCGGCGATCTCCGCTCCGCCCGACCCAGGGCTCGGACTCGGGCTCGGCCCCAGAAGACGACGAACTCCGCTTCGCCCGACCCCAGGGCTCGGACTCCGCCCCGGCATCAGCCGGCGATCTCCGCCTCGCCCGAACCAGGGGCTCGGACTCGACCTCGGCCACGGAAGACAGACTCGACCTCGGCTTCGGAGGAGCTTCCACGTCGCCCAACCTAGGGCGCAGACCAGCCAAGACAACAGGAGGCGCCATCATCACCCTACCCCGAACTGACTCGGGCCACGGGGAACAAGACCGGCGTCCCAACTGGCTCGCTCCGCCAGATAGGCAATGATGGTGCCCCGCATACTCTGTGATGACGGTAGCTCTCAGCCCCCTTACGGAAGCAAGAGGACGTCAGCAAGGACTCAACAGCTCCGACAGCTGTCCCTCCGCCAGGCTCCATCGCTCCTCCGACGGCCACGACATCACACCAGCAGGGTGCCAAAATCTCTCCGGCTGCCACAGCAGCATGTACTTAGGGCACTAGCTCTCCTCCGCTAGACACATAGCACTCTGCTACACCCCCATTGTACACCTAGATCCTCTCCTTACGCCTATAAAAGGAAGGACCAGGGCCCTCTTAGAGAGGGTGGGCCGCACGGGGACGAGGACGAGACAGGCGCTCGCGTGAGGCCGCTCGCTCCCTCTCCCGCGTGGACGCTTGTAACCCCCTACTGCAAGCGCACCCGACCTAGGCGCGGGACGAACACGAAGGCCGCTGGATTCCCACCTCTCTCATGCCGGTCTCCGGCCACATCGCTTCCCCCCTTCGCGCTCGGCCTCGCGCTCGACCCATCTGGGCTGGGGCACGCAACGACATTCACTCGTCGGCCTAGGGACCCCCCAGTCTCGAAACGCCGACACTCGACTTCAAGGATTTTCATCAGGCAGCCCGGCTGCATCCCCTCACCACCAGTTCGATGGTGGGGAGAAGCAAGCCGGGCTGCGGCCTCTGCCCCACCCTCAGCTTCAAGGATCTTCATCATCCTTGCTGGGGAGGACGGCGAGGCGAGCCGGGGCCTGCCTTCGCGTGGGCTGGCATCCCGCTTCTTCCTCCGGCATCTGGGGGTGGAAACCATCCTCCAGCTCTGCGGAGGAGGCGTCGTCCAGCCATGCCGGGGAAGGCGAACTGCTGCTGCCCAGCCAGGGTGCAGCATTCCGTCCTCTGTCCGGGCGACGGTGGCCAGCCGCACCGGGGGGGTCTCACAACACGTCGTACGCCGCGAGGGCGGTACTCGTGTTCTGGGACGATCCCATTCTTGTTTTCATGGCGAGGACGGGAGTGAGGACCTGCCGGTGCGCTTTGGGGCGGTTGGCGCTCGCTGGTGCGGTGTTGGTGGGCAGGTGGACGCCACCGTCGGTGCTGAGGTGGTGGCAGCCGGAGAAGGTTTCTCTGCCGATGAGATCGTCGGCGTCACCTACGCTCCGGGCCTCCGGCTCTTTGGCTTTAATGTCTGGTTCTTGTCCCCTGTGAGGGGACACAAACGAGAGCCTTCCAGGCAGTAGCGTTCGCCCTGGGGCCATCGCTGCTGCTGCAGAGGTCGCCGGCGAGCCACCCGGAGTTTGTCGTCCCGCAGGCCCTCCGATGTGGAGGTTATTCATACCCGCGGGAGTGGTACCAGAGTTCCGTTTGTAATGGCACCTTGAGTGCCGGTGTATGTTCATTGCGGCTATTGGGGCCTGAACATCTGTGTATTTGGGCGTGTAGCCGTGTCTTCCCCTTGTTTCGAGTATTGGGACTCGCCTGTCGACTAGCTGAGCCGCTTAACCGAGTGTGAGTTGCTTTGCGCGGAAGGTGACGAGTGAGGTATCCGTATCCCGGAGGCGTAGGAGTCCCTCGGCTCGATCGGCCTTGCCGCTCAAGGCTTCTCTTGCTCAGTTAAGGAACCCTCGACCGCTCTGCGATGAGCCAGAGCTGGAGGCAGCGGTGTCAGCATGGACAGAGGCGGAGTCGGCTCGAAAAGGGGCTTCGTCGGCCCAGGAGCAAGCGGCTTCCCAGGCCGAGGAGGTGCAGCGGCGGCGGCCGGAGCCTGGCCGGGTCATCCGTGAGCGAGACCATCTTCAGAGTTATGCTGCCGAGGCCATGAGCCGGGCTGATGTCCTCGGGGGACAACTGGCTAAGGTTATGGAGTAGCCGGTCGAGGTGTTTGCCCGGGCCAGGACCTTGGAGGAGACCCTGGCGGCGATGGCCCAGGCGTGGTGCCAACATCTTCCTTCGAGGTGGAGGTCCTTCCGCCCGTGTTGCCGTCCGAGGCCGGGCCAGATCCCGTCGAAGGTGGAAACAACACCGAGGGTGCTGCTGTTCCCTCTGTTGATGTCTAAACCTGTAGGAACAGTTTGTCTGTAGCATGCGTATGTCTTTTGCGGCCGCCGAGGCCCAAACATATCATTGTCGTGTTATAAAGTTGTGTTCCTTTTCCTCTTGTTTCGAGTATCAGGACTTGTTAGTCGGTAGCAGAATTACATGTCCGAGCAAGAGTTACTTATCGCGGAAGGTGATGAGTGAGGTATCCGTATCTTGGAGGCGTAGGAGTCCCTCGGCTCGGTCGGCCTCGCCGCTTACGTGTACTCTTACTCGTCCGCAGGATTCTGTTATCGATATAGTCGAGAAGGCACGAAAAATCGTTCTAGCAAAAAAGTTTTCGAGCGTTAAGACTTGTTCGATCAGCAGAATCACTTATCCGAGCATGAGATACTTATCGCAGAAGGTGATGAGTGAGGTATCCATATCCCGGAGGCGTAGGAGTCCCTCGGCTCGGTCGGCCTTGCCGCTTACGTGTACTCCATCGTTTTCAGGATCCCGCTATCGAAACAGTCGAAGAGCGCGAAAAGATGTTCTGGCAGAAAGACTTTTTCTGAGGAAAATTTTGACGCAGAGGGGGTTCCCCCCTTCTAGCCCCCGAGGGAGGGTCGGGCTTTGCCGAGGCAAGGCTGATCCTTCCTTGACGGTTAGACCCTTTTTGTGTATGTAAAGAGAAACGAGGTATATGAACGACTTGAAAACATCTTAAGGGTAAAAGCGACGTAGCTGTCGGATGTTCCAAGCGTTGCTGTAGACCTCGCCTTGACTGTTGGCCAGCTTGTATGTTCCGGGCTTCAAAATCTTGGCGATGATGAACGACCCTTCCCAGAGAGGAGTGAGCTTGTGGCGCCCTCGGGCGTCTTGCCGTAGCCGAAGTACCAAGTCCCCCACCTGGAGGTCTCGGGACCGAACACCTCGGGCGTGGTAGCGTCGCAGAGACTGCTGATACCGCGCCGAGTGTAGTAAGGCCATGTCCCAAGCCTCCTCCAGCTGGTCCAGTGAGTCTTCTCGGCTGGTCTAGTTGCTTCGGTCGTCGTACGCCCTCGTCCTCGGGGAACCGTATTCTAAGTCTGTGGGCAAGATAGCCTCGGCCCCATAGACTAGAAAAAACGGCGTGAAGCCCGTGGCTCGGCTTGGTGTCGTCCTCAGACTCCAGACCACCGAGGGGAGTTCCTTCATCCATCGCTTGCCAAACCTGTTGAGGTCGTTGTAGATCCTCGGCTTGAGTCCCTGCAGAATCATGCCATTGGCACGCTCCACCTGCCCATTCGTCATGGGGTGAGCTACGGCGGCCCAGCCCACACGAATGTGGTGGTCCTCGCAGAAGTCCAGGAACTTCCTGCCAATGAATTGGGTGCCGTTGTCGGTGATGATGGAGTTCGGGACTCCAAAGCGATGGATGATGTTGGTGAAGAACGCCACCACCTGCTCGGACCTGATGCTGTTTAGGGGTCGTACCTCGATCCACTTGGAGAATTTATCGATAGCGACCAGCAGGTGCGTGAAGCCCCCGGGTGCCTTCTGCAAGGGACCGATGAGGTCCAGACCCCAGACATCAAACGGCCAGGTGATGGGTATTGTTTGCAGGGCCTGAGCGGGCAGGTGTGTCTGTCTTGCGTAGAATTGACACCCCCGGCAGGAGCGTACAATCCTAGTTGCGTCGGTCACCGCGGTGGGCCAGTAGAAACCTTGTCGGAAGGCGTTTCCAACAAGGGCTCAAGGTGCTGTGTGGTGACCGCAAGCCCCCGAGTGTATCTCTTGCAATAGCTCCTGACCTTCGGTGATGGATATGCATCGTTGGAGGATGCCTGAGGGGCTGCGGTGGTAGAGCTCCTTTTCATCACCCAGTAAGACGAACGACTTGGCGCGCCGCGCCAGTCGCCGAGCTTCGGCTCTGTCGAGGGGTAGCTCTCCTCGGTGGAGATATTGCAGGTACAGGGTCTACCAGTTTCGATTAGGCGTGATCCCATTCCGCTCTTCCTCGACACGCAGTGCCTCACCCTCGGGGGCTGAGGGTGCCTCGGGCTGGGCCGAGGCCTCCTCGGGCTCGGGCGTGTCGTTTGTCTTGACGGAGGGTTGATGTAGGTCTCGGGAGAAGACGTCTGGGGGAACCGTTGTCTGCCCCGAGGCTTTTTTAGCCAGCTCATCCGTAGTCTTGTTGTACCATCGGGCGACGTGGTTGAGCTCGAGCCCGTAGAACTTGTCTTCCAGGCGCCGAACCTCGTCGCAGTAGGCCTCCATCTTTGGGTCACGGCAGTGGGAGTTCTTCATGACTTGGTCGATGACGAGCTGCGAGTCGCCACGAGCATCGAGGCACCGAACCCCTAGCTCGATGGCGATGCGCAACCCGTTAACCAGTGCCTCGTACTCGGCCACATTGTTTGACGCCGGGAAATGGAGGCGCAGCACGTAGCGGAGGTGCTTTCCGAGGGGTGAGATGAAGAGCAGGCCCGCACCCGCTCCTGTTTTCATCAGCGACCCATCGAAAAACATGGTCCAGAGTTCCGGTTGGATCGGAGCTGCTGGAAGCTGGGTGTCGATCCATTCAGCCACAAAGTCCGCTAAGACTTGGGACTTGATGGCCTTCCGAGGAGCGAACGAGATCGTCTCGCCCATGATCTCCACTGCCCACTTTGCGATCCTACCCGAGGCCTCTCGGCACTAGATGATCTCCTCCAGGGGGAAGGATGACACCACAGTCACCGGATGAGACTCGAAGTAGTGTCGCAACTTTTGCCGTGTCAGAATTACCGCGTACAGTAGCTTCTGAATTTGCGGGTAGCGGATCTTGGTCTCGGATAGTACTTCACTGATGAAGTAGACCGGCCTCTGGACGAGCAATGTATGCCCTTCGTCTCGTCTCTTGACTACGATCGCGGCGCTGACCACCTGAGTGGTTGCGGCTACGTAGATCAAGAGGGCTTCTCCCGCAGCGGAGGGTACCAGGATGGGCACGCTTGTAAGGAGCGCCTTTAAGGTCCCGAGGGCTTCCTCAGCCTCGGGGGTCCAAGTGAAGCGCTCGGTCTTCCTTAAGAGGCGGTACAAGGGTAGGCCTCTTTCGCCGAGGCGCGATATGAAGCGGCTCAGAGCCGCAAGGCATCCCATGACCCTCTGTACTCATTTCAAGTCCTTGATAGGCCCCATGTTGGTGATGGCCGCGATCTTCTCCAGGTTGGCCTCGATGCCCCGCTCGGAGACGATGAACCCTAGGAGCATGCCTTGGGGGACTCCGAAGACACACTTCTCGGGATTGAGTTTCACGCCCTTCGCTCTCAGACACATGAATGTCGTTTCAAGGTCAAAGAGGAGGTCGGAGGCTTTCCTCGTCATGACTATGATGTCATCGACGTAAGCCTCGACCGTTCGGCCGATGTGCTCTCCGAACACGTGGTTCATGCACCTTTGGTATGTCGCGCCTGCATTCCTCAAACCAAATGGCATATTAATATAGCAGTACATGCCAAAAGGTGTGATGGAAGAAGTTGTGAGCTGATCGGACTCTTTCATCCTGATTTGGTGATACCCTGAATAGGCATCGAGGAATGACAGGGTTTCGCACCCAGCAGTGGAATCCACGATTTGATCGATGCGAGGTAGAGGGTAGGGAACTTTCGGACATGCTTTGTTTAGACCAGTGTAGTCTACACACACCCTCCATTTCCCACCTTTCTTTTTCACAAGCACAGGGTTGGCTAGCCATTCGGGATGGAATACCTCTTTGATGAATCCTGCAGCCATCAGCTTGTGGATCTCCTCGCCTATGGCTCTGCGCTTTTCTTCGTCGAATCGGCGCAGAGGCTGCTTCACGGGTCGGGCTCCAGCTCGGATATCCAGCGAGTGCTCGGCGACATCCCTCGGTATGCCAAGCATGTCCGAGGGACTCCACGCAAAAACCTCGGCGTTCGCGCGGAGAAAGTCGACGAGCACTGCTTCCTATTTGGGGTCGAGCTCGGAGCCGATCCGGACTTGCTTGCAGGCATCATTGCTGGGGTCGAGAGGGACGGACTTAACCACCTCTGCTGGCTCGAAGTTGCCGGCGTGGCGCTTCGCATCTGGCACCTCCTTGGAGAGGCTCTCCAGGTCGGCGATGAGGGCCTCGGCGTACTCCACACACTCCACGTCGCATTCGTACGCGTGTCGGTATGTGGATCCGACGGTGATGACCCCGTTGGGGCCCGACATCTTGAGCTTAAGGTAGGTATAGTTGGGGACAGCCATGAACTTGACGTAGCATGGTCTTCCCAGTACGGCGTGGTAGGTTCCTCGGAACCCGACCACCTCGAACGTGAGGGTTTCCTTTCGGAAGTTGGAGGGAGTCCCGAAGCAGACGGACAGATCGAGTTGTCCCATGGGCTGGACGCGCTTCCCGGGGATGATCCCGTGAAAGGGCGTCGCACCGGCCCTTATCGTGGACAGATCAATCTGCAAGAGCCCGAGGGTCTCGGCGTAGACGATGTTGAGGCTGCTGCCTCCGTCCATGAGGACCTTGGTGAGCCTGACGTTGCCTATGACGGGGTCGACAACAAGCGGGTACTTTCCCGGGCTCGGCACGCGGTCGGGGTGGTCGCCTTGGTCGAAGGTGATGGGCTTGTCGGACCAGTCTAGGTAGACTGGCGCCGCCACCTTCACCGAGCAGACCTCCCGGCGCTCCTGCTTGCGGTGCCGAGCCGAGGCGTTTGCCACCTGCCCACCGTAGATCATGAAGCAGTCATGGACCTCGGGGAACTCTTCTGCCTTGTTGCCTTCCTTCTTGTCGTTGTTGTGGGCTCTGCCACCTTCCGCCGGGGGCCCGGCCTTGTGGAAGTAGCGCCGAAGCATGACGCATTCCTCAAGGGTGTGCTTGACGGGACCCTAGTGATAGGGGCACGACTCCTTGAGCATCTTGTCGAACAGGTTGGCCCCTTCGGGAGGCTTCCGAGGGTTCCTGTGCTCGGTGGCGGCGACAAGATCTACGTCGATGGCGTCGCGTTTCGCTTGCGACTTCTTCTTGGCCTTCTTCTTTGTGCCACGCTGGGCGGACGCCTCGGGGACGTCCTCCTGTTGGCGTCCCTGAGGCTGCTTGTCCCTCCGGAAGATGGCCTCGACCACCTCCTGACCAGAGGCGAACTTGGTGGCGATGTCCATTAGCTCGCTCGCCCTGGTGGGAGTCTTGCGACCCAGCTTGCTCACCAGGTCACGGCAAGTGGTACCGGCGAGGAATGCGCCGATGACATCCGAGTCAGTGATGTTGGGCAGCTCGGTGCGCTGCTTCGAAAATCGCCGGATGTAGTCCCGCAGGGATTCTCCAGGCTACTAGCGGCAGCTTCGGAGATCCCAGGAGTTCCTAGGGCGCACGTATGTGCCCTGGAAGTTTCCAGTGAAGGCTTTGACCAGATCGTCGCAGTTGGAGATCTGCGCAGGAGGAAGATGCTCCAGCCAGGCCCGGGCGGCGTCGGAGAGGAACAAGGGGAGGTTGCGGATGATGAGGTTGTCATCATCCGTCCCACCCAGCTGGCCGGCTAGCCGGTAGTCCGCGAGCCACAGTTCCGGCCTTGTTTCCCCCGAGTACTTTGTGATGGTAGTCGGGGCCTAGAACCGGGTCGGGAACGGCGCCCGTCGTATGGCCCGGCTGAAAGCTTGCAGACCGGGTGGTTCGGGCGAGGGGCTCCGATTTTCCCCGCTATCGTAGCGTCCCCCACGCCTGGGGTGGTAGCCTCAGCGCACCTTCTCGTCGAGGTGGGCTCGACGATCGCAGCGGTGGTACTCGTTGCCGAGGCGACCCAGGGCTGCAGGCGTTGCGTCCCGTGTGCACCCGGTGTGGACCGAGGCCTCCCGCATGAATCGGGAAGTCGCGGCGCGATGCTCCGGGGGATACCCCTGCCGTCGGGAGGCAGAGCTCTCGGCCCGTCGGACCGCGGCATCCTCCAGAAGATTTCTGAATTCTCCCTGGATACGCCGCCCCTCGGTGGTGGATGGCTTCGGCATCGCTCAGAGTAGTATTGCCGTTGCAGCCAGCTTCTGGCCGACCCCACTGGAGGCCGGGGGCAGCCTTGCCCTGGCATCATCGGCGATGCGGTGCTGGACGTCCTGGGCCTGATGACGCGCTTCTCCGGCTAGCGCTCGGCCTGCCCACTCCTGCCCGATGTTTTGCCGGAGCTGCACAAGTTGTCCTGCTTCCTCGTCGAGCTTGGCCTACATCTCGCGGATTTGCTCGAGCTGTGTGTCCTAACCCTCCGCAGGGACTGGGACCATAGCTAGCTCCCGAAGGATGTCAACGCGAGGCGCAGGCCTAGGGGGATCGTCGTCCTCTGGCATACCAAGGTGGTTGCCTTCGTCGAGACCCTCTAGATCGACGTGGAAACATTCGCGACTTGGGTCGCAGCCCTCGTCATCAACGCTATGGCCATCTTTAGAGCAATCGGAGAGGCAGTAGTCACATGCGGTCATGAAGTCCCGCATGGCACTAGGAGCATGGAGCCCGGAGAAATCCCAACCAGAGTCGGGCTTGTCATCTTCCTCGGACCCCGGGGGCCCGTAGGTCAAGACGGCCGTCAGTCGGTCCCAGGTTGACCACATATGGTACCCCGGAAGGTTAGGATATGCCTTTATGAAAGCGTCCACCGAAGTGGGGTCGCTTGGTGGGTCGAAGCTGAATCTAAAAGGCACAGGGTGGAAAACGGATGGTACCTCTCGATCGATGGACGGTGACGAAGTCGCGCTGGAGACGGACTGCACCATCATCTCAGGTACGAGGCTAACACCCAGCAAGTCCTTCGCGAGAGTGCTGGCGTCATCTGTCCACTTGGGGTTGGCGTGTTGCGGGGAAACGGTGCTCGTCGTCGTCTCAGGCGCGAGGTCAACGCCAGACGTGTCCCCCGCGGGGGCGCTGGCGCCGTCGACTCGCTCGACGGCCGATGAGATGTTGCCTCCTGCTTGGCCACGGTTGCCCCGCCTCCTTCTCCTGCGGCGAGGAAGGTGGCGGGATATACTTGGATGTTGCTCTTCCGCCATGGGGGGAAGACGTCATCGAGTCCGCCGCCGCCAGGCGGGTTGACGGCCGCCATTGTCGCTGTCGCGTGGCGG
Source organism: Zea mays (assembly GCF_902167145.1). NCBI lineage: Eukaryota > Viridiplantae > Streptophyta > Magnoliopsida > Poales > Poaceae > Zea > Zea mays. The sequence continues at coordinate 248,924,320 of NC_050096.1, read as the reverse complement.
AGGAAGGAGTACCATGTCGTAGCTGCCGTCGAGGGACATGAACTCGAGACTCCCGAAACCAAGCAGCGTCCCGGCCTGGAGAGGTTGCTGGAGACTACCCATCTGGAGCTTGATGGGAAGCTGTTCATCAACACGCAGCAGGCCCCTACCTGGCGCGCCAACTGTCGGTGTTTCACCCCGGGGGGTCCATGGACCGACGAGTAAATTGTCGCTGCGTGTCCTAGCCCAGATGGGTCGGCGCGAGATGGAACACAAGGGGGGAAAAGGGAACCACAGCTCGTGTTATCCTGCGCCCAGGGCGGATGCGCTTGCAGTAGGGGGTTACAAGCGTTCGCGAGGGAGGGGGAGAGCCTGCTCGTCAGCCCGTCCTCCCGAGCGGCCACCTTCTCGTATGAGGGCCCTGGACCTTCCTTTTATAGATGTAAGGAGAGGGTCCAGGTGTACAATGGGGTGTAGCAATATGCTAACGTGTTCAGCAGAGAGGAGCCAGAGCCCTATGTACATGCCGACGTGGCTGTCGGACAGGTGCTAGTGCCCTATGCATGTGGCGTCGTGGCCGTCGGAGGAGCGCTTGAGCCCTGTAGAAGCACAGCTGTCGGGGCTGACGGGACATTGCTGACGTCTCCTTGCTTCCATAGGGGGTTGAGAACCGCCGTCATCACGAGAGCATGCGGGGTGTCATCATTACTTGTTTTACCGGGGCGAGCCAGATGGGACGCCGGTCTTGTTCCCTGTAGCCTGAGCTAGCTAGGGGTAGGGTAATGATGTACCCCCCTGTGGCGTGGTCAGCCCGAGCCCAAGGTCGGGCGAGGTGGTGACTCCTCCGAGGTCGAGGCCGAGCCCTGGGGTCGGGCAAGGCGGAGACCGTCTTCCGAGGTCGAGGTTGAGGCCGAGCCCTGGGGTCGGGCAAGGCGGAGACCGCGTTCCGAGGTCGAGGTTGAGGCCGAGCCCTGGGGTCGGGCGAGGCGGAGACCGTCTTCCGAGGTCGAGGCGGGTGTCGAGCCCTGGGGTCGGGCGAGGCGGAGCTTCCTATGGCGCCTGAGGCCGGACTCGGCTGCTGTCAGCCTCACCCTGGCGGGTGGCACAACAGTCGGAGCGGGGCAAGCGGCGCTGTTTTCCTGTCAGGTCAGTCAGTGGAGGGGCGAAGTGACTGCGATCACTTCGGTCCCGCCGACTGAGGAGCGCGCGTCAGGATAAGGTGTCAGGCAATCCTTACATTGAATGCTCCTGCGATATGGTCGGTTGGCGAGGCGATCTGGCCAAGGTTGATTCACTGCGAAGCCTGCCCGAACTGGGCCTCGGGCGAGTCGAGGGTGCGCCCGTTGCTTGAGGAGGCCCTCGGGCGAGGCATGAATTCGCTTGGGTCTTATGTTCCTGCCCGAGGCTGGGCTCGGGCGAGGCGAGATCGTGTCCCTTGGGTGGACGGAGCCTTGACCTGAATTGCGCCCATCAGGCCTCTGCAGCTTGTGCTGATGGTGGTTACCAGCCGAGTTTAGGAGTCTTGGGGGTACCCCTAATTATGGTCCCCGACAATAACTGAAACATGATCATAATGTAATATTAATCCAAAACCAGGTAGAGCAATAGCAAAACTACCCAAAAGTTCGGTGGTAAACAAGGTGTGGGATAAACAATACTAGGGAAACCTATTAGGTCCCATCAAATTAACCTGAGTATGTCACAATGATTAATAGGAACATTATTAGGTAAAGAAAAGTGATCAAGGGCCCAACTTGCCTTAGACTTGAGATTCCGGGTACCAGGATGATCTTCAGATTCTTGGGACCTCACTGTTATTCGTAGCAATACAAACAAATATGGTATAGGAAAAATTAACATCACATCAAACATAAGCACAAACAAGATAATAATATTCTACGTGATGCTACGAGATCGTGGGTTCGATAACCACTAAGTTCGGAGTTACGGTTATAAAGTTATGATTTTCGGAAGACCTACATGGTTAAGTAATTAAAACTAGGTTTTGTGTTGATTTTATAAACCATATGATGAAAATAATCTAAATAATTAACTAATTTAATCTTTAATTTTAGTTATCACTTACTCAGAGATCATACTTTAGTCAAATTCTAGAGGGATCAAATTAAAATACTTCTTTTAGCTTGGGTTAGAATAGTTAACCTAATAAACGTATGTATTTAATTATTTTTAAAACATGTTACATGATAAAACAATGTTACTAATGTGTGGGCAATTTTATTTCGAAGTTAACTCAATTTGAATGGGTCAAATCAGAGTTAAAATGAAATACTTATGAATTTTCCAAGTTTATAGGTATTATTTATCCATTAAAATCATTTTTTGTATTTCCACTATTTTCTTGAATTCCCCTAGACCATGGGCAGAAAACATAGTGAGTTTGGGGGTTGTTTTATAAATATTAGGGCCTGACCGCAATTAGTGTACAACAGCCGAGGACTGTGGGTTCATTCAATAAAACTACAGGGTCTCATTTGCAAAACGGACGAGGCCGAAGGGGTAACTTAGAATCTGCACCACACGATTATGATTTTGCGGTCAGGATGAGATCTAGGTTTCACTGAAGCGGTATGGGACGCGGGCAAGTGGATTGGTGATCAACGGCCGAGATCAGAGCAACCAGCCAATCAACCCCACACCATCGATGCAGATCGGGCGAACCACATTCACCCGCCTGAACTGGCCACCAGGCCCCAATCACAGCTGCTCGTGTTCAGATCTACGGCCACGGGGCCCTGCCTACCTAACGACTCAAGGGCGACTATGCAGAGGTACCACGGCGGCACCATCGCCGGTGATGTATGGTCCCCGCTCTACTGCCCCAAAGCTCCAAATCCGATCGATCCAAGCGAAGCGTAGACAACAACTAAGATCACAATAGGGTTCTTACCGGCACGTGTAGCGGAGAAGTACCAGCCCATGACGCGAGGCGGCTTCGCGACGGTGAGCAACGCCGACGACAAATTGCCGGTGACCTAGACCCATCCGCGCTAATAGATACTGATGCGCACCTCCACCGCACCTTGCTCTACTCTGTGGCCAGGTTCTATGGGTCGAGCCGATGCCCTTGCGGCATTTCGCGTGCGGCGGTGCTCGCCCAACCTATCCCCTTTCTTTCGATGCACTGGTTGGGGTGGCTAGTGATTCTATCCGATGTCTGGTGGACTCGGCCGTTTCAAACGCCTCACCGAGCTATTCAGGGAGGGATTACTGGTGCTGCGCGCGAGTTCGTTGAAATCGCGCCACGACGGGGATGACAAGAGGACCCCACAGCCCAGAGACAGTATCAACCGAGGGTGGCTACTGAAATGGGCCCACAGGTCGGCGCTCGAAGACCCACAGTCCATGCGCGGTCGAGAGTCCGAGTGGCTGACATGTGGAGCCCACTCGTCGGTGTGTGAGTGGTTTGGAGGACTGGGCTGCTTCCAGGGTCGTGTGTAGAGTAAATTGGGCCCAGAACCAGTTTTAGCCTTTTCTTTTCTTTTTCTTTGTTATTTCTATTTCTTGTTTTGTTTTCAAAATCTAATATTTGAATTCAAATTAGTGTGTGGGCTTCACACAGAAATTAAGTGCATAAATAAAAGTACTAACATGAAGGAATATATTTATTTATATATTTTTCGTTATAGTATATAGTCTTTTCCCTTTTTTCTCTTTTCTTTCTACTTTCTATTTTGCATTTCTATTTCATTTCAAATACAAATTTGACTTTGAATTAAACTTGATCACAATAAATAGAAATCCAGCATGCACAATATAATTTATGATAGTAATTTATCTACCATCTCATTTATTTATGCAAATGTTTTCTTAATGCACACCCACAAAACATGTATTTCAACAAAGAAAATTCTAGTGTATAAGATCCTTAAGAGAACAAATTTAGAAATATATTATTTTTCCAAAGGGACAAATAAATTATTATTTATATTTTTTCTGAAAACAATATTTTTTGGGAAAGTAGCTTGAAAGGTAAGACAATTCTTATGAAAGTTATATTTTAACTGAAAATCTTTGGGAGAATTTTATTAACTTCTAAAATAAGATTTGAGGTGTTACACTTGCTAAGAGGTTTAGAAAGTAAATGAACATTGGAATTGTAAGGAATGCATGAGTAATTGGAAGTTATTTTAGAGTATTTTTGTTTGACCGTCTTTTTGTTGGAGTCATCATTGTCATTGTGCGAAGAGGAGGAGTCGCTGTCGTGTCGTAGTAGATAATCTTCTTGATGCGCTTCCTCCTCTTGCACTCCTTATTGTTCGACCCTAAGTGAATGGGCTTGTCTCCCTTGGGCTCGCCGTTGATCATCTCCTTCTCATCGGTCACCTTGCCCTTCCCTTTAGCGTCGCCACTGGCCATCTCTTCGGGTTGTTAGACCCAACGGAAGAGATCGGCTCCGATACCAATTGAGAGCACCTAGAGGGGGGGTGAATAGGTGGTCCTACAAAAATGACTCCAAACAACAAAAACTTGGTCTAATAATCAAGTTAGAGTAAACTAAAACCAAGTTTGAGACAAGAAAAAGAGAGAAAAGTTCTCTTCACTTGAGTGTTCTTCCAAGATGTGAATTATACTAAGAGCAATATCACAAGTGAGAAAGGAAAACTTGGGAAAAAGGAAAAATCGCAATAAAGTAAAATAGACAAGTGAAACATCAATTTTTATCCCATGGTTCGGCCAAATCCTACCTCCACATTGTGGTGTCCTCCTTTGGACAAGGGTTGCAATCAACCCCTCTCACATGATCACATAGATCATACTTGAGTGCCATAGTTCTTCCTTATATCTCAAATGTTCCCGTTTGTGAGGAATCTCCACAACTTAGACTCTTTCACAACCTTAACAAAAGATCAAAGTCACAACTTAGAGTAAGGAAGGGAGATAGAATACACACACAAGAGCAAATCATAGCAACGCACGCTAGAAACACAAAGACAAGAGCACAAGTTCAAGAATTCACAAGAATAGCACAAAACTGGTGCTTAGATATCACTAAAAACACTAGAGGGCATGGTCTCACTAAATTCACAAGAATCATTGTTCTATAAGGTTGATTCATATATTTCACCTTTACATTATGGTATTTTCATCACTAGTGTTCATTACTTGTTTTCTAATGACTCTTAATATCTTCATGCTTTGTTCTATCTTTCTCCTTGAGATAGACATAGTGAAGGATGAAGACAAAGCTTAATTTAATTGTGTTGCCTTGTTTTGGTCTATCGAAGGAATAAAAAACAAGTGACCCACAACTCTTAATTATGTATACATGTGTAATTCATGAATATAAGGATTTTAATATATATATATATAATAAGTTATGTAAATAAATATATAGGCCATATATCCTCTTTAGTACCAATTATACCCATGAACTAGTACTAAAGAACTCACTTTAGTATTGATAGATAGATTTTGTATTAATAAAACACAAAAATCATATTTGATACCTGTTGGGGGGCCTTCGTCTTCCGAAGGTCCTCAAAACGTGATTTAACAATGTTTCCCAAGTGTAATATACATACAGGTACCTTCGGACTCGGAATAAAATTGTACACGATATAGAGAGCATGGTCGAGACGAAGGTTGATGCAGTTCCGAAGCTACGCGCAAGGGTGCTTCGGCTCAACGGCAGAAAAAGAAACCGACTTAAAGGGGAAAAGGCTATCTAGTCCTCGGTGGATTGTCCTTAAGTCAATAGTAAACATAAAGGGCATGAATGTAATTTTACACAGGCTGCGCCCTGTGCCTATAAATAGATGAACAATACCCCCGTACTGTTCACGCTGACTTGTACTCACTTATGTGTCACGCTTGGACTTTTTACCTTCTGTCAAGCCGCAGGTACAAATGTAATTCAATGTTGTTCTTATTCATTCATGATGATATAATAAAGATATATTAATAATATCATATGATTGTTCATGTTATTTCTCATGTTTCATATGCTTCGTCTTTCAATAACATGTACTATGATGATGAAGGTATGTCCTTCATAACCTTCGTCCGAAGATCATTATATCCTAAGGGAAATAATGCTTCGAAGGACGAAGGACATTAACCATTAACCTCTTTTTATGTTGCCTTGTTCTTAATTCATAGCATTTGAGAACAAGTCCCTAACATTGGCGCCCACCTCCGGTGTACTCGCTTCCACAACCTTCGGCAAAGCATCAACCTTCGTCATGCCGCCGAAGAAGATAATAGCGCCAGGGGCTGCACTATAGCCACTGGACACAAACCAAGACACTCTCTCTCTCTCCGAGAGGCCAGAAGCCAAAAGAGGAAAGCCACCAGTCCAACACTTCAGGAGGAGGAGTTGGACCAGCAGATCAGGGACCTCGAAATCATTAACCAGCAGGTGCAAAGGAAAAAAGAGAAGATGGCTCGGCTGGCCGACCTTCAGAAGAAGATTGACGAAGCTACTGAGGAAGTGTGTCATCTTACTCAAGATGATCACGACCAAATGCCTCAATATCGGGAGCTTCGTCAAGAGGGCTCGTTCAACAAAGACGAATGGTACGATGACTTCAATCATGGTAGCTTTACTTTTGATGATGCTTCTCCCCTGGTAGCAGAATTGCAGGCTATCCCATGGCCACAATCTTATAAGCCACCTCAGATACCCATGTATGATGGGCACTCAGACCTAAAGCAATTCTTGATGAGCTATGAGGCAACAATATCCTCATACGGAGGCAACGCAGCTGTCATGGCAAAGTCCTTCGTCATGGCAGTCCGAAACGTGGCCCAGACATGGTATTCTTCTCTTCGACCAGGGACAATCACGTCATGGCAGAAGCTCAAGGACATGCTGGTTACCAGTTTTCAAGGCTTTCAGACGAAGCCAGTCACAGCTCAGGCCTTGTTCCAGTGCACACCAGACCATGAGGAATACTTTCAGGCTTATGTCCGAAGGTTCTTGCGACTGAGAGCACAAGCGCCCATAGTGCCCAATGAAATTGTCATTGAGGCCATGATCAAGGGTCTTCGGCCAGGACCTACGGCTCAATACTTTGCCAGGAAGCCCCCCCAGACTCTGGAGAAGTTGCTTCAGAAAATGGATGAGTACATCCGGGCTGACAACGACTTCCGCCAAAGAAGGGAGGAAGCTTACAGATTCTCTAAGATGACTAGGGGCTTTGGAGGAAGAATCCACCCTAGGCATGTCAGATCAATCCATAGCTCCAGTCAGAATGATGACAAAGGAAGCCAGCTTCAGAGGCCACAGCATACCTCATAGTCTTCGGGACAGCTGCAAAGCTCCTTCAGGCTACCAGCTCCAAGGGGCAGAGGCGGCAGGGGCTTCGGAGGAAGCTATGGGGATCAGCCCAGGAAAATTTATTGCTTATTCTGTGGTGAGGACAAGGGCCATACTACAAGAACGTGCCAAATCACTATTCTGAAGCAAAAGGAGATCGCCGAAGCCAAAGCTCGGCAGAATCAGCCGAAGCAGGTCTTGCACACTGCTTCGTGCCACTCTCCTTACATACCAGAATACGTGGGCAACCAACCTGCAGCCTCTGTTGCTTCGGCAAGCCATTCACAGGCTTCTTGGTCTCAGCTTCCACCGCCACCACCACTGCAACCTACTTATTCCCGAAGCCAGCAGCCAGAAGGGCGCCAACACTCCAAGCAACAACATGACTTTAGGGAGGAGTCCGAAGCTCGTACAGTCAATAGTACTGTACCAGAATCAAAGCACATATACTGAGCGATATCCTACTTCTGAAATGCTTTTTTGTTCTATGCCATTTTGCTTTTTAATAAGGAACAAGTAATGTAAATTTAGTTTTAAATTCTTGTAATGATTTTGCTTCTATCAGAATGAAATATATCTTCCTCACAGAATTACGAAGCTCAAAATCTTCCTCACAGATGTACGAAGCTCAAAAGTCGTTCCTAAAGGAATGCAAAGCTAAAATTGCCGAAGCTACAAAAAAGTCGTTCCTACGGGAGCGCAGCGTAAGTTACGAAGCTCAAAAGTCGTTCCTAAGGGAATGCAGAGCAAAATTTGCCGAAGCTACAAAAAAGTCGTTCCTAAGGGAGCGCAGCGTAAGTTTTCTGCTCAAAAGTTGTTCCAAAGGGAATGCAGAGCCAAATACCGCCGAAATATAAGGTGAAGAAGTTCAAAAGTCGTTCCTAAGGGGATGCAGAACTTATACCATCGAAATAGGAGGCGAAGAAGTTCAAAAGACGTTCCTAAGGGGATGCAGAACTTATATGACCGAAATAGAAGGTGAAGAAGCTCAAAAGTCGTTCCTAAGGGGATGCAGAGCTTGTGTGTTCCAGTGTGGGCGTGTGGGTGTGTGTCTTCGGTATCCTCATCATTTTGCATCATATCATCACATCATTTCGCATAACATCACATCATACATCATATTGCATCAATGACACGAGGATTGAATACGAAGCTCATCTTCGGATTATGCTTCGTCAAAATAAAAAGGTGCTAAGGCACGAAGTAAGTTTTGGGAAATACAATTTTATCAGCCTTGTTACAAGAAGGGATCTCTCTTTACAAAGCAAGGATATCTTTCTTTACGAAGATGGATCTTTTTTCTTTACGAAGCATGAAAAGAAGGGAAGGTGTTTTTTCGCCGAAGGCTCAAAAACGGTATGTGTGTAAATTTCATGCATCACAAAGAAATAAACTACAATAATTTACATATTCAATTCAACATTGTACACTCCAAATATTACATAATGTTGTTATAGTATAAATCTAATCTTCCTTCATTTGTTATACACATCAAGCTTTCCAAATTTTTTATTACAATAAAATCTATTCCTCTTTAAGGACTTTCTCTGCAACTTCGTTCAGCAATTTGTTGACGACTTCATCGATAATGGATTCAGTCATGTTTATAATGTCCAGCGCTTCCTTCATTTCTGGATCGTCTAGGGGATCGAACGGTTCCGGCGGCGGAGATAATTCAGCTAAAGTAGGAAAGTTAATCAGTTCGAAGCCACAAAAACAAATGCCGAAGCTAAAAGCCAAAAAACAATACCTATACGGTTTTCGGGCTCTGCAGCTTCTTCAACTAGCCTTGCTTCTGCTCGAGTGTCATGGGTATCCTTTTCACTTTTCTTTATAATTTCATGGGCCATCTCTCGGCCACCATTCACCCAGACATCATTGTAAAAATTTCCGCCCATCAAGGTCGCTTCCGCTGAAGGATCCTTCGTATCATCTACAGAGAAGGCAGCTTCGGCCTGGGCCACGGCTTTAATGTGATCACATCCCGCCTTCTCCAAGATGGCTGGAATTCCCCGCGCACCGGAAAACGCGCAAACATCCCCGCGATCACTCAAAATTTCTTCGAAGGTCTCAGCCTCTCCACTTATCCATTCCACAACGCCTTCGGGTCGCCTCTTATGAAGTTTTCTTCAGTAGAATAAGCACCCACTTTGGCGAAGCTAGCTTTTATTTTCTTTACGCAATTCAAAGACTTCTCAAAGCACCTTTCCTTGGATGTGCTAAGTTCTTCAAAATTTTTCTCTAGATGATTTTTCCAATATTCGCTGATTTCTTGATTAGTTTGAGCGACTGCGTATTTTCCTTAGCTTCGGCCAGTTGCCTCCGAAGATCTTCAATCTCCATTTTCTGGGCTTCAGCCTGAGCTTTATAGTTAGCTTCGTCTTCCTTTACTTTATTTACCAATGAAATTAAGATTTTGTCTTTTTCCAGACCTTCGCTTCTCAATTCAATAACTTCTGAATGAAGGTTATTCAGAGCCATTGTATAGCTTTCATCTTCAATATTCTTCTGTGCCCTCAGGGCATTACTAAGAATCAAACCCTGTAAATAAGAAGAAAGAGTTAAGTATGACAATGAAATATGCTAGTTTCCAACTTAAAAGTAAACTTTTATACCTTTATACTATTGTATGCTAGGCTGTCAGCAAGCTCATCCTTCGATAAAATCGAAAGGCCGTCTTCTAGCTTCAGGAATCCGATGCTTTTACCTATCTCCCGGCAAACGTATATTTCTTTGTTATCCGGGAGACAGTACAGAAAATATTCTTTGTCACTACCATTGAACACTAACGCCGCCTTCGGATATTTCAATTTTTGGGCGTAGTGTCGTGCTTCTAGCATTTCTTCTTGGGATAGTTCTTTTCCCGAAGTATGACGAATGATGTAGTCAGTGCTTTTGTTTGGAGCCTCGATCTTTTCAGATGCAATCAGCTCTGTCATTTTTTCCTTAGGCTCAGCAGGCTCCATCTCGGTGGGCACTGAAGGCCCAGCTTCAGCTTCAGTTTGAGCTTTCGCAGCTTCGGTTTCTGCTTGCCCAGTTTTGGCTTCGGCCTGCGTTTTTGTAGTTTCAGCAACTTTCTTTGTAGCAGCAGGTCTTAACACCTTCGTAGTTTCCAGCACAGCATCCAGCACGTTGGCCATTCTCCTCCTCTTGGGAGTTGCAGCAGAAGCCTTTTGCGTCTTCGGCAGATTTGCCTCTGTCGGAGGGCTCAGAATCTTTGGCATTTTTATTATCTCTTCAACCTTTGGCTTTTCAGCCTTATCAACCTTATCTTCGACTGGCTTAATTGTATGCGTCTTCGACATTACAGTTGGTTCTTCAGCGCTCTGTGTAATCGGAGCAGTATGTATTGCTTCGGCTGCTGAAGAGGACCCTGCGCCAAAGTTAGGCACCACGGCCGGTTCAATGTAACGCGGCCGGTGGGACAGAACCTTCACCTTTTTGCTCTTCGGTACAGGCTCAACTAGGGTGACCAAAGCAACAATCTTCCTCTTTTTCTCTTGTCCTCACAGCGGGTAGCGGTAATCAGGGTATACGAAGCCAATAGCATCAAATACCCTGTTCAGCCTTTTCTTCCCTCGACCTTCGAAGGCTGCGAATAGAGCATTATCTTCGGCCTTGGAGTAAGCTCCAAGCAGCTCATCGCTGTTAGCTTCAATACACTTCAGCCAATCGTCGTTTGGCTCATCAAACTTCTCCCTAAATCTGAAGGTATATTTCAGTCGGACCAGACCACCATCACTAGAATCAGTGGTGGTCACCTTCGGTATTTCCCAGCTTTCCACAAGCGGCCACACCCTGAAGGCTATATGTTCTTGAATCAAATCTCTTGTGTCAATGAAGGAGCAAACAGTGTTGAAGGCCCTCTGACACGTTTCGACAGCGTCATCAATTTCCACCTTCAGCCTTCGGAGGCCGAAGCGAGACCAGATGGGGCGCTGGATGATCTCTTTTATGTCTTCCCTTGCCTTTAAATCATTCTTCACATAAAACCATTCTTCCATCCAGGCTCCGGGCCATCTCTTCCGAAATGTTGGAACCGGGTGGCTTGCGTTGGGGCGAGCAATAAATCCATAACAACCGAAGTTGTTGTGGTACTGTTCTTTGCCAGTAGCCTTCGTCTCATATAAGAGCTCGTGCATATTGCAAAAGCACTTCGCGCTTGGCTCCAGCCCCTGGCTTCTTACAGCCTAGACAAAAATCCCCATCCTCATTATAGCTTCGGGGGTGATCTGATGAAGGAAAATCTGGTATATCTTCAGCACTTCAACCACAAACTTGCTTAAAGGGAACCGAAGACCAGCCTTAAAGAAGCTTCCGTAGATGACGACTTCGTTTTCCTCAGGAGCAGGAACGTTGTTGTCTCCGCCAGCTCTCACAATAGACATGTCCCAAAAATACCTTCCTCTCATGTTGTCAAGATGACTCTGTTTAATAGTCGATTTTCCGAAGATAGTATGGCTTGGTCGCTAGGGCCGATCTTCAGAATCATCGTCTCCGCTTTCTATGTCATAACTATCACTCTCATCAGAATCTTCGGATAAACCCTCCAGGATCTCCTTAGTGATTTTCTCTGTATTTGTTTTTGCCATGGACTCAATAAATCCAACAATGTAAGGATCTGCAACCTTCTTCTCTTCAAACAACTTCGCCTCCTCAGCCATTTTTTCCCCAGACATGGTGCAAACGTCTTTAAGCCGAAGCTCAAAAAGATTGAAAATCTAGCGAGAGCTAGTGAGCAAGAACTAAAAGTTTGAGAAAATATTGCAAATGGCAGAGATGGCGTGCAGAATGCTGCAGGTGTGTGTTCATATTTATATGCCCAGTGCGTTGCAACTTGGAGGGACCCATTTGTCATTGACTATTGCTATTCTAGCAAAGGGAAGGTGTTTTTTAGACCTTCGGCTTAAGGTCTTCGTTCATATCGCAGTCTGAATTCGTTATTATAACAAATTAATAATGCGAGTGGCTACTATTGGGGGCCTTTGTCTTCCGAAGGTCCTCAAAAACATGATTTAACAATGTTTCCCAAGTGTAATATACATACAGGTACCTTCGGACTCGAAATAAAACTGTACACGATATAGAGAGCATGGTCGAGACGAAGGTTGATGCAGTTCTGAAGCTACGCGTAAGGGTGCTTCGGCTCAACGGCAGAAAAAGAAACTGACTTAAAGGGGAAAAGACTATCTAGTTCTCGGTGGATTGTCCTTAAGTCAATAGTAAACATAAAGGGCATGAATGTAATTTTACACAGGCTGCGCCCTGTGCCTATAAATAGATGAACAGTACCCCCGTACTGTTCACGCTGACTTGTACTCACTTGTGCATCACGCTTGGACTTTTTACCTTCTGTGAAGCCGAAGGTACAAATGTAATTCAATGTTGTTCTTATTCATTCATGATGATATAATAAAGATATATTAATAATGTCATATGATTGTTCATGTATTTCTCATGTTTCATATGCTTCGTCTTTCATTAACATGTACTGTGATGATGAAGATATGTCCTTCATAACCTTCGTCCGAAGATCGTCATATCCTAAGGGAAATAATGCTTCGAAGGACGAAGGACATTAACCATTAACCTCTTTTTGTGTTGCCTTGTTCTTAATTCATAGCATTTGAGAACAAGTTCCCAACATTACCCATAAAAATAAATTTAATATCCAAGTGATTATATATTCATATATCATATTAAACTAATAAGAATAAATATTACACTTTCTCGCAGTCAAAAGAACGATAAATATATGAGTTAAAAATGAGTATGATCTTACTTCAGTTAGTGAGGTGATACTATATGAGATTGTTGCTCTCTGTGGCCTGTGGGACTTTCTGTCACAGTAGATTTAGGTAGAAGTGGTGCTTTAAAATAGAGACGAGACATATCCCAAACCCACGCTCCCCCACCACCACGGCACCACCACAGGCATGCTTATTCTCACAAAGAGGAATCCAATTAACTGATCATTATCCACATATTTAGGAGATCTCTGAAATAGAATGAGCCAGGACATGCAGGCATGCAACAAAACGGAACAACGCATGCTTGCTCAAAACAAGAAGGGCCGCTCCCTTTAACCCCACGTGTCAGCCGCCCCCACCTCGCTTTCCCGGCCTCTAAGCTCTTCACATCCCCTTGCTCGTCCTTTCCCTCCATTAATAATTACATCCGTCTCCAAAAGGTCTCCTCCCTCGGTCTCCCTCGGGCTAGGCTAGCTAGCTAGGTTACCACTCTGGTACAACATGGCTGGTGATGGCATGGAGGTATCTGCCAGCGGGGGTGGCGGCGGCAACAAGCAGCCGCAGATCAGCCTTTTGGGGCTGTTCCTCGCATGCATGGTCGCCGGCGGCGTGCAGTACGGATGGGCGCTGCAGCTCTCCCTTCTCACCCCCTACGTCCAGGTATGCATGGATATATCTGTGTGTGTGTTGCTTCTGATATGATGATTGATGAATATGGTCGGCATTTCTTTACGAAAATGTTCTTTTTTGCGCTCTCTCTCTCCATCTTTTTTATTTGTTCATCTGTTATTATATTTATTTATTTATTTACCAAATTAATGAAGACCTTCAAATTATTGCCTGAATGAATTGTGATCCATTGTTATTCTCCTGTCCGTGGTGAGATCATCTCATTTATTTATTCTGATATGATGAGAATTATGTATTGTTGTATCAATATATCATTTAAAGTGGGATGGCTTTTACCCAGGTTTGTCCATTAAGAGCATTGCATGCTCTCTTTTTGTACATTTTTAAACTTTGAGTTAATTTGCATAAGATTATTAGATACAGGTCTTAACTCTACCCACAAAAGTGTTATGTTGTTATTGTATAGTATTTTTGTAGAAATTTCACAGCACTTTCATTTGGTTTGACACAATTGCTTTTCAAATATGGTTTTTACATTATTCAAACATTCATCAGTAGTTCCTGCATGGATGTCCTTGAATTCACAAATTGAAATATACCTTGAATACGATAGGACTTTTAATGGATGATCGCATCATATAGCATATAATTTATTCTACTACTATAACTAGTATTTTTCTTTTGAAATATTAAATGGTAAACGATTGGTCACCTACCATTTATTATTATTTTTATTATTAAGGCTTTGGCCATTTAGACAGACTAAACAACCAATTAAATTGATTCGATTAAATAAAAATAGAGTATACTATGTACGTAGAGTTTACATGATGCTTAAACGAACAAATAATTAGGCGAACCTTGACTTGTGCATTCTAACTCATGGTCCAAGTTTTGCTGCATGTAGAATGTAGAGTTTACATGTGCATCTAACTCATGGTCCAAGTTCCTAAAAGAGATAAGATAAGAACTCATTATAATCCAAGCTAGTGCATCGATTATATATCTAGCTTGAATAGGGTGTGGGTGGGTTACATGCTGCATATTGATATACACCTGAAATTCACTAACTATTTGGGTTCTTTGTGCCATATATTTGCACCAGACACTGGGGATTCCTCATGCTCTTACATCAGTCATGTGGCTCTGTGGACCTATTGCTGGCTTACTTGTAAGTACCTGCATGTGAGTATGTAGATGTAGATAGGAAAAAAATAAACTTGAAGAGAATATTTAATTGTTACTTCTCTTTCTCTCTCTCTGTGTGTATAAGACAATTTGTCGAATATTTGGAAATGAAAACAAAGCAATAATTTTTTGTTTATACAATCATTTAATACATATATAGTTCTAACTTATTGTTGATTGCACCATGCGCAGGTACAACCCTGCGTCGGCCTCTATAGTGACAAATGCACTTCTAAGCTTGGGAGACGGAGGCCATTCATCTTTACAGGATGCATCATCATCTGTATATCTGTGAGTAGCTAGGGATTATTCATTCATTCATTCATTTATTATTATTATTATTATTATTATTATTATTATTATTATTATTATTTCCATATGATCCACGTACAGGTGATAGTCATCGGTTTCTCCTCAGACATCGGTTACGCTCTCGGTGACACGACGGAAGACTGCAAGTAATAATACATATATAGGCCGGCCACTGCAGTCTGCAGCTAGCCAAACTGAATGATGGATCCTGTATCGTTCGTGCAGTGTTTACACGGGGAAGCGGCTGCACGCGGCCTTGTTCTTCGTGATGGGATTCTGGCTGCTGGACTTTTCCAACAACACGGTGCAGGGCCCCGCACGCGCGCTGATGGCGGACCTCGCAGGCAGCCACGGACCCAGCACGGCGAACGCCATCTTCGTGTCGTGGATGGCGATCGGGAACATCCTGGGCTA
The DNA here is from genome assembly GCF_902167145.1 of Zea mays. Taxonomy (NCBI): domain Eukaryota; kingdom Viridiplantae; phylum Streptophyta; class Magnoliopsida; order Poales; family Poaceae; genus Zea; species Zea mays. The sequence goes on along the minus strand of NC_050096.1, from coordinate 248,908,765 downwards.
CTCGTCGGGGTCCACCGACAAGTGGCACACCTGGTTCCCGTTCCTGCAGACGAGGGCATGCTGCGAGGCGTGCGCCAACCTCAAGGCCGCCTTCCTGGTGTCGGTGGTGTTCCTGGGCCTGTCCACGGTGGTGACCATGATCTTCGCCCGCGAGGTGCCGCTGGACCCGGCGGCGGCGGCGAAGCAGGACGAGGCCGGGGAGTCGTCGGGCCCGTTCGCCGTTTTCAAGGGCATGAAGAACATGCCCCCCGGCATGCCGCAGGTGCTCATCGTCACGGGCCTCACCTGGCTCTCCTGGTTCCCCTTCATCCTCTTCGACACCGACTGGATGGGCCGCGAGATGTACCACGGCAGGCCCGACGGCAGCCCCGAGGAGGTGGCCAGGTTCCAGGAGGGCGTCCGGCAGGGCGCCTTCGGCCTGCTCCTCAACTCCGTCGTCCTCGGAGCCAGCTCCTTCCTCATCGAGCCCATGTGCCGCAAGCTCACCGCCAAGGTCGTGTGGGTCATGAGCAGCTTCCTCGTCTGCGTCGCCATGGCCTTGGTCACCGTCCTCAGCTCCTGGTCGCTCGGCGACATCGGGGGCAACGTGCAGGACGCCGCCGCCGTGGATAAGGGCCTCAAGACCACCGCGCTCGCCATCTTCGTCTTCCTCGGCTTCCCATTCGCGGTCCTATGCAGCGTTCCGTTCGCCGTGACGGCACAGCTGGCGGCGGCCAAGGGCGGCGGGCAGGGTGCGTGGTGGACTCGCTTGCTTTCCATGGACCTAGTTGCATTGGTGGATCGATTACCAACTCTGTGTCTGTGCATCCACTGCAGGGCTGTGCACGGGGGTCCTCAACATCTCCATCGTGGTGCCACAGATGGTCATCGCCATTGGCTCTGGGCCGTGGGACGAGCTGTTCGGCAAGGGCAACATCCCGGCGTTCGGGCTCGCCGCCGTCTTCGCCTTCACCGCTGCCGTCGCAGGGATCATCATGCTGCCAAAGCAGCCCAAGACCAGCTTCCGGTCCGTCTCCATGGGAGGAGGGCACTGATGATCACAACTCTAGGATGCATGGTCCACTGTGCTTCACGATTCTTTTACCTTTGGGAGTTGGACGGCCAGGTGTTTGTTCTCAAGGCCGCTTCCGAGGCCTAAACCATTTCTAGGCCGGATCATGACGAACAATCTGTTTCGCTGGGTTGTAAAGGAAAAGTTTTACACGAACACACAACGTGTCGGCTATTTAACTTTTGGAAAAAAAAGTGTAGTACCTAGCAATACTACATTAAAAAAAATTGGACGGACGTCGGGACACAAAAAAAAAATCGGTGGGTCGAGATGAGCGCTCCTTCATGCATTCGATATCCAGTTAGCAGGAGATTGGCGGCATGATGACATAATTGTCCTCCAATTGGGCGTCCGAGTTGTCATGGATTCATGATCGTATTCCCAGCCGTGACAACCTCGATGTGTCATGAGCGCCGATTTTTTTTTTTTTTTTGCATTTTGGCCCTTTCTCGGAAAAAAATTCACGTTTAGATTCTAGCAAAGTTTAATATCATTTTTGGACTCTTTGCTCGGCGTCATACGCTATGACGCCGAGGTACATGCTACGCTCGCAGAGCCCGGACGTCGTGGCGCCGACGTGGCACCGAGCTCCGCGCCATAGATATTAGCGCCGAGCTCAATTGTATGACCATAAAACCTGTCTAGCTTAGTCGGTAGAGCGCAAGGCTCTTAACCTTATGGTTGTGAGTTCAAGCCCCACTATTGGCGTTTAATTAATACTTTTTGTCTTTGTCACTGATTTATTTTTTTGTTATCTAGATTTTTCGTTTATGTCGCTGATTTGTCCGTCCTGATTTATTTCTCGTCCAGATTTTTTGTTTTTGTGACTGATCTGTCTCCTGTACATGCTTCGATGGCATTAACCTTGTACCAATACTAACGCCGTAAAACCACGTACATGAAGTCGTTATTATTATTTGATACACGAGTGAGTACACGACGATCCCGTGCAGCGCCATGACGTCCGAGTTGTGCCAGTGCAGCACGTACCTCGGCGTCATAGACTATGGCGCCGAGCTATGTTACCTCGGCGCCATAGGCTATGGCGCCAAGCAAAGGGTCCAAAAATGATATTAAATTTTTCTAGGGTCTAAACGTGATTTTTTTGAGAAAGGGCCAAAATGCAAAAAATTCGGTCATGAGCATGCCTTTCTTCATTCTATTGATGTCGCTTCACTCCGACAAGGCCACAAAATGATACTCCCTAGAATATAATTCGTTTGATTTTTTAACCCTAGCTTTAACCACCCGTCTTATTCAAAAACTAAAAAGTGTAAGTCATATGTAATATATATATATATATATAATAAACAAAACCACAATGTTTAAATAAGACGGGTTGGTCAAATTTATAATAAAAAATTCAAACGAATAATAAATTGGGACAGAGTGTTTCTCGAGGTCCCGAAGATGCTCAATGGATACCTTACTCGCTAGCCATCACTTGAGTCCTCGAACTTGAAATGTTATGTCACTTAGGTCACCGAACTATCATTAATATGCTCCAACGTGGCATGCCATGTCGGCACCGAGTTTGAGCAAACATGGTTTTGGACTGTTTTGCATAGGCTGACAAAGTTAGAGGAGCCGTTTTATTGGTTTTCTAAGTTTGGTGACCCAAATGACACAGTGTGCCAACTTCAAGAACCGCTAGTGCATCTTACTCCAATCAAAATATATATCATGAGTGAAAGATGATAGATTATTATCACTAGACACATAATACAACCGTAGAAAAGTATGTCCATATAGTAAAAGTAATCATATGTTCTTGCCTAATAGTAGAAATGACACATTCGGTGGTGCTCCTTATGTTTATTGCCAATCAACACCGCAGCAGCAACATCTCCAAAGTAGTCGGCATGTACATGAGTGAGGATGAAACATCGTGACACCGATACGCTAGCACCATGTTTGCAGTAAGAGGAAGGACGACCATGGCTGGAACACCCATAATCATAGAAAGAGAGGCGATAATAGCTAGGTTGTGGGATGTATACACTAGTACACGAGTTCATTTGGATACATAGATCCCTGCTAATAGCCTTTTATCATAAAGATCCATTAACTTTCTTTATGGACCATTATTTTCTTTTCGACAAATAACCTACAATCTTACACTTACACTAGAGTCAATCATCTATGAAACTATGATAACCCCTTAAGTTTGTGACACAATAAGTTCATGTGTACATAGCCATATGTCACACCAGGTTTAAAGGATAAAACTGGAAGTCTACTATACATGCAATCGGATCAAGAATCACATGTATAGTGATATCATATTGTGGATTATGCTAAAACACTTTGCTTTATTAATAACGAAACATAATATTTATTACATAACCACGATATTATATTAATCCACTAGTAGACCATCCGTATCCGACTGGTTGATCACATGCCTAGAATTTGTCAGTCCTAGAACTCTTGGGTCTAGGACACATATTCTCCATTTGAGCAAAAGAATACACATGGTGGGGTGGAAACAAGGTAAGATTGATCGTCGCTTGCAGCAACGGCCACTCATGATTCTCCCCGCGCACGTGGCCATAGATGGAAGGAACCAGATCCCTCGCATCCGTGCGTTAAAGAAAGCCATAGGGAATATAGTGAATGTAGCTAGTGTGCTTACATTGATATAAGTGAAAATAATCGAAACAAGTATTTCACATCTCCCAAAAATGGAGACGAACTGAACATAAAAACTAAACATTTCTAGCATACAATTAAAAAACATGAGTATACCCTTTTGCTTTGAACAACATAGGAAAATTACTATCAGAGGCTTCCTATAAATTCACATCCATGAGTGTTATAGATAAACTAACCTCATAAACTGACCCATATCCTCTTTCACCATAAACAAATTCATTAGGTCTTCCAACAATATTGTAAAGCTCTAAAACATCACAAAAGATAAGTTTGTAAGTGTTGGTGTTTTGAACTAGCACCAACGAGTAAATTTGTCTATGCGTGTTTTGGATCCGGATGGTGTGCTTAGTGGGCGCAAGATTTATACTGGTCTGGGAAGAATATCCCTACTTCTAGTCTTCGGTGGCTCGAGCTGGATTACAAGCGGGTGAGAGAGGGATGGATACCAGGTCTCTATGTGCGATTTGGCTGGATGATCTATGTATCCTCTGCTCATTTGCTCCCTCATTGGTCTGACCCTTCTCCTTTTATAAACAAAGGAGGGTGAAAGGGAATTAGGCTTACACCTATTCCCTAAATGATTTTGGTGGTTGAATTGCCCAACACAAATAATTGGACTAACTAGTTTTGCTCTAGTCTATAAGTTATACAGGTGCCAAAGATTCACACTAAGCCAATAAAAAGAACAAGAAAAGGGTTCAACAAAAAGGAGCAAAGGGATAACCGGAGGATGCCCTGGTCTGGCGCACCGGACTGTCCGGTGTGCCACCGGACAGTGTTCGGTGCACCAGGGGACTCCAAGCCAAACTTCGCACCTTCGGGAATTTTCAGAAGCGCTTCGCTATAATTCACCGGACATGTCCGGTGCACACCGGACAGTGTCCGGTGCTCCAGAGGAGAGCGACTCTGAACTCGCAAGCTTCGGATTTTCGCTCCGCTATAATTCACCAGACATGTCCGGTGCACACCGGACTGTCCGGTGAGCCAGCGGAGCAACGACTACTTCGCGCCAACGGTCGTCTGCAACGCATTAAATGCGCGCCAGCGCGCGCAGAAGAGCAGAGCACGCGCGGGTGGCACACCGGACAGTCTATAGGACTTGTCCAGTGCCCCACCGGACAGCCAGGCGGGCCCACATGTCAGAGCTCCAACGGTCGGAACCCAACGGCCTGGTGACGTGGCTGGCGCACCGGACAGTGTCCGGTGGCGCACCGGACTGTCCGGTGCACCATGCGACAGCAGCCTCCACCAAATGGCTAGTTTGGTGGTTGGGGTTATAAATACCCCCAACCACCCCACATTCAAGTCATCCAAGTTTTCCAACTTCCAACCACTTACAAGAGCTAGGCATTCAATACAAGACACACCCAAGTGATCAAATCCTCTCCCAATTCCACAAAAGCTTTAGTGTTAAGTGAGAGTGATTTGTTGTGTTCTTTTGAGCTCTTGCGCTTGGATTGCTTTCTTTCTCATTCTTTTCTTGTGATCAAAACTCAATTGTAACCAAGGCAAGAGACACCAATTGTGTGGTGGTCCTTGCGGGGAAGTTTTGTTCCCGGTTGATTTGAGAAGAGAAAGCTCACTCGGTCCGAGGGACCGTTTGAGAGAGGGAAGGGGTTGAAAAAGACCCGGCCTTTGTGGCCTCCTCAATAGGGAGTAGGTTTGCGAGAACCGAACCTCGGTAAAACAAATCCGCGTGTCACACTCTTTTATTTTGCTTGCGATTTGTTTTGCACCCTCTCTCGCGGACTTGATTATATTTCTATCACTAACCCAGCTTGTAGTTGTGATTAACTTTGTAAATTTCAGTTTCACCCTATTCACCCCCTTCTAGGCGACTTTCAATTGGTATCGGAGCCCGGTGCTTCATTAGAGCCTAACCGCTCGAAGTGATGTCGGGAGAACACGCCAAGAAGGAGATGGAGACCGGCGAAAAGGCCACTACAAGCCACGGGAAGGCATCATCGGAAGAGTCCCGCAAAAAGGGGAAAGGGAAGGAGAAGAAAGCCTCTTCCCACAAGTCGCATCGGAGTGGCGACAAGAAAAAGAAGATGAGGAAGGTGGTCTACTACGAGACCGATACTTCATCACCTTCCACCTCCGGCTCCGACGCGCCCTCCGTAACTTCTAAGCGCCATGAGCGCAAGAAGTTTAGTAAGATCCCCCTACGCTACCCTCGCATTCCTAAACATACACCTTTATTTTCCGTCCCATTAGGCAAACCACCAACCTTTGATGGTGAAGATTATGCTAGGTGGATTGATTTAATGCGGTTTCACCTAACCTCACTCCACAAAAGTATATGGGATGTTGTTGAGTTTGGTGTACAGGTACCATCCGTAGGGGATGAGGATTACGATGAGGACGAAGTGGCCCAAATCAAGCACTTCAACTCCCAAGCCACAACCATACTCCTCGCCTCTCTAAGTAGGGGGGAGTACAACAAGGTGCAAGGATTAAAGAGCGCCAAGGAAGTTTGGGATGTGCTCAAGACCGCGCACGAGGGAGATGAGCTAACCAAGATCACCAAGCGGGAGACGATCGAGGGGGAGCTCGGTCGCTTCCGGCTTCGCAAAGGGGAAGAGCCACAAGACATGTACAACTGGCTCAAAACCTTGGTGAACCAAGTGCGCAACCTCGGGAGCAAAAAGTGGGATGACCACGAGATGGTTAAGGTTATTCTTAGATTGCTTATTTTCCTTAACCCTACTCAAGTTCAATTAATTCGTGGCAATCCTAGATATACACTAATGACTCCCGAGGAAGTAATTGGGAATTTTGTGAGCTTTGAGTACATGATCAAGGGCTCAAAGAAAATCAACGAGCTAGATGATCCATCCACGTCCGAAGCACAACCGGTCGCATTTAAGGCGACGGAGGAGAAGAAGGAGGAGTCTACACCAAGTAGACAACCAATCGACGCCTCAAAGCTCGACAACGAGGAAATGGCGCTCGTCATCAAGAGCTTCCGCCAAATCCTCAAGCAAAGGAGGGGGAAAGACTACAAACCCCGCTCCAAGAAAGTTTGCTACAAATGTGGTAAGCCCGGTCATTTTATTGCAAAATGTCCTCTATCTAGTGATAGTGATAGGGGCGACGACAAGAAGGGTAGAAGAAAGGAGAAGAAGAGATACTACAAGAAGAAGGGCGGCAATGCCCATGTTTGTCGCGAGTGGGACTCCGACGAAAGCTCTAGCGACTCCTTCGACGACGAGGACGCTGCCAACATCGCCATCAACAAAGGCCTTCTCTTCCCCAACGTCGGCCACAAGTGCCTCATGGCAAAGGACGGCAAAAAGAAGAAGGTTAAATCCAAATCCTCCACTAGATATGAGTCTTCTAGCGATGATAATGCTAGTGATGAGGAAGATAATTTACGTACTCTTTTTGCTAACTTAAACATGCAACAAAAAGAGAAATTAAATTAATTGATTAGTGCTATCCATGAGAAGGATGATCTCTTGGACTCCCAAGAGGACTTCCTTATTAAAGAAAACAAGAAACATGTTAAAATTAAAAATGCTTACGCTCTAGAAGTAGAAAAGTGTGAAAAACTATCTAGTGAGGTAAGCACTTGCCATGAGACTATAGACAACCTTAGAAATGAAAATGCTAATTTGTTAGCTAAGGTTGATTTAAATGTTTGTGATGTTTCAATTTCGAATCTTAGAAATGATAATGATAACTCGCTTGCTAAGATTGAAGAATTAAACATTACCCTTGCTAGCCTTAGAGATAAAAATGAAAAATTGATTGCTAAGGCTAAAGATTTTGATGTTTGCAATGCTACCATTTCTGACCTTAGAAGTAAAAACGATATATTGCATGCTAAGGTTGTAGAATTAAAATCTTGCAAACCATCTACATCTACCATTGAGCACACTTCTATTTGTACTAGATGTAGAGATGTTGATATTAATGCTATTCATGATCACATGGCTTTAATTAAATAACAAAATGATCATATAGCAAAATTAGATGCTAAAATTGCCGAGCATGAACATGAAAATGAAAAATTTAAATTTGCTCGTAGTATGCTTTATAGTGGGAGACGCCCCGGCATCAAGGATGGCATTGGCTTCCAAAAGGGGGACAATGTCAAACTTAATGCCCCTCCTAAGAAATTATCTAACTTTGTTAAGGGCAAGGCTCCCATGCCTCAAAATAACGAGGGTAACATTTTGTACCCTGCCGGTTATCCTGAGAGCAAAATTAGGAGAATTCATTCTAGGAAGTCTCACTCTGGCCCTAATCATGCTTTTATGTATAGGGTGAGGCATCTAGTTCTAGGCAACCAACCCGTGCTAAGTTGCCTAAGAAGAAAACTCCTAGTGCATCAAATGATCATGACTTTTCATTTAAAACTTTTGATGCATCATATGTGTTAACTAACAAATCCGGCAAAGTAGTTGCCAAATATGTTGGGGGCAAGCACAAGGGGTCAAAGACTTGTGTTTGGATACCCAAAGTTCTTGTGTCTAATGCCAAAGGACCCAAAACCATTTGGGTACCTAAAGTCAAGAACTAAAATTGTTTTGTAGGTTTATGCATCCGGGGGCTCAAGTTGGATCATCGATAGCGGGTGCACAAACCACATGACAGGGGAGAAGAAGATGTTCTCCTCCTATGAGAAAAACCAAGATCCTCAACGAGCTATCACATTCGGAGATGGAAATCAAGGTTTGGTCAAAGGATTGGGTAAAATTGCTATATCTCCTGACCATTCTATTTCCAATGTTTTTCTTGTAGATTCTTTAGATTACAATTTGCTTTCCGTTTCTCAATTATGTCAAATGGGCTACAACTGTCTATTTACTGATGTAGGTGTCACTGTCTTTAGAAGAAGTGATGATTCAGTAGCATTTAAGGGAGTGTTAGAGGGTCAGCTATACTTAGTAGATTTTGATAGAGCTGAACTCGACACTTGCTTAATTGCTAAGACTAACATGGGCTGGCTCTGGCATCGCCGACTAGCACATGTTGGGATGAAGAATCTTCATAAGCTTCTAAAGGGAGAGCACATTTTAGGATTAACAAATGTTCATTTTGAGAAAGACAAGATTTGTAGTGCATGCCAAGCAGGGAAGCAAGTTGGTGCCCATCATCCACACAAGAACATCATGACGACTGACAGGCCACTGAAGCTCCTACACATGGATCTATTCGGCCCGATAGCTTATATAAGCATCGGCGGGAGTAAGTACTGTCTAGTTATTGTGGATGATTATTCCCGCTTCACTTGGGTGTTCTTTTTGCAGGAAAAATCTCATACCCAAGAAACATTAAAGGGATTCTTGAGACGGGCTCAAAATGAGTTCGGCTTAAGGATCAAGAAAAATAGAAGCGACAACGGGACAGAGTTCAAGAACTCTCAAATTGAAGGCTTCCTTGAGGAGGAGGGCATCAAGCATGAGTTCTCTTCTCCCTACATGCCACAACAAAATGGTGTAGTGGAAAGGAAGAATAGAACTCTATTGGACATGGCAAGAACCATGCTTGATGAGTACAAGACTTCGGATCGGTTTTGGGCCGAGGCGGTCAACACCGCTTGCTACGCCATCAACCGATTATATCTACACCGAATCCTCAAGAAGACATCATACGAACTCCTTACCGGTAAAAAGCCCAATATTTCATATTTTAGAGTCTTTGGTAGCAAATGTTTTATTCTTGTTAAAAGAGGTAGAAAATCTAAATTTGCTCCTAAGACTGTAGAAGGCTTTTTACTAGGATATGATTCAAACACAAGGGCATATAGAGTCTTTAACAAGTCCTCGGGACTAATTGAAGTTTCTTGTGATGTTGTGTTTGATGAGACTAACGGCTCTCAAGTAGAGCAAGTTGATCTTGATGAGATAGGTGATGAAGAGGCTCCGTACATCGCGCTTAGGAACATGTCCATTGGGGATGTGTGTCCTAAGGAATCCGAAGAGCCTTCAAATGCACAAGATCAACCATCCTCCTCCACGCAAGCATCTCCACTGACTCAAAATGAGGATGAGGCTCAAGTTGATGAAGGAGAAGATCAAGCAAATGAGCCACCTCAAGATGACGGCAATGATCAAGGGGGAGATGCAAATGATCAAGACAAGGAGGATGAAGAACCAAGGCCGCCACACCCAAGAGTCCACCAAGCAATTCAACGAGATCACCCAGTCGACACCATCCTCGGTGACATTCATAAGGGGGTAACCACTAGATCTCGTGTTGCACATTTTTGTGAACATTACTCTTTTGTTTCCTCTATTGAGCCACACAGGGTAGAGGAAGCACTTCAAGATTCGGATTAGGTGGTGGCGATGCAAGAGGAGCTCAACAACTTCACTAGGAACGAGGTATGGCATTTGGTTCCACGTCCTAATCAAAATGTTGTAGGAACCAAGTGGGTCTTCCACAACAAGCAAGACGAGCATGGTGTGGTGACAAGGAACAAAGCTCGACTTGTGGCCAAAGGATACTCCCAAGTCGAAGGTTTGGATTTCGGTGAAACCTATGCACCCGTAGCTAGGCTTGAGTCAATTCGTATATTATTGGCCTATGCTACTTACCATGGATTCAAGCTTTATCAAATGGACGTGAAGAGTGCCTTCCTCAACGGACCGATCAAGGAAGAGGTCTATGTTGAACAACCTCCCAGCTTTGAAGATAGTGAGTACCCTAACCATGTTTATAAGCTCTCTAAGGCGCTTTATGGGCTCAAGCAAGCCCCAAGAGCATGGTATGAATGCCTTAGAGATTTCCTTATAGATAATGGCTTCAAAGTCGGAAAGGCCGATCCTACGTTATTCACTAAAACTCTTGAAAATGACTTGTTTGTATGCCAAATTTATGTTGATGATATTATATTTGGGTCTACTAACGAATCTACATGTGAAGAGTTTAGTAGGATCATGACACAAAAATTCGAGATGTCTATGATGGGGGAGTTGAAGTACTTCTTAGGATTTCAAGTGAAGCAACTCCAAGAGGGCACCTTTCTAAGCCAAACAAAGTATACTCAAGATATTCTAAGCAAGTTTGGGATGAAGGATGCCAAACCCATCAAGTCACCCATGGGAACCAATGGGCATCTCGACCTCGACACGGAAGGTAAGTCCGTGGATCAAAAGGTATACCGGTCGATGATTGGGTCTTTACTCTATTTATGTGCATCTCGACTGGATATTATGCTTTCTGTATGCATGTGTGCAAGATTCCAAGCCGATCCTAAGGAAGCTCACCTTACGGCCGTAAAACGAATCTTGAGATATTTAGTTTATACTCCTAAGTTTGGGCTTTGGTATCCTAGGGGATCCACTTTTGATTTAATTGGTTATTTGGATGCCGATTGGGCGGGGTGTAAGATTAATAGGAAGAGCACATCGGGGACTTGCCAGTTCTTGGGAAGATCCTTGGTGTCTTGGGCTTCAAAGAAGCAAAATTCCGTCGCTCTTTCTACCGCCGAAGCCGAGTATATTGCCGCAGGCCATTGTTGCGCGCAACTACTTTGGATGAGGCAAACCCTTAGGGAATACGGTTACAAATTAACCAAAGTTCGTCTTCTATTGATAATGAGAGTGCAATCCGCATGGCGGATAATCCCGTTGAGCATAGCCACACTAAACACATAGCCATTCGGTATCATTTTCTAAGGGATCACCAACAAAAGGGAGATATCGAGATTGCTTATATTAACACTAAAGATCAATTGGCCGATATCTTTACCAAGCCACTAGATGAACAAACTTTTAACAAACGTAGGCATGAGCTAAATATTCTTGATTCTAGGAATTTCTTTTGTTGATTTGCACACATAGCTCATTCATATACCTTTGATCATGTCTCTTTCATGTGCTATGACTAATGTGTTTTCAAGTAAATTTCAAAATAAGTCATAGGTGTATTGAAAGGGAATTGGAGTCTTCGGCGAAGACAAAGGCTTCCACTCCGTAACTCATCCTTCGCCGTCGCTCCGAGCATCTCTCCGTTTTGGTATAATCTTCACTCATATCTTATTTGCCAAAGGGGAGAAAGTAGTTTACAAGGGCTCTAATGATTCCATTTTTGGCGATTTATGCCAAAGGGGGATAAAGCATGAGCCCAAAGCAAAAGAACCGCACCACCACCAATTTAAATTTTTTTGTTTTTCAATTGGTACCAATTTTAGAAAGAGTTTTTCAATTGGTATGATTTTCAAATTGGTATCTCATTGTGTTCAAAAGGGGGAGAGAGTAATATATTCAAAATCAATATCTTAAAACCCTCTTGAACACTAAGAGGAGATTTCATTTAGGGGGAGTTTTGTTTAGTCAAAGGAAAAGCATTTGAAACAGGGGGAGAAAATTTCAAATCTTGAAAATGCTTCACAAAATCTTATTCATTTACCTTTGACTATTTGCAAAAGGACTTTGAAAGGAATTTACAAAAGAATTTGCAAAAACAAAACAAGTGGTGCAAGCGTGGTCCAAAATGTTGAAATTAAAGAAACAATCCATGCATATCTTATGAGTATTTATATTGGCTCAATTCCAAGCAACCTTCGCACTTACATTATGAAAACTAGTTCAATTATGCACTTCTATATTTGCTTTGGTTTGTGTTGGCATCAATCACCAAAAAGGGGGAGATTGAAAGGGAATTAGTCTTACACCTATTCCCTAAATGATTTTGGTGGTTGAATTGCCCAACACAAATAATTGGACTAACTAGTTTTGCTCTAGTCTATAAGTTATACAGGTGCCAAAGATTCACACTAAGCCAATAAAAAGAACAAGAAAAGGGTTCAACAAAAAGGAGCAAAGGGATAACCGGAGGCTGCCCTGGTCTGGCGCACCGGACTGTCCGGTGTGCCACCGGACAGTGTCCGGTGCACCAGAGGACTCCAAGCCAAACTTCGCACCTTCGGGAATTTTCAGAAGCGCTTCGCTATAATTCACCGGACATGTCCGGTGCACACCGGACAGTGTCTGGTGCTCCAGAGGAGAGCGACTCTGAACTCGCCAGCTTCGGATTTCCGCTCCGCTATAATTCACCAAACATGTCCGGTGCACACCGGACTGTCCGGTGAGCCAGCGGAGCAACGACTACTTCGCGCCAACGGTCGTCTGCAACGCATTAAATGCGCGCCAGCGCGCGCAGAGGAGCAGAGCACGCGCGGGTGGCACACCGGACAGTCTACAGAACTTGTCCGGTGCACCACCGGACAGCCAGGCGGGCCCACATGTCAGAGCTCCAACGGTCAGAACCCAACGGGCTGGTGACGTGGCTGGCGCACCGGACAGTGTCCGGTGGCGCACCGGACTGTCCGGTGCACCATGCGACAGCAGCCTCCACCAAACGACTAGTTTGGTGGTTGAGGTTATAAATACCCCCAACCACCCCACATTCAAGTCATCCAAGTTTTCCAACTTCCAACCACTTACAAGAGCTAGGCATTCAATACAAGACACACCCAAGTGATCAAATCCTCTCCCAATTCCACAAAAGCTTTAGTGTTAAGTGAGAGTGATTTGCTGTGTTCAATTAGGATTGCTTTCTTTCTCATTCTTTTCTTGTGATCAAAACTCAATTGTAACCAAGGCAAGAGACACCAATTGTGTGGTGGTCCTTGCGGGGAAGTTTTGTTCCCGGTTGATTTGAGAAGAGAAAGCTCACTCGGTCCGAGGGACCGTTTGAGAGAGGGAAGGGGTTGAAAAAGACCCGGCCTTTGTGGCCTCCTCAACGGGGAGTAGGTTTGCGAGAACCGAACCTCGGTAAAACAAATCCGCGTGTCACACTCTTTTATTTTGCTTGCGATTTGTTTTGCACCCTCTCTCGCGAACTTGATTATATTTCTAACACTAACCCGGCTTGTAGTTGTGATTAACTTTGTAAATTTCAGTTTCGCCCTATTCACCCCCCCCCCCCTCTAGGCGACTTTCAGAGGGGACTGATTGAACATGGCTTCTTTTAGAAGGGATCTTTGTGCTGGGTAAAAATGGAGCGGTTCACCTTGGGTAAAAGCCTTGTCGTACGTTGATATTCATCCTCGCGTAAATCCCCGGTCGCGCTCCTTTATGTATGCCGAGGAAGCATGCTAGCAACGGGAGTTCGAGCGTCATCATTACTCCTCCAGTCTGCCTCTTCCCATACTGACCCTTGGTCTTCATAGCCTGATCTTCTAGTTCTCCTTCAACATCTTGCATGCTTCTTAGGGTGTTAGAGGACTCATGCCTAGGGCCCATAGGTCATAAGTGGGACTCAGGCCTAGGGCTCATAGTCCATGAGTGGGGCTCGGGCTTAGGGACTATAGGTCATGAGTGGAAGGAGGACCGACTCCTTCCCGTGCCATGGCTCAATGCCAGGCATAGTTAATGTGGCACACGTGTTATTGATGGTGAGAGCGGTCTGTGGGCCGCATGCAGAATCCACTTGATTGGTTCTCTAGCGGTTCGTTTGCTCCGCCTGTTTAGCTTCTCTCGCCCAATCCTCGGGCTTGGTGCGTGGGGGTCATCTTGTGGCAACCTTACTCTGGCAGGTCTCTCCCCGTTCCTCCTATGACACGTGTTCCCCAAGGGATCTGGGGATCTGATCCCTGACAATAGCCACTGTTGGTCACCCGTTTTTTTATTTCTAAAGGATATAAAAAACAAGGCATGTGAAGTTGTTAGTTTAGAAGTTTCTCCCTTCGATTATCTCTTCTTTGAAGGTTAATTCAAGTGAGAAGACAATGGAAATGAAATTAAAATAATGATGTGTATATGTAAAGTGCAAGGAGTAAGATGTGTTACTCATACGAACATGTGAACATATTGTTTCATTTCTTGAAATATATCAAATGATTAAAAATAAAACTTCGGATTCACAAGATGAGAGTTCGAAGGTATCTTCAAAGACTGAGCGATTCAATGCTCTAGGCTACGGAGAGTGACTTTATGCATGGCACTGTTCCTTTATTTATAGTCATAGGGTACAACTTTATATGCAATTACAAACATGTCCCTAAACACTATACATGGCTACTACAAATATTATGAGGGCAAAATTGTACTTTTCCATCTATAAATCTTGTAGATCAAGTCTTCCATAACCTTCGTCTTCGTCCTCACTTCGTAAACCATAGCGTATCACCTAAAGCTATATCCTTTGGCTTCGACTCACTTAAGGCTTTCACAAACTTGAATCTTCTTAGCTTCATCCCTGTTGTTAGTTTCAACTTGGGAGGAATTGACACTTGGGAGGAATTGGGATGCTTGGAGTTGTTGCAAGTATTAAATAGGAGTTTCGTGAAACTCTTGTGTGACTTCAATGCTAGTTGGGGGTATTTATAATCCCAGCAACCAAATATGGTCATCGCAAAAAGCAGCCAAAACTGCACCGTTGGGTGGTGCACTAAACCCCCTAAAGCATTGGTCCGGTTCACCACCGGTCCCTCTAACATCTTATTGGCATGTTACCGTTCTGTCTAGTGAGGTTAACAGTAACTGGTCCGGTGGGCCACCGGACCCTCCACGTCAGCGCCATGTCAATAGACGACCGTTGAGACTTGAAATAGTCGTTGCATCCTAATTGGTCCAGTACATCACCGAACTGGTCTAGCGCTCTAGCTGGTAAAGTCTGAGTCTGAGCCTTATCTGCGTACATGGTCTGGTGTGCCAGGTAGCAGCCTAGTTTTTGAAAACTTCTCCAAATCTTCTTCAAATGAATTTTACTAGTCTTGAGAATGTTCCTAAGACTTAGACAAACATATCTATTGGCAATCCAACTAGTATATGCTAGGAAACTTGGGCATTTCATTTTGCTAACTCATGTTCCTGTTTCTGCTTAAACTAGCTCCAAAATAGTGTTTTGTTGAATTTGAGCTTTCAAACCCTTCTAGATATGTCAAATATGTTCCTAGGGATATTTATAGCTTATCTAATGTATAGAACTATTGCTAGTTTATCTATTCCAGGTTTTACCCCTATGTGGCTAGGTTTGAGCTGTTTCCGACAGAAACTTTGAAGTTGATCTTGTGAATTTGTGAATCAAAGATTTGGCAAACTAGGTAGTCCATATGGTTGTGATGGTCATCAAGCACCAAAATTAATATATAAAATGGTTTAAGGCCATTTTCCTTTCATCTTAGTTCTAGGTTCGGCCATTTCTCTCTCATGTTGAGTATGGATTGTGATGCTTCATTAACTTTCATGTCTTATACAGTTGATATTTATGTGCGCATGTTTTATACCTATATATAGGGGGAAATCTACTTAAATTTTTATTTTTTTATATCTCAAACCTATTGTAGCATATGCATGTTTTATTTGTTTAGTTAGCATTTGGCTGAATAGATGTTAGGGTGTTAAAGTTGGTGACAAAGCTAGGTTTTTAAAGATAATTAGGGAATTTAAATTTTGCCTTAGGTTTAAATAAAAATTAAAATTTGACACACTTGAAAATAATAGGGTGGGTTTCATGTGTTGCACTGCATTTTGGTTATACTTATGTTCTTTATTCGTTTATGGCAATATATGCTAATTATGATTTTGTTTTGTTTGGTAAGGTTAGTTTGCCACCAAGGAGGAGTACTCGCGTAGCTAACCATGGCATGGTATAGGCTAAGGACCAGGTCAAATTCATGGTCATAATGATCAAGTAGTTAGTCACAAGCTAGCTGTTGAAGAAAACTAAGGGGTGATATGGCAGAAGATTAGTCAATGGCTAGAGCTTTGGATGTTGTTCATGAGGTACAATTACTCCAAATTCTCAAAGGATGATATTTACTAAATGGATATCCTTGCAAGTTGATAAATTTGATGGATTTGTACTCTGATAGATGCTATAGATTGGCTATGCAAGGTGGAGAAGGTTATGAATTAGTGTTAGTTGACTCATAATGAGGGGGTTTTCTTAATTTGTTCCAGACCAGGAGTGGTGTTTGTGAGGCTTGGCCTTCTTCATGAGGTGACATCACTTGATAAATATTTCCAACTATTATCTAGATTCTTTCCAAGATAGAACGAGCAATGCTTTGAATTATATTCAGCAAGGAAGCAAGATTGTGGATAAGTATGGTAGAGAATTCAGCAATATAGTCCGCTTTGTGCAACAGTTGTTAGCAATGAGTATGAGAAGTCCTGTAATTTTTTCAAAGGCCTTATTATGTATTATATGGACGTAAAGGGAAGGAATACACTAATTACCTATCTGACTATAGTGGAGGAGGCTAGAGGGATGGAGTCAGAGATTTAGCTCACTAGTGTCTAGTAGAATAGAACTAGGAATGGTGGTAACACTAAAGGTGCACAAAGGAGAGATCAAACTAAGGGTGGAGAATATTCTCAGCAACCTCTAGCCAAGAAGTTCAAGCCAAATCAACATTCTTAGTTGTCTTAGTTTTACAAGCCCAAGCAAATATGCGGACACTATTTTACATCACGTATTATGGGATCTTAGTCATGCATATTGTACTAGTACATGGGCTAATTTTCAAGTGTGGGAAGCAACATGATTCATTAGTCATTTTTCTCTCTAGTGTTTCTAATAATTGTGGCATCGATCAACACATGGGTATTGTTTGCAAGAGGAATCCAGACTCAATTATCAAGTGTCATAGGTTTGGCCATTATTTAGCAACACTGAGGGCTAGTTCACAAGGATCAATGCCTTCCATATTAGCTCCTCGAGGTCCAGTTTAGATTATGGCTTCTCTGTCTCAGTATAAACAATATCCTTAAGTGTATCTATTTGTGCCTCTAGGGTACTGTTGACCATTGCCCCAACTATCTTTTCCATAGGCTCCACTTTAGTTTCAAGCGCTACCAACTCCACAATAGTTGACTAGCTAGTCTTGAATCCCCCCACTGCAACATACCAAGACACGACACCAAGCACCAAATCATGTTGGCATACACTCTATGCCTACTTCTTACTCTCTAGTTCAATCAGATGTGGTTTCTAGTATTCTTTCTATTGACTCACATGATGCTTAAGTATTATTTAACTATTGTGCTACATTTTCATTTATTTCACTTGATTCCATAAAAAGAGCTAAACTATCAAGTTAGGAGATTTCATACTCCTTAAAAGTTAGGTCTCTTGGTGGCCTGACATCTAGTTTGGTGGTATGCCTGGGTTGTGTGATTACTATTGATGGAGATAATTTTGTGGCAAATTTAATGGAGATCCCACTATTGGTATTTGATTTCATCTTTAGTATGGATTGGTTATATCAACATCGAGCTATTAATCATGTTTCTAGGAAATTATTTCTTTGGAGACTCCCTTTGGTGCATATTAAAATTTTAAGCTAATTCTTCTCTAAATTCTCTCTTCATTTTGGTAGAGTTGTTTCCTGGTCGTCATGCTATGAATACTAAATTTCTTTGGACCTAGGCTAAGCAACAAGTTTTGTCCTAGAATATTGAGGGAATTCCCATGGTTCAAGATTCTCTTGATGTCTTTCTATATAAGCTTCCTAGAATGGCACCCAAGCATGAGGTGGAGTTTTATATTGATATAATACCTAGTACTAGACATGTCCTTATTGCACCTATCAGTTGTCCCACCTATTTCAAGAAGAGTTGAGTAAATAATCGGATGACTTGTTGTACAAGAATTTGATACTACATAGTTTGTTTGCTTTGAGAGTTCCAGTGGTCTTCACAAAGAAAAAGAATGAGAGTAATTCATATTTATGGATTATCGTGGGTTGAACGCGGTGGCTATCAAAAATATGTACCCATTGTCTTTCATTGGTTAGTTATTTGACCATCTAAAGCGTACTAAATTGTTTTTTAAAAAACTGATCTACAATCTGGTTATAATCAAATCTTAATGAAGGCAGAGAATGTTGAGAAGACTATATTTGCCATGATGTATGGGCATTATGAGTTTGGAGTTATGTCGTTTGGGTTGACCAATGCACTTCCCCATTTTATGGAGACCATGAATAACATGTATGAAAGTTGGACCAATTTGCGGTGGCATTCATTGATGACATATTATTTTTCTCAAAAACTAGGTAAGATCTTGAGCATTATTCGAGGATGGTACTCCAAATATTGTGTAGTAACAATATATATGCTAAATTGAAAAAGTGTGAGTTTTGGATTTCATAAGTTGGATTCTTGAGCCATGTAATCTGTAACACCCTAGGTGTTACAAGAACTAAAACTTTGGCATGTCATCATAAGCATCAACATCATCTTGCTTGATACACTTAGAATGCATTCACTAGGTCAAAACATTCAAACCAAAAGTGATGTGTTGTGTTGTTGTGAGTAAGAGAGGTTTGAAAACCTTGCTTGAAATTGTGTATGAGCAAAGCAACTCCTAAACCGAGGATATTTTGGCAATTTGTTTTGAACGCCAAAGTTGGGTTTTAGGTTAAAGAGCAACAATGCTTTTTAGTGATGGATCAAAGTTGAGATGTCGTTTGGAGAAAAGCAAGCATAGTTGAAACCCTAAACTAGCCCCAAAAGTGAAACTTAAAATCTAATGAGAGTTTGCTCAAAGTCCATATACCAAAGTTGTAGAGCTTGGAAAACTAAGCAACTTTCATATTTGGAGATTTGTATCTTGTGTAAAAAAATTGAAGTAATTTGCAAAAGTTCATAATTGGTCAACTTTTGGATTTCTGAAAATTGTGACCTTGAGCTGATTTTGGATCCATGTATCTTTCTATCTTTGGATTTTGACAGATGTTTGCTATAGCAAACTTGTTGAGTGACTATAGGGGAACAACTTTTATTAAGTGTTATTGCCCTAGAACCATATGGAACTAGGAGAAAAAGTGGTATAAACTGGGTTGACGTATTTTGGATTTCAGACTTAGTGCAACAAACTGAGTCTAAATTTTAGTGTTGTTAGTGCAGTTTTGGAGCTTCTTTTTGGCTAATAGATGAAGTTATGGGTTGTGGTTTTTATGGAAGAGTTGAATACCATATAATGGTGCACAAATCTCCTTCAGCAAGTTTGGCTTTATATGGCATGAAAAATGGAGTAAAAAAGTGCTTGAACTTTTGCTGTCAAGCGTGTGGTGTGCAGTTTCTGGTTCAGTTAGCTGAAACCGAGTTGCAGTATTTTTACCCAACTTTGGAGCTCTATAGCTATCAATTTGTGAGCTTTCGGCTTTAGGTTGCTGCAGAAAATTTGTGGAGCTATATTTTTTAATAAGTTTGGTTGACGGAGATCTCTTACAACTAAAATTTGTGAGTAAATTGAGCTCAAAGTTGCTCTGTCAGATAGGTGTGTGCTGAACGAAATTTAGTTAGCTGAATTGCTGTAGTTCGGTGATGTTGCTCCAACTTTGGAGTTCCAAAGTCAGTTGAGTTTTAACTATAACTACTAGCTATTGAAGCAAAGATGGAAAGCAATCCTCAATAATCAATTGTTAGTAAAATGGATTCTTGAGTTAATATATAAAGTTGGGTGTAAATTGGAGTATAAATTCTGGGTTCAGACGTGCACAGTAGCTCCTTTGTCTGCTCGCCGTTGATCTGAACGCCGCCGACCTCGATATCTTTCATTCGTCGTGTGTTGGCACGTCGCAACTCGGCGTGGCACTTCCGAGCAGGTGCTGGCAATCGCTCACCTCGCTCTCTTTCCCTTTTCCTTATCCTGAGCATCAAGCACGCACGGTTCTATCCTCTGGGGAAGTCCCACTGCTGTCGCTAGGGCTGGAAACGGCGGCTCGGCTTGGCTCTGTGCCTAAACGAACTCGGCTCGGCTCGTTTATTCCACGAGCTGGCGAAATAGTTTCGGCTCGACCTTGGCTCGCGAGCTGGCTCGGCTCGACTCGCGAGTACTTATCGTTGCATTATTTAGTTAATTAATATTATATAAATTTAAAATATAAAATCATCATTCAACATTATGAGTAAATTAAATTATAACTTGTAATATATTCATCATTAAAGACTAAAATAAGCTATTATTTATAAAATTATTTAATATTCATTATTATTGCATAAATTAGTCATTTTTGCGAGACTCGCGAGCCTGTTCAACTCGGCTCGCTGCAAAAACAAGCTTAAAGAAGGGACCGTCTCGCGAGCCTCGAGCTAATTTCCAGCCTATAGTCGCAAGTCCCTGATTCCTCAACAGTCAACACACCCTGGTTCTCCCCATCGGTGGAGCAGCAGCAGCTCGACGTCGACTTCCTCAGCCGCTCGCCTTTAGCCTCGTGCTCGAGCTCCGCTGCAGCTCCGAGACGCCGGCGTGTCTCACTGCTCGACCTCTCTCGTCGCTGCATCTGGACGTACGCCGCTGCTCGCCGCACTCCTTGGTGTGCGCGCTCACCGGCACCCAGCCGTCCTCTCCACGTCGGCATCCTCGCCTCGCCATCACGACGTCGTCGTCGCGCCGTCGTGCGTGCTCCAGCTCTTTAGTGCAGCATCGTCCACCTTCGCGCCTTTGCATCCGTAGAACTCGCTGGCGTCGTCAACTATCGCCAGATCCTCCCGTCCTCTGCTGCCTCAACGTGCTCACTTGTGAGCCGTGTGCCGCCACGACTCAACTTCGGCGTGTCCTGCGCGAGCTCGCTTCAACCCGACGCGCTGCCTCAGCTCGTCCTCGGCTCCTTCCCGTCCGAACCATGGGTCGCAGCAACCTCGCCATCGGAGTAGATCCTAGCCTCCGCACCGCCGTCGTCACCCTATTTATTCGGCGTCGTTTGCCTCGCCTCACCGGTTCGTCGTTGAATTTTAATTGTTGAAACTGTCGGCAAGAGTTCGTTCGGCGTCAATTCCTGCAGATTGCCGCATCTACGTCCTCTCTAGCCAGGATCCGCTGCGGTGCCTCATTCTCTATTGGTCGTGTGGCCATGTGCCAGGGAAGGAAACTACAACCGCGATGTTTACTTGACGTCCTACCTCTGACCTCGTCGCAGTCTTTGCCGCTCACGCTCCATCTTCTTCAGGTTCGACAGCGTTATCTAAGTGTTCCAATGAATAGAATCGTTGTGAGTGTCCAGGGAAAGATTTTTCATGAGTGTTTGTAGTTGTGAGTGTCCAGGAAAGATTTTTCCATGAGGGTTTGTAGCCGGCTTGTGACTCGCGCTATTGGATCCGACCTTGTAATTTTGTATGTGTGTCGCAATCATGTAATTAATGGACAAAAGGGACTAAATGGTAAAAAAAAGTTTCGTCAGTGTTTCGGTAGCTGTTCAGTGTTACGTTTAAGTCAGATTAGTTGCAGTCTTCACGAATCTCGACTTGAGTTTGGTATTGCAGGCTTAGAGTGGCTCTCCGAAAAGTTTGGTTTATATTGGAGTGTGTTTAGTTGATTAACTAATTTTCACTTAATTAAAATAGATTGTGAGATAAATTGTGTTGGGTTCGCAATAAAATAGTTTTATGGTTTTCTAGCAATTGATTGATTTTTAGATAATAAAGAAGTGCCCTAAAAATGTTTATATGAATTTTAGCAATAAAAATGGAGCACTAAAAATTATAGGAAAATTTAAGTAAGCTTATCTTAGTCATATTAACCCTTTGGTTAGGTTTGAAGCTGTTTGAAAATGATCTGCTCAGCAAACTAATTGTTGCTCAAAATAGAAAAGAGTTTCACCTTAGGTAATTAGGACACCTAGTGCCTTAGAGGAGAGATAAAGTTACTTGAGTTTTGAGATTTTTGAACGATGTTTAAGGATGCTTAGCTCCTTGTAGGAAGTGTTTTTTACAAGTTTGATGTATATATTCTATATGTAGGGTTGCATTTTCATGACATAGCGAGCATTCATGAGCTTGTTATTTCATGTATAGTTCCCAGAAGAAGTTGTCATCGAAGAGGAGTCTCCTCCAGTGCCTGAATGCCTATCAGTTGGGTTTTGATGCTAACTGGGTTATCTTGATAGAAGGTCTTGAATTTCCTCCTGCAACAAAGTGAAGTCTCAATGTATTTGCCACTTTCCTTGTATTTATAAAATTGTATCACCTTATATGATATATTAGATGATAGTAGTTTATTGATTAAACACTTGATGCATTACCATTCATGAAAAATTGATTACCATACCTTGTTATCTGTTTTATAAAGCTAGTGTTGCTTATAGATTAAGAATAAAATATTTTTGATCTACGGCTCATGTTTTTAAATGATGATGGCATTAAGATGTTGATGAATTCATCACCAGCATGGTACCTCTATAAGGTACCAAAATTTTAAAATAAAGAATGTTAAAAACTTGATACTAATGTTAGGGGCCTTCGTCTTCCGAAGCTCCTCAAAAACAGGGTTAACCATTGGTTGTCAACACGTTGTCAAGTATTGCAGGAGCATCGGCATCAGAGCACCAAGCTACCTTCGTCATAACAGCACAAGAAGGCGAAATAAGAAGGTGTCATCCTGAATGCTGAAGGCAAAAGACGATGTTGCCCTTGTATCTTCACGAATCTAGACTTGAGTTTGGTATTGCAGGCTTAGGTGGCTCTCCGTTGATTAACTAATTTTCACTTAATTAAAATAGATTGTGAGATAAATTGTGTTGGGTTCGCAATAAAATAGTTTTATGGTTTTCTAGCAAATGATTGATTTTTAGATAATTAAGAAGTGCCCTAAAAATGTTTATATGAATTTTAGCAATAAAAATGGAGCACTAAAAGTTATAGGAAAATTTGAGTAAGCTTAATTATCTTGGTCATATTAACCCTAAGGTTAGGCTTGAAGCTGTTTGAAAATGATCTGCTCAGCAAACTAATTGTTACTCAAAATAGAAAAGAGTTTCACCTTAGGTAATTAGGGCACCTAGTCTCTTAGAGGAGAGAGAAAGTTACTTGAGTTTTGAGATTTTTGAACGATGTTTAAGGATGCTTAGCTCCTTGTAAGGAAGTGTTTTTTTACAAGTTTGATGTATTCTATATGTAGGGTTGCATTTTCATGACATAGCAAGCATTCATGAGCTTACTGTTGGGAAGGTTCTCAAGGCAAAAACACCTTCGGCAAAATACTACAAAGGTATACACGATATGAAGATAGAACCCGAAGATGATGCGAACAGAAGCCAAAGCTATGACTGAAGGAGCTTCGGCTCAGTATTATGATGAAGGCGAAGGACGATACCGACTCAAGGGAAAAAGACTGTTTAGTCCTTGAGCACTCACATTATGATTGCATGTAAATGTTGGGGACATAAATGTAATTGTGTTCGGGTTGTGTCACGCGCCTATAAATAAATGAACAGTACCCCCGTACTGTTCACGTTGGATTGTAATCTCTCTCACATCATCTTTACATTCTCACCTTCTGGCGAACCAAAGGTACAATTGTGTTAAATATCATTAATGTCAATTCTTACATGTGGAAACGAATATGAATAAATTATGAATATCTGATCATTATCTTTCATTCCGAAGTGTTCTTTCACACTCATATTCATACTTGTATTCATATTCATATTTAAATATTAAAACGATGAAGGTACGTCCTTCATGACCTTCGTCTAAAGATCATTATATACGGAAGGAAATAATGCTTCGAAGGACGAAGGTCTTTAATCATTAACAATTGTGTTGCTTTGTTCTTGATCTATAGCATTTGAGAACAAGTGAACAACGTGCAACTTCCAAATATTAAAGGAGACATTGGTGTCTGTTGTTGTTATTACCCTTGTCTAGGTTGTGTGAACACAAGGTTGACTTGTCCCTTGTGGTTCGGGTTGGTGATGAGTGATTGTCAACATGGGTAGTACTTTGTTGTAGTCGATGGACTAACCAAAGCATGACATTATGTATTATGCAATCATGTCTGTCTGCTTGTGGTGTGCAAGTGTGGAGCACAGAGACGGTGGTCGACAGCGAAGGTGAAGGTCATGCGGGTTCGTGCCGATGGATTAAGAGCGACGAAGGACGAGCGCTGGGACTTGACCCGCGTGAGGACATGGCAAAGCGAATCGTGTCACCGACATGATCGCGGACTGGCGGGGCATGTGTCTAGGACGTGGGGAATGCGTATGCAGTACTCTAGTCACGGTAGTTTGGTGGTTGAGCCTCAAAACCACCTAGTGCTAGGGACGGCGGGTTTCACCGAGTTTGGGCCTCAAAATTCGGTGGTGCGGTTTCGGCGGGAATCAGGGGTGGCACGTGGCATCATCGCGAAGGATGCGTCAAGACGAAACAACTTTGTGTGGAGCATGTGGTCGTCGGATGCATATTTCAAGAGTTGGTCCATTTTGCCCCTTGTTAAGTGGATGAGCTCTATGTATCTAAGGGTAGTTTAGTCTAGTAAAATAACCCATTATAAATAGGTGGGTGGGGTGTTGTGGACATCCATCTCTTTTGCTAGTTTTCAATAGGCTCTTGTTTAGAAAGCCCTAGTCTTTCATTTTCCTAGTTTAGCATGAGATCCAAAGATGTTTTGAACTCCAAGTCTGTGTTCTTGTATTCATCATTTTAAGGAAGGGTGACCATAAACATCTGTGGTTCAGTGTTCGTCAAATTATGTGCTTAGTTTGTGGTTGCTATAATTTTATTTGACTTTGTCTTCGCTCTCTCTCCTTCTCTTCTCTTGTTGAATTTTGTGAGAATATTTGATTTCTTGAGTTTGGGGATTTATTTGGGGTCACATGATGTTGGGACACTATGCTTGGATCATTTTGAGTCTATGGTTAGAGCAAATCATGGATATGTGCTTCGTTCTAGCAATTTGATTCTGTCGGGGACCATAATTAGGGGTACCCCCAAGACTTCTAAACTCGGCTGGTAACCACCATCAGCACAAAGCTGCAAAGGCCTGATGGGCGCAATACATGTCAAAGCTCCACCTACTCAAGGGACATGATCTCGCCTCGCCCGAGCCCAGCCTCGGGCAAGAACAGCAGACCCAGGTGGATTCACATCTCGCTCGAGGGTCTCCTCAAGCAACGGGCGCACCTTCGACTCGCCCTAGGCCCAGCTCGGGCAGGCTTCGCAGTGAAGCAACCTTGGCCAGATCGCCTCGCCAACCGACCGTATCGCAGGAGCATTCAATGCAAGGATCGCCTGACGCCTTATCCTGACGCACGCTCCTCAGTCGACAAGGCCGAAGTGACCGCAGTCACTTCACCCCTCCACTGACTGACATGACAGGAAAACAGCGCCGCCTGCGCTGCTCCGACTGCTGTGCCACCCGCTAGGGTGAGGCTGACAGCCGCCGAGTCCAACCTCAGGCGCCATAGGAAGCTCCGCCTCGCCCGACCCCAGGGCTCGGACTCCACTCGACCTCGGAAGACAGTCTCTGCCTCGCCCGACCCCAGGGCTCGGACTCCATCTCGACCTCGGAAGACGGTCTCCGCCTCGCCTGACCCCAGGGCTTAGGCTCCACCTCGACCTCGGAAGACGGTCTCCGCCTCGCCCGACCCCAGGGCTCGGACTCCACCTCGACCCCGGAAGATGGTTTCCGCCTCGCCCGACCCCAGGGCTCGGACTCATCCTCGACCTCGGAGGAGTCACCGCCTTGCCCGATCTTGGGCTCGGACCGACCACGTCGCAGGGGGGTACATCATTACCCTACCCCTAGCTAGCTCAGGCTACGGGGAACAAGACCGGCGTCCCATCTGGCTCGCCCCGGTAAAACAAGTAATGATGGTACCCCGCGTGCTCCATGACGACGACGGTTCTCAGCCCCCTACGGAAGCAAGGAGACGTCAGCAAGGACCCGACAGCCCCGACAGCTGGGCTTCTACAGGGTTTAAGTGCTCCTCCGACGGCCACGACATCACATGAACAGGGCACCAACACCTCTCCAACAGCCACGTCGGCATGTACATAAGGCTCTGGCTCCTCTCTGCTAGACACGTTAGCACATTGCTACACTCCCCATTGTACACCTGGGCCTTCTCCTTACGTCTATAAAAGGAAGGTCCAGGGCCCTCGTACGAGAAGGTGGCCGCGCGGGAGAACGGACTGACGGACAGGCTCTCACTCTCTCTCTCCCTCGCGAACGCTTGTAACCCCCTACTGCAAGCGCATCCGCCCTGGGCGCAGGACAACACGAGCCACGGTTCCCCTTATTGTTCCCCCTTGTGTTCCGTCTCGCGCCGACCCATCTGGGCTGGGACACGCAGCGACAATTTACTCGTCGGTCCAGGGACCCCCCTGGGGTCGAAACGCCGACAGTTGGCGCGCCAGGTAGGGGCCTGCTGCGTGTTGACGAACAGCTTCCCGTCAAGCTCCAGATGGGTAGTCTCCAGCAACCTCTCCAGCCCGGGACGCTGCTCCATTTCGGGAGTCTTGAGTTCATGTCCCTCGACGGCAGCTACGACATGGTACTCCTTCCTCTGCCGCGCGACAACGACAATGGCGGCCGTCAGCCCGCCCGCCGGCGGCGGAATCGACGACGTCTTCCCCGCGTGGCGGAAGAGCAGCATCCGGGTCTGTCCCGTCACCTTCCCCGCCGACGGAGGAGGAGGCGGGGCAACCATGGCCAAGCAGGAGGCGGCACCTCATTGGCTGTCGAGCGAGTCGACGACGCCGGCGCCTCAGCGGGGGACACGGCAGACGTTGACCTCGCGTCTGAGACGTAGACGAGCGTCGTTTCCCCGCAACACGCCAACCCCAAGCAGACGGACGATGCCAGTACGCTCGCGAAGGACTTGCTGGGCGTTAGCCTCATACCTGAGATAACGGTGCAGTCCGTCCCCGACGTGACTTCGTCACCATCCATCGATCAAGAGGTACCGTCCGTTTTCCACCCTGTGCCTTTTAGATTCAGCCTCGACCCACCAAGCGATCCCGCTTCGGTGGACGCTTTCATAAAGGCTTATCCTAACCTTCCGGGGTACCATATGTGGTCAACCTGGGACCGACTGACGGCCGCCTCGACCTACGGGCCCCCGGGTTCCGAGGAAGATGACGAGCCCGACTCTGGTTGGGATTTCTCCAGGCTCGGTAACCCCAGTGCCATGCGGGACTTCATGGCCGCATGTGACTACTGCCTCTCTGATTGCTCTGATGATGTCCACAGCCTTGATGACGAGGACTGTGGCCCAAGTCACGAATGTTTCCACGTCGATCTAGGGGGTCTCGACGAAGGCAACCATCTTGGTATGCCAGAGGACGGCGATCCCCCTAGGCCTGCGCCTCGCGTTGACATCCTTCGGGAGCTAGATGTGGTCCCAGTCCCTGCGGGGGGTCAGGACACACAGCTCGAGCAAATCCGCGAGATGCAGGCCAGGCTCGACGAGGAAGCAGGACAACTTGTGCAGCTCTGACAAAATATCGGGCAAGAGTGGGCAGGCCGAGCACCGGCCGGAGAAGCGCGTCATCTAGCCCAGGACGCCCAGCACCGCATCGCCGACGATGCCAAGGCAAGGCTGCCCCCGACTTCCAGTGGGGTCGGCCAGAACCTGGCTGCAGCGACAATACTACTCCAAGCGATGCCGGAACCATCCACCGCCGAGGGGCGACGTATCCAGGGAGAGCTCAAGAATCTCCTGGAGGATGCCGCGGTCCGGCGGGCCGAAAGCTCTGCCTCCCGAAGGTAAGGGTACCCCCCAGAGCATCGCGCCGCGACTTCCCGATTCATGCGGGAAGCCTCGGTCCACACCGGGCGCACGCGGGACGCAATGCCTGCAGCCCCGGGTCGCCTAAGCAACGAGCACCACCGCCGCGACCGTCGAGCCCACCTCGACGAGAAGGTGCGCCGAGGCTACCACCCTAGGCGTGGGGGACGCTACAACAGCGGGGAGGATCGGAGCCCCTCGCTCGAACCACCCGGTCCACAAGCTTTCAGCCGGGCCATACGACAGACACCGTTCCCGACCGGGTTCCGAACCCCGACTACCATCACCAAGTACTTGGAGGAAACAAGGCCAGAACTGTGGCTCGTGGACTACCGGCTGGCCTGCCAGCTGGGTGGAACGGACGATGACAACCTCATCATCCGCAACCTCCCCCTGTTCCTCTCCGACGCCGCCCGGGCCTGGCTGGAGCATCTGCCTCCTGTGCAGATCTCCAACTGGGACGACCTGGTCAAAGCCTTCGCTGGCAACTTCCAGGGCACATATGTGCGCCCTGGGAACTCCTGGGATCTCCGAAGCTGCTGCCAGCAGCCGGGAGAATCCCTGCGGGACTACAACCGGCGATTTTCGATGCAGCGCACCGAGCTGCCCAACATCACCGACTCAGATGTCATCGGCGCGTTCCTCACCGGCACCACTTGCCGCGACCTGGTGAGCAAGCTGGGTCGCAAGACTCCCACCAGGGCGAGCGAGCTGATGGACATCGCCACCAAGTTCGCCTCTGGTCAGGAGGCGGTCGAGGCCATCTTCTGGAAGGACAAGCAGCCTCAGGGGCGCCAGCAGGAAGACGTACCCGAGGCGTCCGCTCAGCGCGGCGCGAAGAAGAAGGGCAAGAAGAAGTCGCAAGCGAAACGCGACGCCGCCGACGCAGACCTTGTCGCCGCCGCCGAGCACAGGAAGCCTCCTGGAGGCGCCAACCTGTTCGACAAGATGCTCAAGGAGTCGTGCCCCTACCATCAGGGTCCTGTCAAGCACACCCTTGAGGAGTGTGTCATGCTTTGGCGCTACTTCCACAAGGCCGGGCCCCGGCGGAAGGTTGCAAAGCCCACGACAACGACAAGAAGGGGGGCCACAAGGCAGGAGAGTTCCCCGAGGTCCATGACTGCTTCACGATCTACTGTGGGCAAGTGGTGAACGCCTCGGCTCGGCACCGCAAGCGGGAGCACCGTGAGGTCTGCTCGGTGAAGGTGGCGGCGCCAGTCTACCTAGACTGGTCTGACAAGCCCATCACCTTCGACCAAGGCAACCACCCCGACCGCGTGCCGAGTCCGGGGAAGTACCCGCTCGTTGTCGATCCCATCATCGGCAACGTCACGCTTACCAAGGTCCTCATGGACGGAGGCAGCAGCCTTAACATCATCTACGCCGAGACCCTCGGGCTCTTGCAGATCGATCTGTCCACGATCCGGGCCGGTGCGGCGCCCTTTCACAGGATCATCCCCGGGAAGCGCGTCCAACCCCTTGGGCAACTCGATCTGCCCGTCTGCTTTGGGACTCCCTCCAACTTCCAAAAGGAAACCCTCACGTTCGAGGTGGTCGGGTTCCGAGGAACCTACCACGCAGTGCTGGGGAGACCATGTTACGCCAAGTTCATGGCCGTCCCCAACTACACCTACCTCAAGCTCAAGATGTCGGGCCCCAACGGGATCATCACCGTCGGATCCACGTACCGACACGCGTACGAATGCGACGTGGAGTGCGTGGAGTACGCTGAGGCCCTCGCCGAATCCGAGGCCCTCATCATCGACCTGGAGAGCCTCTCCAAGGAAGTGCCAGACGCGAAGCGCCACGCCGGCAACTTCGAGCCAGCAGAGGCGGTTAAGTCCATCCCTCTCGACCCTAGCAACGACGCCTCCAAGCAAGTCCGGATCGGCTCCGAGCTCGACCCCAAATAGGAAGCAGTGCTCGTCGACTTACTCCGCGTGAACGCCGAGGTTTTTGCGTGGAGTCCCTCGGACATGCCTGGCATACCGAGGGATGTCGCCGAGCACTCGTTGGATATCCGAGCTGGAGCCTGACCCATGAAGCAGCCTCTGTGCCGATTCGACGAAGAAAAGCACAGAGCCATAGGCGAGGAGATCCACAAGCTGATGGCTGCAGGGTTCATCAAAGAGGTATTCCATCCCGAATGGCTAGCCAACCCTATGCTTGTGAAAAAGAAAGGTGGGAAATGGCGGATGTGTGTAGACTACACTGGTCTAAACAAAGCATGTCCGAAAGTTCCCTACCCTTTGCCTCGCATCGACCAAATCGTGGATTCCACTGCTGGGTGTGAAACCCTGTCGTTCCTCGATGCCTACTCAGGGTATCACCAAATCAGGATGAAAGAGTCCGACCAGCTCGTGACTTCTTTCATCACACCTTTTGGCATGTACTGCTACATCACTATGCCATTTGGTTTGAGGAATGCAGGCGCGACATACCAAAGGTGCATGAACCACGTGTTCGGAGAACACATTGGTCGAACGGTCGAGGCTTACGTCGATGACATCGTAGTCAAGACAAGGAAAGCCTCCGACCTCCTCGCTGACCTTGAAACGACATTCAAGTGTCTCAAGGCGAAAGGCGTAAAACTCAATCCCGAGAAGTGTGTCTTCAGAGTCCCCCGAGGCATGCTCCTGGGGTTCATCGTCTCCGAGCGGGGCATCGAGGCCAACCCAGAGAAAATCGCGGCCATCACCAACATGGGGCCCATCAAGGACTTGAAAGGAGTGCAGAGGGTCATGGGATGCCTTGCGGCTCTGAGCCGCTTCATCTCGTGCCTCGGCGAAAGAGGCCTACCCCTGTACCGCCTCTTAAGGAAGACCGAGCGCTTCACTTGGACCCCCGAGGCCGAGGAAGCCCTCGGGAACCTAAAGGCGCTCCTTACAAGCGCGCCCATCCTGGTGCCCCCCGCTGCGGGAGAAGCCCTCTTGATGTATGTAGCCGCAACCACTCAGGTGGTCAGCGCCACGATCGTAGTAAAGAGACGAGAAGAAGGGCATGCATTGCCCGTCCAGAGGCCGGTCTACTTCATCAGTGAGGTACTGTCCGAGACCAAAATCCGCTACCCACAAATTCAGAAGCTACTGTACGCGGTAATTCTGACGCGGCGAAAGTTGCGACACTACTTCGAGTCTCATCCGGTGACTGTGGTGTCATCCTTCCCCCTGGGGGAGATCATCCAGTGCCGAGAGGCCTCGGGTAGGATTGCAAAGTGGGCGGTGGAGATCATGGGCGAGACAATCTCGTTCGCTCCTTGGAAGGCCATCAAGTCCCAAGTCTTGGCGGACTTTGTGGCTGAATGGGTCGACACCCAGCTTTCAGCAGCTCCGATCCTACCGGAACTCTGGACCATGTTTTTCGACGGGTCGCTGATGAAAACAGGAGCGGGTGCGGGCCTGCTCTTCATCTCACCCCTCGGGAAGCACCTCCGCTACGTGCTGCGCCTCCATTTCCCGGCGTCCAACAACGCGACCGAGTACGAGGCCCTAGTTAACGGGTTGCGCATCGCCATCGAGCTAGGGGTTCGGTGCCTCGACGCTCGTGGCGACTCGCAGCTCGTCATCGACCAATTCATGAAGGAACTCCCCTCGGTGCTCTGGAGTTTGAGGACGACGCCAAGCCGAGCCACGGGCTTCACGCCGTTCTTTCTAGTCTATGGGGCCGAGGCTATCTTGCCCACAGACTTAGAATACGGTTCCCTGAGGACAAGGGCGTACGACGACCGAAGCAACCAGACCAGCCGAGAAGACTCACTGGACCAGCTGGAAGAGGCTCGGGACATGGCCTTACTACGCTCGGCAAGGTATCAGCAGTCTCTGCGACGTTACCACGCCCGAGGGGTTCGGTCCCGAGACCTCCAGGTGGGGGACTTGGTGCTTCGGCTACGACAAGACGCCCGAGGGCGCCACAAGCTCATGCCTCCCTGGGAAGGGCCGTTCATCATCGCCAAGATTTTGAAGCCCGGAACATACAAGCTGGCCAACAGTCAAGGCGAGGTCTACAACAACGCTTGGAACATCCAACAGCTACGTCGCTTTTACCCTTAAGATGTTTTCAAGTCGTTCATATGCCTCGTTCTCTTTACATACACAAATAAAGTCTAACCATCAAGGAAGGGTCAGCCTTGCCTCGGCAAAGCCCGACCCTCCCTCGAGGGCTATAAGGGGGGAACCCCCTCTACGTCAAAATTTTCCTCGGAAAAAGTCTTTCTGTCAGAACGTCTTTCGCGCTTTTCGACTACTTCAATAGTGGGATCCTGAAAACGACGAAGTACACGTAAGCGGCAAGGCCAACCGAGCCGAGGGACTCCTA
Source organism: Zea mays (assembly GCF_902167145.1). Lineage (NCBI taxonomy): Eukaryota > Viridiplantae > Streptophyta > Magnoliopsida > Poales > Poaceae > Zea > Zea mays. The sequence continues at coordinate 248,876,327 of NC_050096.1, read as the reverse complement.
CGCCTCCGGGATACAGATACCTCACTCATCACCTTCTGCGATAAGTAACTCACTCTCGGATAAGCGATTCCGCTGACCGAACAAGTCTTAACGCTCGAAAACTTTTCTGCCGAAACGATTTTTCGTGCCTTCTCGACTATATCGATAACAGAATCCTGCGGACAAGTAAGAGTACACGTAAGCGGCGAGGCCGACCGAGCCGAGGGACTCCTACGCCTCCGGGATACGGATACCTCACTCATCACCTCCCGCGATAAGCAACTCTCGCTCGGATAAGCGATTCTGCTACCGACAAACAAGTCCTGATACTCGAAACAAGGGGAAAAGAAATGCAGCTTTACAACACGATGACGGTATGTTTGGGCCTCGGCGTCCGCAAAAAACATACGCATACTATAGACAAACTGATCCTGCAGGTTCAGACATCAATAGGACGGCAGCAGCACCCTCGGCATCGACTCTGCCTTCGGTGGAATCCGGCTCGGCCTCGGACGGCGACACGGTCGGTGGATCTCCACCTCGAAGGAAGATGTCAGCACCGCGCTTGGGCCATCGCCGCCAGGGTCTCCTCCAGGAACCCGGCCCAAGCAGACGGCTTGATCAGCCACTCCGTAGCCTCAGCCAGCTGACCCCCGAGGACATCACCCTGGCTCATGGCCTCGGCAGCCCGACTCCAGGGTTGGTCCCGCCAGTGGATGACCTGGCCAGGTTCCAGCCGCCGCTGCTACGCCTCCTCGGCCTGGGAAGTCCCCTGCTCCTGGGCCAACGAAGTTTTCTTCTCCAGCCGACTCCGCCTCTGTCCACGCTCACACCGCTGCCTCCGGCTCTAGCTCATCGCAGAGCGACCGAGGGTTTTATTTAACTAAGCAAGAGAAGCCTCAGGCGGCAAGGCCGACTGAGCCGAGGGACTCCTACGCCTCCGGGATACGGATACCTCACTCGCCACCTTCCGCACAGGGCAACTCACACTTGGTTAAGCGGTCCAGCTAGCCGATAGGCGAGTCCTGGTGCTCGAAATGAGGAAGAAACACGATATTGCACCAAAAATACCCAGATGTTCAGGCCCCGACAGCCACAATGAACCTACACCGGCACTCAAGGTGCCATTACAAACGGAACTCCGGTTCCACTCCCGCGGGTATGAACAACCTCCACATCGGGGAGCCTGCGGGACGACAAACTCCGGGTGACTCGCCGGCGACCTCTGCAGCAGCAGCGATGGTCCCAGGGCAGATGCTACCGCTGGAAGGCTCTCGTTCGCGTCCCCACTCGAGGGACGAGAACCAGACATTAAAGCCAAAGAGCCGGAGGTTGGTCCACGGGCGGCGCTGACGGTCTCGTCGGCGGAGAAGCTTTCTCCAGCTGCCACCACCTCAGCACCGGCGGCGGCGTCCACCTGCCCACCAACACCGCACCAGTGGGCACCGGCCACCCCAAAGCGCACCGGTAGGTCCTCACTCCCGTCCTCGCCACGAAAACGAGAATGGGACCGCCCCAGAACACGAGTACCACCCTCGCGGCGTACGACGTGTTGTGAGACCCCCCGGTGCGCCTGGCCATCGTCGCCCGGACAGAGGACGGAATGCTGCACCCTGGCTGGGCAGAAGCAGTTCACCTTCCCCGACATGGCTGGAGGATGGTTTCCACCCCCAGAAGCCGGAGGAAGAAGCGGGACGCCAGCCCACACGAAGGCAGGCCCCGGCTCGCCTCGCCCTCCTCCCCAGCAAGGATGATGAAGATCCTTGAAGCTGAGGGCGGGGCAGAGGCCGCAGCCCGGCTTGCTTCTCCCTACCATCGAACTGGTGGTCACCGTCTTGGGTGACCATTGGTGAGGGGATGCAGCTGGGCTGCCTGATGAAAATCCTTGAAGCCGAGCGATGGCTGAAAGGTACCAACTTCCGTGAAGTTGCGCTCCTCCAACAACAGCAAGACGAAAGCAACGTGGGCGCTCCCCATCCGGGGGCTCAGAAGGTGGAAGGGCGCAATGCATGAGGGGAGTGCGAAGGCATGGCTGCCACCCAAGGGGGCCGCCCCCTTTTTAAAGGCGACTCTCCTCACTCACGTCCTCAGGCGTCGCAGACTAAGTCTTCACCAACGCGCTCCAAGGTCCTCCCCCTACGACACGGGGGCAGGGTCCCACACGCCATGCAAGCTGGCTAGGACAAAAGAAGCCAAACCGCCGCGCGCGGAGCGTGTAACCGCCCAGCGGTTACAAGCACTCCTCCATCTTCGCCTAAACCAGTGGGTAAAAGGGCGGACCGCCATGCAGGCGGCATACAACTGCACCACAGAGATGCACCCTTTCGACTTCGACGCATCCAGCGTGGAGGCCCAGGCCCACACGTCATGTAACTGGCGCGCTGGTTGCTACGTGCAAAAAACTACACCGCCACTTACGCCAATGCCGTGCCTCCTCGACTATGGAACCGGTGCCGCGACTCGAGGCAACCCTGCGCATGGCCCAACAGCGCCAACCAAGCACATCGGTCACAGGTCAGTCGGCCGCGGGAAAAGGCGCGACGGTCCACAAGGCCAAAAGTGGGCCGGCAGTAATGGCGGCGACAGGCGGACGGAAGCAGCAGTCAAATCGTCTGCAGGCTCACGTCCCCTCCTGGGACAGCGAGAGAGCCCTCTCCCATGGCGTGAAGACGACGCGCTCGTGTTCCGTTCCTCGAACGGCTTGCACAATGGCTGCCCCGCGAACCACTCGTCCCGTCGCAATAACTCCGCGGCAGGGCAGGCGACACCTTTGGCAGGCGAAGCGGGCGACGCTTCACCTCCGCCATGATGACCACGTCAAAAAAGGTGCGCCACATCGTTCAATTTCGTATCCTTTTCCTCTTCCCTTTCTCTCTCTTGCTACAGGGACCGGGAAAGGGGATACTCCGAAAGGGATCCTTCTCCGCGAAGGAAGCAGGCCTCGAGCCCCCTACTGATCAAAGGTTCGAAGGCTGGCCCCTCGGAAGGGTCCGACAGCCGCCTCAGAGTACGCGGGCCCCGAGCCCCCTACTGATCAGAGGTTCGAAGGCTGCCCCCTCGGAAGGGTTCGACAACCGCCTTAGAGCACTCGGGCTCCGCGCCCTCCTACTGATCAGAGGTTCAAAGGCTGGCCCCTCGGAAGGGTTCGACAGCCGCCTCAGGCCACTCGGGCTCCGCGCCCACTACTGATCAGGGGTTCGAAGGCTGGCCCCCCAAAGGGTTTGACAGCCGCCTCAGAACACGCAGAGCGAGGGATGACTCTGGGTACGTCCGATACATGGCCGAGGCTTGGGCTATGCTCCCGAGGTACCCTAGGACATTTCTGAGACCAGCAGGAGTGATTCTGTAACGGAATCCCATTAGAGGGAGGCATCGAGCCCTCGGACCCTATCAAACGGGACCGGGTCCGGCAAATCACCTGCAGGTACTTTTGGAGCGCGCCTCTGGGCCACTAGCCGACCCTTATCGAACGGGGCACGGGCGTCCACTTGGATCACCCGTTAGCAACTCACTGGAGACACCATGTTTGGTGCCCTCCGAGGGCAACATGGCGCTTTCCCCCCTCCTCCTTGCGGAAAGGCGATGAAGGGGCATATGATAAAAGCCGAGTCAGTCCTTGATCGTCCTCTCGCTCTGTGCAGAGTCTCGGGGGCTGCTCTCACAAACCCGGCTCCAGCCAAACCATTGACAGCGTCAACATACCAGCCCGAGAACTCGGAACCTGACCATGCACCCGGGTTACGATCAGATCGCATGAGGGAACAACCGAACCGGCCTAGGCGTCACGAAAGACACTAAGACCTCAGACGAGTCAAACCACTCCTCCGAGGCCTCGGGGGCTACACCCGGTGGGTGCGCTCGCGCGCACCCACCGGAACGAAATGCAACCGAGAAAGGCCGGTCCCCTTGCAAAAAAGTGCGACAAAGCCTCCAAGCGAGTACCAACACTCCCTTTGAGGCTCGGGGGCTACTGTCGGGGACCATAATTAGGGGTACCCACAAGACTCCTAAACTCGGCTAGTAACCACCATCAGCACAAAGCTGCAAAGGCCTGATGGGCGCAATACAGGTCAAAGCTCCACCCACTCAAGGGACACGATCTCGCCTCGCCTGAGCCCAGCCTCGGGCAAGAACAGCAGACCCAGGTCGATTCACGTCTCGCCCGAGGGTCTCCTCAAGCAACGGGCGCACCTTCGACTCGCCCGAGGCCCAGCTCGGGCAGGCTTTGCAGTGAAGCAACCTTGGCCAGATCGCTTCGCCAACCGACCGTATCGCAGGAGCATTCAATGCAAGGATCGCCTCACACCTTATCCTGACGCACGCTCCTCAGTCGACAAGGCCAAAGTGACCGCAGTCACTTCGCCCCTCCACTGACTGACCTGACAGGAAAACAGCACTGCCTGCGCTGCTCCGACTGCTGTGCCACCCGCCAGGGTGAGGCTGACAGCCACCGTGTCCAACCTCAGGCGCCATAGGAAGCTCCGCCTCGCCCGACCCCCGGGCTCGGACTCCACCTCAACCTCGGAAGACGGTCTCCGCCTCGCCCGACCCTAGGGCTCGGACTCCACCTCGACCTCGGAAGACGGTCTCCACCTCGCCCGACCCCAGGGCTCGGACTCCACCTCGACCTCGGAAGACGGTCTCCGCCTCGCCCGACCCCAAGGCTCGGACTCCACCTCGACCTCGGAAGATGGTCTCTGCCTCGCCCGACCCCAGGGCTCGGACTCAGCCTCGACCTCGGAAGATGGTCTCCGCCTCGCCCGACCCCAGGGCTCGGACTTAGCCTCGACCTTGGAGGAGTCACCGCCTTGCTCGACCTTGGGCTCGGACCGACCATGTCGCAGGGGGGTACATCATTACCCTACCCCTAGCTTGCTCAGGCTACGGGGAACAAGACCGGCGTCCCATCTGGCTCGCCCTGGTAAAACAAGTAATGATGGTACCCCGCGTGCTCCATGACAACGGCGGTTCTCAGCCCCCTACGGAAGCAAGGAGACGTCAGCAAGGACCCGACAGCCCCGACAGCTGTGCTTCTACAGGGTTTAAGCGCTCCTCCGACGGCCACGACATCACATGAACAGGGCACCAACACCTCTCCAACAGCCACGTCGGCATGTACATAAGGCTCTGGCTCCTCTCTGCTAGACACGTTAGCACATTGCTACACTCCCCATTGTACACCTGGGCCTTCTCCTTACGTCTATAAAAGGAAGGTCCAGGGCTCTCGTACGAGAAGGTGGCCGCGCGGGAGAACGGGCTGACGGACAGGCTCTCACTCTCTCTCTCTCTCTCCCTCGCGAACGCTTGTAACCCCCTACTGCAAGCGCATCCGCCCTGGGCACAGGACAACACGAGCCGCGGTTCCCCTTATTGTTCCCCCTTGTGTTCCGTCTCGCGCCGACCCATCTGGGCTGGGACACGCAACGACAATTTACTCGTCGGTCCAGGGACCCTCCCGGGGTCGAAACGCCGACAGATTCGAAATAGAAAAAACCCGATTAAACCCCAAACGCAAATGAGATTTTGAATCAATTCGAGTAGTTTTGATCTTTTCCTGCTCAGTCTTCACAAATATCTTCTCCTTCCTCAACTCTTGTTGCCTTCAAAATTTTAAGACATTCTGACAATTTTTTGTTGAGCGGCACTGTCGCTCGTACGTGCGACACTTCTCCTTGCTGGCACCGCAGGACTTTGGCCTGGCAATTCTTCTCATTATTGAAGATCTTCCTTGGGGCTTTTCTCTGAAAGTTTGGGTTCAAATCAAGTTCTTTTGTCCCTTTGAGCTCATATTCTTCTCAGGAACTGGTAGGAGCAGCCAATCGATATGTGGTTGAGTTATTCTTTTGTGGAGTGTTTTGGTGTCCCTAGAGGTTTGGATTGGGTTAGGGAATCAAGGCACATGCTCTTGATTGAAAAAAATTTAGTGGCTCCCATTCACCCTCTCTGGTAGCCTCACCGGTCCTTCAGGTTGGTAAGTGCTATTCTGTGTATTCTGGTGCCTCCCAAGTTGGTCTTGGGTGTGTTCCTATGTAGGATGGGAAGGTGATTGTCTATGTATCAAGACAACTGAGGAAGGATGACAAAAATTATTCCACTCATAACCTATAGCTTGTAGTCATCTTTGCATTAAATATATGGAGGAATTATCTATACCGTGATCCTTATAATATTTACATAGATCATAAAAATTTAAAGTACATCTTCACCCAAAAGGATTTAAATTTGGGGCATATGTGATGGCTTGAGTTGTTACAACTCACTTAGTCCTGGTAAAGCAAATGTTGTGGCCAATGCATTAAGTCGCAAACCAATGCCACCCACATTGAACTACCTAATTGTGGAGTTTGAGCATATGGATATCTATATTTCTATGTTGGAGTGTCCGAGTGAGAGACAAGAGTAATTCTAGAAGCTGCTATGTCTGAGAGGATTTTAGAGGCATAACATCATGATCGGTTGTTATAGGAGGTGAAGAAGCATATTGTTGAAGGAAAGTTGGGTGAATTCGCTTTGGAAAATGTTGGAGCTATTTGGTTTTGTGGTAACAACTCACACTACAACAGATACAATCATTTTCGGTGGCTAGGGACCTCCTAAAATAGGGTCTTTGTCGCCGAAAATAAGCTATTTTTAGCAGCTTTAGGCCTATTTTCGACGGCTTCTGACCGTAAAAAAATTAGCTAAAAATAGGGCATTTACCATCGAAAATCAGACGCAAAAAATAACCTTTTATTTTCGGCGGCCGACTGGGCCGCTGAAAATGAGTAACAGTGATGTTGTGTCACCATTTGCAAAGTATGTTCAAGAGTCTTTCTAAAATATACACCATTCCAAATTAGTATTTATTTTAGCTCTTGATTTTATGTCTATACTTAGATAGATGATGATGAATATATATATATATATATTTATATATATATATATATATTTATATATTTAATCATCATAGCTCAGTTTTTTTCGATAGAAAACAATCCGAAATAGATAACGTCTATATTTCGAGGTCCAATTAAAGAGTCCGTTAAATATTTCATTAACCAAAAATCTCTATCTTTACTACTAATTAAGACGTTAGTGTAGGCGTTCACATTTTTTGGTGCACGGTTCTGCCGTCGCCCACTCTCCTCTCTCGCGCCCTCGCTCTCTGTTGTCCGCCGCCAGACCCGCAATCTGCACGCTATCTCGCCGCCAGACCCGCCCTCGCTCTCCCCTCTATGCTGTCTCTCTCGCCCGTCGTGTGCGCGCTCTCTCGCCGCCACCTCCGCGCCCTCGCTCTCCTCTCTGCAGTCTGCCGCCATCCATGGCAGCCTCTGTCCGTGCCCACAAATCGCGCACGCTTCGTGGCAGCCGCGCCTCGCTCCCAAATTACCTCCGCGCGCCCCATCGCGCCCTCCTCCCCGCGCGCTCAGATCCCCCGCGTGCTCAAATCTCGCCAGCCGCTGCGCGCCGTGATCCACTGCCGCAAATCCGCCTGTGACCCGCCGCCATCAACGGCCACCTTCCATCGACCCCGCGACTGCCCCGCGCGCCCGTGCGTGAGCCTGCCTGCCTTGTGCCGCCATGCGAGCCCCGTCGCGCGGGAAGAAGCAAGCACCCTCGGCTGCCAAAGAGGACGCTCGCGGGCGTGACTCGCGAGAGAAGCGGCCGCAAGCACCATAGCACAAGCAGCAACCGACCTCCTCGAACGAGCCGAGCCCTCGCCCCTCCCACTCCCCACCGCGCTTCAGCTTCAGTCGAGGCGCCACCGCCCGCCTGGCGAGCGAGAACCAACGAGCCGCCAGGCTGAAGTTGCGCGTCGCCTCGCCGTCCGCCCTAGTGCGCTCCTGGGCCGCCGCCGCAGCGGGGCAGAGATCCACAGCGTACCTCCCACGGCTTCCGTCGGTTCCTGGTAACGAATCAATCCCTAGCCTCTGCATGTGGATTGATGATGATGTTGTTGCTGCTGTTGTACGACCAGTTCCTATCCCGCGGGATCTTCCCTCTCCCCTTCGCTCTAAGGCAAATCTAAGCCTGAATCCTTTTTTTACTGGGATCGGCAGGTTCGCTTGTTGTGCACTTGGAGGGTGGGCAACTTGTTGTTGTCCCAACAATTTGAGGGGCCAGCACACTGCACGTCTTTGTTTTTCCAGAGGAGATTTCGAGTCTGCGATCGAGGCAGCGGCGTGTTGACAGGAGACGTCGGGAGGCGCTCGACAGGCTCGTTGACCTGAAAGGTACTAAGTACTACGGCCTTGAGCCCTTGACACACAGCTGGTTAGCTTTGCTACCGCTTGCATTTCCTGCCGGTCTGTCTATGAGCTCCAGAGCTTTGGGTTTGGGGGCAACGTGTGTGCAGGAAGCGTTAGGGTCTTTTGCCGGGTCCGGCCGCTGGTTCACACGAACAGCTTACATGCCCAATCACCTGTTACCGTCGAGCAGGAGAGGATCACGGTCAGGGCAGCTGAGATCAAGAAGGAGTTTGGCGCTGATAGGGTTTTCGGCCAGGAGTCAACACAAGGTAATCCTTTTTTTTTGCTTACTACTTAGTACTGATCACTTGTTTGTTTGTAGGTCTGTACGCCTGTCTTTCTTTCTTTCTTACTCACTTGTTCCAGTGTGTGGTCCCTGCAGAGGATGTGTTTGAAGAAGTGAAACCGATCCTCAGGTCTGCACTCGACGGCCACAACGTCTGCATCCTCGCGTATGGCCAAACCGGGACGGGGAAGACCTACACAATGTTTGTTGGTTGGTCGTTCATGCGTGCTGGCCTGGCTCCCAGCAGAACTCGAGCTAAATCTATGGCTTTTTTCCCACGGTGCGTGTGCTTCTGATGATAGGTGGGTTGCATTGCAGGAAGGAACCTACGGTAATAAGCTCGGTGTCGTGCCTCAGACGATCCAAGAGTTGTTCTCTCGCGCTTCGGAGGATGGCTCATGTGCCTACTCTTTCTCTATGAGCATGCTTGAGATCTACCTGGGGAGTCTCAGGGACTTGCTAGCAGCACCGAGGCAGCCTCTCTTCAGGCGAACAGAGTGCAAAGCAGCGGCATGGTAAATAAGACTGTCAGTTCAGTTCACCTGCAGTTTCTTGTTAAAACAAAAATAGAAACTTCACCAGCAGTAAAACCATTGAAAGATCCCCAACACGGGAATTGAATTTCCATGTCCCATCTTCTTCGTGTACTTGATCAGTAGTAGCCTCCGCATACTGGCAACGAAAGGTTTGTGGGTGGCATTTAGAGGTAAGTTGCTTCACAGGAACTTTTCTTTATGGGGTTTTTATTATGTCATTCTTGTTTTTGTAATGACTACTTGAAATTGGTTTCATTTAGGGTCATATACTCATTTCTGTAATTTCCAAAACATCAGGAAACAATGCACTACTTTACAGAAGGGAAAATCCTCTCTCCTTGAGATGCTCTTTTCACTCCTTGAAAGTAAGAAATAATCGTTCATCAGCTGTGGCACCTAAGGACTACTGTGAAACTTACATCCAATTTTTGAGAGATAAACGGATAGTTCTGTGATTCAGATCCTCCAAGCCCTAAATATGTGGACCTATTGTATCAGTTTATAGATAAGAGGTGAGACCCCCATATTTGAATGAACTTGTCATTTTTCTGAACTGTAGTTGAAGTGAAATGAACTTCATTGCCTTCTCTCTTTTAGTAAAAGGCTCATGGTAGTAACTGGGGCAGGAATGAGCACTGAATCTGGGATTCCTGATTACATGAGGTATGTGCATTGTTGTATCTGATGAAACCATATTTTTAGCCTCCCATTACACTTAATATTCTAACAAGCAGAATTCTTATTTTATGGCAGTCCTAATGGTGCATACAGTACAGGTTTTAAACCACTTTCTCATCAGGTGTGCCCAGCATTGCTTGTCAAATGATGTCTCTTGCTGTTTTTGATACACATTTCTTTCATTATGGTGCTATTTTTAAAAGGGACGCTGGCATCTTTTACAAAAATTTCAAATTTGTATCCTAAAGATAACAAGGTTTTTATTCTGTTTATCTGCATACTTTGTCTTTGTGTGAGGACTCATACAAAGAGGCTACTTGTGTTACAATCAGCTATATTACATAAGAAGTTAACTCTGTTCTCTTCACCTTTGTTCAGCTATATAACTATCTGGAGTATTGACTCCAAGCTAAAAAATGATATTTTTATTCTTGAGCTAACATTTTACCTACAAAAATCATTCAATAGTATGATCATCAATGATGTTTGGTCTATGTAGGCCTCATCATTCTTCTTTCTTGCTCTGTTACTGTAAGCTGTTCTGTGAATTGTGGCATTCTTTTATAATTTTACTTTATGATTTTTGCAAATTCGGTTCTGATTATTACTGATTAGTTAAACCAACTTTCGTTATGAAATCATTCTTGCAGTCACCAATTTTCTCTTTCATTGTCTTGTTTGTGGTTACTTACCACTTGAACCACATAGGAGTTTGTTCGCTCTATTAGAGCCCAGAGGCGGTACTGGGCTAGGAGCTTTGCTGGATGGAGAAGGTTTAGGAGAGCACAACCAAATGCAGCCCATTACACTCTTGTGTCTCTAGAAAGGATTGGCCGTGTTCACTCAATGGTTACCCAAAATGTGGATAGGTAGTGAGCTGGGCCTGTGTTTCTTCATAGGTAACAGAAGTGTATTTTTCACCTTCACTTGTTGTACATGTAACTTAGGTTGCATCATCGTGCTGGGAGTAATCCACTTGAGCTGTATGGGAGTGTATATGTGAAAGGGAAATGTGCCCTTGGGCCATTTCTAAGTATTTTGGTGATTGAGTGTCAACACAAGTGCTTAAATGTGAATCTATGCCCATGGATGAACAAAGTGCAAATCACAAGTAAAGGTATGTTTCTAAGCCTTAGTACATTGGTTTTGTGTACTAATATATTTGTCTAAGTGTTAGAAACAGAGAGAAGAAGAAAAGGAGAATGTTGGCTGTGTACAGCCAACAGGCTGTTTCGGTCTGGGGCACCGGACTATCCGGTGGTGCACCGGACAGTGTCCGGTGTGCCAGGCTGCCTCGACCTGAAGACGCTGCTCTCGGGAATTTGCCGACGGCGTACGGCTAAAATTCACCGGACTGTCCGGTGTGCACCGGACCGTCCGGTGAGCCAACGGTCGGCCGAGCCAACGGTCGGTCGCGGAATCTGCGCGCGACACGTGGTCTGGCCAACGGTCGGAAGGAGGCACCGGACTGTCCGGTGCGCCAGATCTGCAACGGTCGGCAACGGTCGGCTGCGCTGTTTATGGAAATAAATCGGGCACCGGACAGTGTCCGGTGTGCACCGGACTGTCCGGTGCGCCCGACGACAGAAGGCAAAGATGGCCTTCCAGATTTGTTCTCAACGGCTCCTAGCTGCCTTGGGGCTATAAAAGAGACCCCTAGGCGCATGGAGGGAAACACGAAGCAACCTTAGAGCATTCTTGATCATCCACACTCAGTCTTTGCGCATTCGTTTGTCATTCTCAGTGATTCGAGCTCGTTCTTGTGTGAACTTTGAGATAGTCTCTTGAGCTCGTTTCTTGGCCGTGTGTGGGTGCATTTTGCTGTGGATTTGTGTGTGTTGCTTCCCTCCCTTACTCCATGCTTCTTTGTGAAATTCAATTGTAAGGGCGAGAGACTCCAAGTTGTGGAGATTCCTCGCAAACGGGAAAAGATCAAAGAAACGAAGAACACCGTGGTATTCAAGTTGATCATTGGATCACTTGAGAGGAGTTGAGTGCAACTCTCGTCCGTTGGGACGCCACAACGTGGAGTAGGCAAGTTTTGTACTTGGCCGAACCACGGGATAACCACCGTGTCATCTCTGTGATTGATTTCTTGTGATTATTGTGTCTTGGCTCCTCTCTAGCCACTTGGCAATTACTGTGCTAACAATTAACCAAGTTTTTGTGGCTATAAGTTTAAGTTTTACAGGATCACCTATTCACCCCCCCTCTAGGTGCTCTCAATTGGTATCAGAGTCGTTCTCTTCAAGAAAGGGACTAACCGCTCGAAGAGATGGATCCTAAGGGGAAGGGAATCGTGATCAACGATAAGGAGAAGGAGTCCTTCGTCAACGAGCCAAAGGATGACAAGTCCAACGACTCGGGCTCGGGTCATAGACGAAAAGATGGGAAGAAGAAGAAGACAAGGCGCATCAAGGAGATTGTCTACTACGACAGCGACGAATCTTCCTCTTCCCAAAAGGACGACGACAACGACTACAGGAAGACGGTCAATTCGAACTTTTCATTTGATTATTCTCGTATTCCACATAGTTCGAATTCGCATTTGCTTTCCATTCCTCTTGGCAAACCTCCACACTTTGATGGGGAGGACTACGGATTTTGGAGTCACAAAATGCGTAGTCATTTATTCTCTCTCCATCCAAGCATATGGGAGATTGTAGAGAATGGAATGAAATTTGATAGCTCGGATAGCCCTATGTTTATTAATGAACAAATTCATAAAAATGCACAAGCTACTACTGTGTTGCTAGCCTCTTTGTGCAGGGACGAGTACAATAAGGTGAGCGGCTTGGACAATGCCAAGCAGATATGGGACACCCTCAAGATTTCTCACGAGGGGAACGACATCACCATGCTCACTAAAATGGAGTTGGTGGAGGGCGAGCTTGGAAGGTTTGCAATGATAAGGGGCGAGGAGCCAACCCAAACATACAACCGGCTCAAGACCCTTATCAACAAAATAAGGAGCTACGGAAGCACGCGATGGACGGACCATGACGTCGTCCGCCTAATGCTAAGGTCATTTACCGTTCTTGATCCTCATCTCGTGAACAATATTCGTGAAAATCCCAGGTACACGAAGATGACGCTCGAGGAGGTACTCGGAAAATTCGTAAGCGGGCGGATGATGATCAAGGAGGCAAGATACGTGGACGACGCCTTGAATGGACCGATCAACGAGCCTCAACCTCTTGCTCTCAAGGCAACAAGAAGCAAGGAGGCGCTACCTAGCAGGGTGGCACAAATTGAGGCGGCCGGACTTAATGATGAAGAGATGGCTCTCATCATCAAACGCTTCATGACGGTGCTAAAAGGTCACAAGGGGCAGCCAAGCAAGACCAAGACAAAGGGGAAACGCTCATGCTTCAAGTGCGGTAAGATTGGTCATTTTATCGCTAACTGCCCCGATAACGATAGTGACCAGGAACAGGGGAACAAGAGGGAAAAGAAGAAGAATTACAAGAAGGCCAAGGGCGAGGCACATATCGGAAAGGAGTGGGATTCGGATTGCTCCTCCGACTCCGACAATGAAGGACTCGCCGCCACCACCTTCAACAAGTCATCCCTCTTCCCCAACGAGCGTCACACATGCCTTATGGCAAGGGAGAAGAAGGTGAGTACTCGAAACTCCACTTATGCTTCTTCTAGTGATAATGAGTCTAGTGATGATGATGACATAGACTATTCATGCTTATTCAAGGGCTTAGATAGATCTAAGATAGACAAAATCAATGAATTGATTGATGCCTTGAATGATAAGAATGTGCTTTTAGAAAAGCAAGAGGATTTGTTGTATGAAGAACATGACAAGTTTGTAGAAGCACAAAAATCACTTGCATTAGAGATTAAGAGAAATGAAATGCTTTCTTGTGAGTTGTCTACATGTCATGATTCAATTGCTAGTTTGAAGAGCATAAATGATGATTTAAATGCTAAACTAGAAAAATCTAGTAAATCAACATCTTGTGTAGAACATGTTGAGATTTGCACTAGGTGTAAAGATTTCGATGTTGATGCCTGTAGTGATCACTTGGTTTCAATTTCTAAATTGAATGATGAAGTGGCTAGTCTTAATACTCAACTTAAGGCTAGCAAAAATGATTTCGATAAACTAAAATTTGCAAGGGATGCCTACACCATTGGTAGACACCCCTCAATTAAGGATGGACTTGGCTTCAAAAGGGAAGCCAAGAACTTAACAAGCCATAAGGCTCCCATTCCTGCTAAGGAGAAAGGGAAGGCCCCTATGGCTACTAGTGCTAAAAAGAACCATGCCTTTTTGTATCATGATAGGAAAAATTCTAGAAATGCTTTTAGAAGTTATGATGCTTTTGATTCACATGCTTATGATTCTTATGCCATGACTGCTTCTGGTTCTTCCTATATGCATGGTAGAAGTATGACTAGGAGAAATGCTATTCATCACGTGCCTAGAAAGAATACTATTCATGCTCCTAGGAAAGTAGTTAATGAACCTTCTACAATTTATTGTGCTTTAAATGCTTCCTTTGCTATTTGTAGAAAGGATAGGAAAATAGTTGCTAGGAAGTTAGGGGCAAAATGCAAGGGAGACAAAACTTGCATTTGGGTCCCTAAGGAAATTTGCACTAACCTTGTAGGACCCAACAAGAGTTGGGTACCTAAGTCCCAAGCCTAAATTTGCCTTGCAGGTTTATGCATCCGGGGGTTCAAGCTGGATTATCGACAGCGAATGCACAAACCATATGACGGGGGAGAAGAAGATGTTCACTTCCTACGTCAAGAATAAGGATTCCCAAGATTCAATTATATTCGGTGATGGGAATCAAGGCAAGGTAAAAGGGTTAGGTAAAATTGCAATTTCTAATGAGCATTCTATCTCTAATGTATTTTTAGTGGAGAGTCTCGGATATAATTTGCTATCTGTTAGTCAATTATGTCATATGGGATATAACTGTCTATTTACAAATGTAGATGTGTCTGTCTTTAGAAGAAGTGATGGTTCACTAGCATTTAAGGGTGTATTAGACGGCAAACTTTATTTAGTTGATTTTGCAAAAGAAGAGGCCGGTCTAGATGCATGCTTAATAGCTAAGACTAGCATGGGCTGGCTGTGGCATCGCCGCTTAGCACATGTGGGGATGAAGAACCTTCACAAGCTTCTAAAGGGAGAACACGTGATAGGTTTGACTAACGTTCAATTCGAAAAAGATAGACCTTGTGCAGCTTGTCAAGCAGGTAAACAGGTAGGAGGAGCTCATCACAGCAAGAATGTGATGATCACTTCAAGACCGCTGGAGCTGCTGCATATGGACCTCTTCGGACCCGTCGCCTATCTGAGCATAGGAGGAAGTAAGTATGGTTTAGTTATTGTTGATGACTTTTCCCGCTTCACTTGGGTGTTCTTTTTGCAGGATAAGTCTGAAACCCAAGGAACCCTCAAGCGCTTCCTCAGGAGAGCTCAAAATGAGTTTGAGCTCAAGGTGAAGAAGATAAGGAGCGACAACGGGTCCGAGTTCAAGAACCTTCAAGTGGAGGAGTTCCTTGAGGAGGAAGGGATCAAGCACGAGTTCTCCGCTCCCTACACACCCCAGCAAAATGGTGTGGTAGAGAGGAAGAACAGGACGCTAATCGATATGGCAAGGACGATGCTTGGAGAGTTCAAGACCCCCGAGTGTTTCTGGTCGGAAGCCGTAAACACGGCTTGCCACGCCATCAACAGGGTCTACCTTCATCGCCTCCTCAAGAAGACTTCGTATGAGCTACTAACCGGTAACAAACCCAATGTATCTTACTTTCGTGTATTTGGGAGCAAGTGCTACATTCTAGTGAAGAAGGGTAGAAATTCTAAGTTTGCTCCCAAAGCTGTAGAAGGGTTTTTATTAGGTTATGACTCAAATACAAAGGCGTATAGAGTTTTCAACAAATCATCGGGTTTGGTTGAAATCTCTAGCGACGTTGTATTTGATGAGACAAATGGCTCTCCAAGAGAGCAAGTTGTTGATTGTGATGATGTAGATGAAGAAGATGTTCCAACAGCCGCTATACGAACCATGGCGATTGGAGAAGTGCGGCCACAGGAACAGGATGAACGAGATCAACCTTCTTCCTCAACAACGGTGCATCCCCCAACTCAAGACGATGAACAGGTTCATCAACAGGAGGCATGTGATCAAGGGGAGCACAAGATGATCATGTGATGGAGGAAGAAGCGCAACTGACCCAAGTTCGAGCGATGATTCAAAGGAATCATCCCGTCGATCAAATTCTGGGTGATATCAGCAAGGGAGTAACTACTCGATCTCGATTAGTTAATTTTTGTGAGCATTACTCCTTTGTCTCTTCTATTGAGCCTTTCAGGGTAGAGGAGGCCTTGCTAGATCCGGATTGGGTATTGGCCATGCAGGAGGAACTCAACAACTTCAAGCGCAATGAAGTTTGGACACTGGTGCCTCGTCCCAAGCAAAATGTTGTGGGAACCAAGTGGGTGTTCCGTAACAAACAGGACGAGCACGGGGTGGTGACAAGGAACAAGGCTCGACTTGTGGCAAAAGGTTATGCCCAAGTCGCAGGTTTGGACTTTGAGGAGACTTTTGCTCCTGTGGCTAGGCTAGAGTCAATTCGAATCTTGCTAGCATATGCCGCTCACCATTCTTTCAGGTTGTACCAAATGGATGTGAAGAGCGCTTTCCTCAACGGGCCAATCAAGGAGGAGGTGTACGTAGAGCAACCCCCTGGCTTCGAGGATGAACGGTACCCCGACCACGTGTGTAAGCTCTCTAAGGCGCTCTATGGACTTAAGCAAGCCCCAAGAGCATGGTATGAATGCCTTAGAGATTTCTTAATTGCTAATGCCTTCAAGGTTGGGAAAGCCGATCCAACTCTTTTCACTAAGACTTGTGATGGTGATTTGTTTGTGTGCCAAATTTATGTCGATGACATAATATTTGGTTCTACTAATAAAAAGTCTTGTGAAGAGTTTAGCAGGGTGATGACGCAGAAATTCGAGATGTCAATGATGGGCGAGTTGAACTACTTCCTTGGGTTCCAAGTGAAGCAACTCAAGGACGGCACCTTCATATCCCAAACGAAGTACACACAAGATCTGCTAAAGCGGTTTGGGATGAAGGACGCCAAGCCCGCAAAGACTCCGATGGGGACCGACGGACACACTGACCTCAACAAAGGAGGTAAGTCCGTTGATCAAAAGGCATACCGGTCAATGATAGGGTCATTACTTTACTTATGTGCTAGTAGACCGAATATTATGCTTAGCGTATGCATGTGTGCTAGATTTCAATCCGATCCTAAGGAATGTCACTTAGTGGCGGTGAAGCGAATTCTTAGATATTTAGTTGCTACGCCTTGCTTCGGGCTCTGGTATCCAAAGGGGTCTACCTTTGACTTGGTTGGATACTCAGACTCCGACTATGCTGGATGTAAGGTCGATAGGAAGAGTACATCAGGGACGTGCCAATTCTTAGGAAGGTCCCTGGTGTCGTGGAACTCTAAGAAACAAACCTCTGTTGCCCTATCCACCGCTGAGGCCGAGTATGTTGCCGCAGGACAGTGTTGCGCGCAACTACTTTGGATGAGGCAAACCCTCAGGGACTTTGGCTACAATCTGAGCAAAGTCCCACTCCTATGTGATAATGAGAGTGCTATCCGCATGGCGGAAAATCCTGTTGAGCACAGCCGCACAAAGCACATAGACATCCGACATCACTTTTTGAGAGACCACCAGCAAAAGGGAGATATCGAAGTGTTTCATGTTAGCACCGAGAACCAGCTAGCCGATATCTTTACCAAGCCTCTAGATGAGAAGACCTTTTGCACGCTGCGTAGTGAACTAAATGTCTTAGATTCGCGGAACTTGGATTGAATTGTAGCTTACATGTATTTATGCTTTTGATCATGTTCATTCTGCATTTTGTTGCGTATTGTGGTGCTCAAGTTGTACAAACACTCCCTGGACCTCATAAGTCCTTTTTGCAAGTGATGCACACATTTAGGGGGAGATGTGCTACAACTTGACCCTTTGAGACTAACCATTTGCTTGAGTTTGCTTGATTTAGTCTCGAAGGTGGATTGAAAGGGAAAGGTGAACTTGGACCATGCAAGACTTCCACTGCACTCCGATGAGAGGGTAACTTATTCCAAGTTCATCTCTATGATCTTATTGCCTTTATACTCTTAATTGAAGATTTTGGTGAGGCAATGGGGTTAAAGGGCCAAGATTGATCCCGTTTTGGTGCTTGATGCCAAAGGGGGAGAAAATAAAGGCCAAAGCGATAAATGGATCAGCTACCACTTGAGAGATTTTGAAAATAGTAGAATAGAGCTTTTTGTTTTGGCAAAACTCTTTTATTGTGTCTCTTGTCAAAAGTTGGCTTCTTGTGGGGAGAAGTTGTAATTATGGGAAATAGGGGAGTTTTTGAAATCTTTGATCAATCTCTTTTGGAATGACTCTCTTTATGCTTCAACATGTGTGTTTGACTTAGAGATAGAGATTTGAGTTTGATTTGCAAAAATAAACCAAGTGGTGGCAAAGGATGATCCATATATGCCAAAAATGAATCAAAATAAATTTAAGTGTTAGTTGAAGTGATTTTGCACTTGTTCTAGTTGCTTTATGTTGTGTTGGCATAAATCACCAAAAAGGGGGAGATTGAAAGGGAAATGTGCCCTTGGGCCATTTCTAAGTATTTTGGTGATTGAGTGTCAACACAAGTGCTTAAATGTGAATCTATGCCCATGGATGAACAAAGTGCAAATCACAAGTAAAGGTATGTTTCTAAGCCTTAGTACATTGGTTTTGTGTACTAATATATTTGTCTAAGTGTTAGAAACAGAGAGAAGAAGAAAAGGAGAATGTTGGCTGTGTACAGCCAACAGGCTGTTTCGGTCTGGGGCACCGGACTGTCCGGTGGTGCACCGGACAGTGTCCGGTGTGCCAGGCTGCCTCGACCTGAAGACGCTGCTCTCGGGAATTTGCCGACGGCGTACGGCTAAAATTCACCGGACTGTCCGGTGTGCACCGGACTGTCCGGTGAGCCAACGGTCGGTCGAGCCAACGGTCGGCCGCGGAATCTGCGCGCGACACGTGGTCTGGCCAACGGTCGGAAGGAGGCACCGGACTGTCCGGTGTGCACCGGACTGTCCGGTGCGCCAGATCTGCAACGGTCGGCAACGGTCGGCTGTGCTGTTTATGGAAATAAATCGGGCACCGGACAGTGTCCGGTGTGCACCGGACTGTCCGGTGCGCCCGACGACAGAAGGCAAAGATGGCCTTCTAGATTTGTTCTCAACTGCTCCTAGCTGCCTTGGGGCTATAAAAGAGACCCCTAGGCGCATGGAGGGAAACACGAAGCAACCTTAGAGCATTCTTGATCATCCACACTCAGTCTTTGCGCATTCGTTTGTCATTCTCAGTGATTCGAGCTCGTTCTTGTGTGAACTTTGAGATAGTCTCTTGAGCTCGTTTCTTGGCCGTGTGTGGGCGCATTTTGCTGTGGATTTGTGTGTGTTGCTTCCCTCCCTTACTCCGTGCTTCTTTGTGAAATTCAATTGTAAGGGCGAGAGACTCCAAGTTGTGGAGATTCCTCGCAAACGGGAAAAGATCAAAGAAAAGAAGAACACCGTGGTATTCAAGTTGATCATTGGATCACTTGAGAGGAGTTGAGTGCAACTCTCGTCCGTTGGGACGCCACAACGTGGAGTAGGCAAGTTTTGTACTTGGCCGAACCACGGGATAACCACCGTGTCATCTCTGTGATTGATTTCTTGTGATTATTGTGTCTTGGCTCCTCTCTAGCCACTTGGCAATTACTGTGCTAACAATTAACCAAGTTTTTGTGGCTATAAGTTTAAGTTTTACAGGATCACCTATTCACCCCCCCCCTCTAGGTGCTCTCAATATGAGGTAATTTGTTTAGAATGTGGTACATCCATCAGCCGAGAATCATTCCTGGAGGAAGTGAAGAACCTAAACCCAAAGGTATGTTGTCTATTTGATACCAATTATGTTTATCATTTTAATTGTACATGTTTGACATGAACCCTTTGGAGAATGCATTTGCCATACAATAAGTTAAAGTGGATTTTTTTCATGTTCCTTTGAAGTTGTTGGATGTTTTCATGAGATTATGCGTGGATGTTTTCATGAGATTAATTCTAATAAGTACAGTGTTGCGTAGATCATTTCATTAGATTTATTTTAATAAGTACAGTCATGCTCATGATCATTTCATTAGATTTATGCTATTCACAAACAATAGCAAATAATTTTTGGATCGCTAATATATGTATGCACTGCATCTAAATCCTAGGTTTTTCTGACTTGGTACTGCTGTTTTCGAATTGCTTGTGTTTTTATTCGAATAAGTACATTGTTGCGTAGATCGTTTCATTAGATTTATTCTAATAAGTACAGTCCTGATCATGATCATGACATTAGATTAATGCTATCCACAAACAATAGCAAATAATTTATCTACATGGGTCGGTTAGTACACCATGCGTGGCTGAACATGTGTGCATGAACTGCCAAATTTTGTTCAGCTTCTGAATACTAGGTTTTTTGTTTCCAATTTATCTAACTGAAACCTACTGCATCTAAATCCTAGGTTTTTTGTTTCCAATTTATCTTAATTAATTGGGGTTTAGGGTTTACGTGCATGTAGTGTTTGTTGCATCTATGTAGTCTTTGTTGCAGATTTTAATGTTTATAATAGATGAAATAATTTGCCAGAAATCTGGTTTTCATACATGTAAACTTTATTGATTGCTTCGTGTTTCTTGATTTTGTAGCTAGCTGTTTACGCACATCTTTTCCTTCCACATCGTGATCCGAGTCGCGGAGATTTTGAAGATCTTAGACATCGCCGGCGAGCGAAGCCTCATCGACAACTTTGTCTGAAGCTAACACGAGTGCATTCAAGGTACACATATCATATGCTGTCAATTAATTTCAGGTGTCTACTTAAGGACGATGGCAAAGGTGTCAGAGAGCCACTTGATGAAGTGGTCTGCGTAAGATTGCCATGGGCTCACGGTACCCATTCAGTCTATCTCTATTATACTCTCTAGCATTATACTCATTCAGTCTATCTCTATTATACCCATTCAGTCTGTCTCTATTATACTCTGTAGCATTATCCTATATGGTCAACAAGTCCGCTCACCCTTTTTCCTTGCTTTTACTCATGAGGTATATTCGCTTATCGTCTGAACCTTTTTGCTGTTTATTTTCATGTCGTCGAAGCTTAACGATTTGTTCTTGGTACAAAATGAGATGAGCTTGAAATGCTACAAAGTCTTCCTGATAATGTTGGAATTGTTAGGTTGTAGGTATCATTGTACCTGTTCTTCCCCTTCAGTTACCATTAACCCATGAATCTGATTACTTGTATATTTTCTGTTACCATTACCTGTTCTCAACATTTGAGATTCTAGATGATGGTACCACACTACTCTGCTTGGCCCATCTTTTCAGGTATGTTTGTAGTTCTTTGTTAAAACATTATTTTCCCTCTCCTTGATAATGAATCATCGATATTAGCTTCATGTAAGCCAGCACAGTGTGGCAGCGCCAATGGTTGAGATTAGGACGTGCTCTTAGTTAATTTTAGGTGTGCTTTGTCATAAATCAAGGCTTGGAAGGGAGCTTTCTATGATTTTTGTCCGTTTGTTCCTCATCCTTTCATCGTTTAGTCACATGTTCTTTCCTTTCATTTTGATTATGAAGCTGCAAAATATTTAGTAATGTCACACCGCTCTATGATGATCTATAGACTCATAATGTTCTTGGAAATCTGAAGGTGCTCTTTCTTTGTCAATCCCTACTACTCTATATGTTCCTATTGTGGGCGTCCACAGCCTTCACCATGCCTCAGCCAACCCCACGCGCGGTGCCTCCATCCCGCCATCACCGGTCAACTATGCACGCCGCCTACATCCCACCATCACTGGCCTTCCCCAAGCGCCGACCTTCCACCAAGATGTCCGCCCTTCCCCACCAGCTCGGCTAAACATTTGCCCCAAATCAATCAGCCAACATTCTCGTGCAGCCACAAATCCTGCATCCAACAATAGGCCCGCAATCCCACGCGTCATGGAACTCCCATTAGCATCTCCCAAAATCTCGCAATCCAAGCCACCCGAGCCATCCACGAGAATCAATCATCCAACATCCTCGCCCCAAATCGACCCCAAATCGACGCCAACCTCTCATCTACGCAGATGATGGTGTTCCTTAAAGACCATGCCACCCCAATCCCCATCGCACCCAAGACAGATATCCGCTGCCACCCCAATCCCAATCCTCGGCGGCGGCGCCCTCCAATCCAACAAGTGGCTCTCCAATCCCCATCCTGGTATATCTCCAATCCCCATCCGGCCTGTTAATTTATATGCCCTAGCAGAATCCCCATAAGCCATTGGTACTGCTGTCAGTTTTTTTGGTTCTTTTGTTTGATTTCATCACTGTCAGTTTTGTATGATTTCATACTATCAGTTTTTTCCTATCATTTAGTTGGATGGTATGGTTAGACTATGGTAGAGAAGGAAAATATAGAGAGAGTTCTAACTTAAAACTGGTACAGTTTAAACATAGCAAGGATTTTCCTAATGTCTGACTGTATGAAAGCAGAATCCCCATCCGCCATTGGTACTGCTGTTAGTTTTTTGTTGTTGTTTTGTTTGATTTCATCAATGTTAGTTTTTCCTATCATTTAGTTGGATGGTATGGTTAGACTATGGTAGAGAAGGCAAATATAGAGAGAGTTCTAACTTAAAAGTTAAAACTGGTACAGTTTAAATATAGCAAGGATTTTCCTAATGTCTGACTGTATGAAATATAGGAAGACCTCTTAGTACAGGTTGTTCCTTAATGGTATGAATTATTCAGGTGGGATGTCCTTTTGTAACTTGGTACTAATGTTTTGATCACCATGCATAACAGCCATTGGTATGGTACTGCTGTCAGTTTTTTTGGTTGTTTTGTTTGATTTCATCACTGTCAGTTTTGTTAGATTTCATCACCTGTCAATTTTTTCCTGTCATTTAGTTAGATGGTATGGTTAGACTATGGTAGAGAAGGCAAATATAGAGAGAGTTTTAACTTAAAACTGGTACAGTTTCAACATAGCATGGATTTTTCTACTGCCTGACTGTATGAAATATTCTGACTGTATGAAATATAGGAAGACCTCTTAGTAGAGGTTGTTCCTTAATGGTATGAAATTGTTCAGGTGGGATTTCCTACTGTCAAGCAAACAAAAATAATATAAGTAGAGGCCTAAAAGTCATCAAGTTCAACCATTTATAGGGAGAGCACATGTCACTTGGTAGAATGGTTGTTACAAGGAGATAATAGTTCAAGCTGTCCTGTCCTTACTGCACTTTGGGGAGAACATATGTTACGCCATAAATTTGTCAGGTTGTTGTGTGTATTTTTTAGTTCATCAATAAAGCTAAAACTCTGCTGTCAACCTGTAACAAAGAAAAAATAGCAGTTCTATCCATGGCCTTTTTATCTAGACTGGAGAGAAACGTTAGGCAGAGCAAAAAAACATGAGTTTTTTAGAGTTCGTTCTCAGGTCTGCAACATCCATTTTTAGAGTTCGTTCTCATGTCTGCAACATCTATTTTAGAGTTGCAGTGAATTTGAATTAAATATTTGAGTTTCACTTTCTTGCTACCATAAAACAATCATGACATGGTTGTACATGATTATTGGTATTTTGTAGCCTGGATTAACCTCACTACAATTCTCTAGAGATTGTGAGATTTTGAGATAGAATATATAAACTTGAAAGCTCATGTGTTAAAAGATGACATGCATCCGGAATGTTGTAGATATCATTTAGGTGGTGTTTCAAGGACCTCTACGCATCATAGCGAGCTCTAAGGTTTGGCGAGTTTGAGTTTCCTTTTATGATCTTTTCAGTAACTCTCGCAACTCAAATTCTCGTACCCGCGCATTGGTGTTTTAGACCTACAATTGATTTTATGACCATACACTGTTTTCTACTGATATTGTCTTCTTAAAGTAGCCAATGTTGTTTTGTTAGGGTCCTCATTCGGTCACTACGATGGATTTAGAGTGGTACGCCAATTGGGTGTGTGCAAGAGTCAAATTTAGGTTCATATTGTAATGTTTGTACTGGTCTGCTACCCTGCTACACTGACATTTTTTGCTAGGCATAGTGTAGCATGTACTTTATTTATATCTATGCAAATTGTGAAATATCCGTATCAATGGTCTATATTTTTTTGCAAAATCTCAGGTTGGAGAAAAAAATCATGGTTAAAGTAGTGTTCATTTCAATCTCCATGTTGTCTGCGTAAGTGTACAACATTTCTGGTATCCACCCCATCCTCATCACACGCAAGTTCATGCGTCCCTAATCACATAAATACTATTTTTTGAATCTCAGCTTCAATTTAAATGTAGAGAATGATAGGTCGAAGTAATATCTTTGTGATAATCTGGTGCCACTTAATGAATTTGTAAGATCTCATATTTGTAGTTTCTAGAAGTTTTGTTCAACAATCTATTGTCCTTGCATGAAAAGTGAATTAGCATCAAGTTTTGATCAGTTTTGTATTTCTCTTACAATGTTTGGAATTGTGATTCTAAAATATAGAGCTTGGGCCCTTGGCAAATAATAGTTTGGTAAATGAATAGTCTACAACTTAGCCTTATACTTCTGATTTTGTTTGCATATTGTTTCTGAAATGGGAAAAGAAAGGCCAAAAGTTATCTAATGCAGCAGCCTTATACAAGTCATTCAAAGCTTATGAAGAAGACTCCAGGAGCAGCTTTAAGAAACAAGAAAGAAATTATCAGTGTCGTGTGCCGGTCATCAGAAAACTTTTCTTGACCACCAACTCCAAGCGATCTAACAGATTATTGTATAATTGCGCTGTTGGAATTGTGTCTATGGTCTGTAGCCTGTTCGGCGTGACTCAAAATATAAACCTTTGAATATACATGCAACTAGGGGTGGAAACGAGCCGAGCCGAGCTCGGCTCGGCTCGCCCATCTGGCGAGCTCAGAAAAGCGGCTCGGCTCGCTCCGGGCTCGCGAGCCGGCTCGCCGAGCCAACGAGCCTAGCCATAAATGTAAATATACTCTCTAAATTATAATATAAAATCTTAAAATATTTTAAATAACATATTTTAAATTAGTAAAATAGATATATCACTAATATAATATAGAAAATAGATTATTTTTGTATAGTAATCTCAAATAATATAAATTATTGTCTACTCGATACTAATATTATATGCTAATTAAGATTTTATGTAACAAATTATTGTTAGGTCGAGCCACGAGCCAGCTCGCGAGCTGCACCGAGCCAAGCTGGCTTGCTCTTTTCACGAGCCACAAAAACAGGCTCGGCTCGGGCTCGTTCTGAGCGTCGAGCCGGTCCGAGCCGAGCCGAGCTGCTGCGAGCCCGAGCCAGCTCGTCGAGCTCGAGCTTTTTTCCAGCCCTACATGCAACAGTCTTCAAGCTCTTATGTAGTAGTTCAATTGTTTTGTTCATTATGGCTCACCAAAACAAGGTCTAAATTTTATCTGTTATTAAACTTTAGAACATGTGTATACATGGTTGTTTTGGCGAAACATTATCACCAGGATTTTATTATACTTCTTTATACTGTTGAGGTTGTGCATGTTGCCCGAATTTCAGATAAAACTTCTTGTAGATAACTGTTCTAATCTTGTGAGGCTGCTAATGTTTATATTTAACATTGTCATTGTTATTTTTAATTTGATGAAAGTGTGTTCTATTTTTATGTTTGCAAGGTATGTAAACATCTGCTTTTAGTGATATTAACAAAAAAATATAGAATAACAATTAGTGTTTTTGCATATTAATGCATTTTTATCATATTGATTCCGTAGCAACGCACGGGCATATACCTAGTTATATATTAAAAGGGTATAAAGAGCTCTGTTATCAACACCCTATATCATCATCATCATTCACTAGTCAAGTGCCCGTGCGTTGCGACGGCACGTAAATTATCCGTGCACAATGATTACATAAAAACAAGTAACATATATTATCAATCACAATCTTATAAATTCTATTATCGATCACAATCTTATGAATTCTCTAGCAACAACCAATGAAGAATTAAACTAATACAAATCAATTTACAATATAATGTGATAATCACAAAAACAAAGTCTAAGCAGTGAGTACAATGGTTGTGCATTGCGAGGATTGTAATGGTAATGAAGTGAATATACATTAAAATTCATACCAAAAAGACGGGAATAACAAGCGAGAGCAAAAATTCTGAATCTTTGTTTCTTATCCTAAACTCCAGTATTTGCAAATAAAATCACATATATTGTATATCTAAAAACCAACTAAACACTGATGCGCTTAATAATCTTTCATATTTCTTCTGGAATATTGTCATTACATTCATTCTCCCTGTACTTCATCAACTCTACCAAGAATTTGGTCCTCAGTACACTTGAAGTCTATACATTCGGTATAAGATAACATTAAATTCAGTAAAGACAATTAGTTATAGAAAAATGATATTGACCAAGTATTAGAACTACACAGTTACTCACAGTGGAAATGCAGGGTAACCTTTTACCATTCCACGAGTGTATAAAGTTGATAACAAGAAAGCCTGACAAATCCCTACAAATTAGAATTGATCTAGGACAACTATCTGGAAAATCAGCTCTATATTGCTTAGATGCTTCAATTGCAAGGTACCTGATAGCAAGGAACTGGGACGTAAAGAAGGCTACTAAAATGCTGAAGAAAACCTTAAAATGGCGTTAGAATATAAGCTAAAATCATTACCATTTGCACAAACGTTCAAAGTTGACAGAGGTGTTAGTCAAAAAACCACTACACACTAAACCAGTTGAATCACTATGGATATTTGCCACTATGGATGAAAGGTGCTCATGAAAAAAACATCCACATGGAAGACATGTATCAAAGAAGGGGGCACTACACTTTGTTGCAGTGGAAATCATGGAATGCCATCGAAAAATAAACACCACCTCACGAAGGGAGCACTACACTTTAGCAGATATTTGATATGATTATATGACATCATTATTTAGCAAGAATAACATTACGGTTAGCAAATGTATGAACTTAAAATATTTTTTCTGTGTAGTGTGTACCCTTAACTGAAGCATGCACCTGATGAAACAATCAAAAGATACCTCAATCAAAAGATACCTGTTGTTTCTTACCATCTAATATAACATACTGAAGCATAGTATACTGAATCAGTTCGGTTTAGTTAGAATAACATTACAGTTTAATCTAATATAATACAATCAAAAGAAGTACTTGAAGAAGCACAAGGTGCGAGATTGGCTCCGTGTGATTGCAGCCAACAAGGACCACGACGTCTATGAGTTGTGGTACTTCAACATTGCTGAGAACGAGGGCGAGGAAGAAGATTAGACTGCATTGCACTTATATCTCAGTTTTGAACAGCCCATGTCAAGCACACAATGCATCAGTAGAATAGCCCACAGTAGAACATGCTGCAACAGGTCATGTTACTCCACAATAGTAGCTAGAAGATTAATTGAAGGTTTCTGTTTACAATAATTGACAACACAAGCAACAACAATGAAGCCTTTTAGTCTGATTCCATACAAATCATGCTAGATTAATCTATACACATGGCTTAGCGACAAAAAGAGATGACATACAAATCTTGAAAACAGGGTAAATAAGAACTGAGGTTGTTGGGAGTATAGATTACTTCAACAGAAAGGACAGATTTTTACATCAAAATATCTGCACGTCTCTTAACAGTTACCACGAAGAGAGAAACAGAAAGAAGACCACGCAACAACCAAAAAAAGAAAAATATCTTGTGAGATTAGTTACATAGTCGACCTGCTCTCTACCAAGCACACATCAACAAGCAATCAAAGCCAAGCATTTGACAAAATGAAGCCACTCCCCTTGTGATCTAAGCGAGCATCGGACAATCCAATCAATTCTAGGTACATCTAGGCTCTGAAATTTGAATCATAAAGGAAGTCAGCCACAGTCAATCAGGGAAGATCAGTGACATCAATGCATTCACTTCGCTTATGGAATAACAATTGAGATCAGTGCTCAAGGGTAACATCAACTCAATTACCAACATTAGGAGCCAAGGATCACACTCATACTACAACAAAACAACTTGTCTTTTTTATTTATTTCATTCACCCTATTTCATGTAACATAAGTTAAACTAAAATTCAATGGCTTAGGTGGGAAGACTTTCTGAAACATCCCTTAGGGTCAGAACTGCCAAGCCTAGTCCGTTGTCCCCAGTTGATAAAGACAAATAGCAAAGTATATGAGTGTTTCCATCATACCATAAAACATAATATGGACAACCACTGAACCACATAGCAATCTAAGTGAGTCCTAGAATACCTGGCTACCAACCAATAAAACAATAGCCAACTTCCCCTCTGAAATGGCTCTCAAGCCCCTCCTCCACCACCTTTCTTTGTCCTCAGGAGTTCTGTCGTCCACTATCGAGACACTTGACTCAGGAACAGGCTCAAAGGTTGGTATATGAGCACCTGTACTTGCATTAAAACACCATCAAATATTTGAACACTCACTGAAACTTATACTGCATATTGAAGCACGCTAAGAGAAAGCTCACCTTGTGATCTAAGCGAGCATCGGACAGTCCGATCAATTCTAGGAAGATCTAGGCTTTGAAATTCGAATCATAAAGGAAGTCAGCCACAGTCAATCAAGGAAGTTCAGTGACATCAATGCATTCACTTCGCTTATGGAATAACAATTGAGATCAGTGATCAAGGGCAACATCAACTCAATTACCTAAGGATATTCCTGCACCTGAGGCGCAAGAGACTGCTTCAGCTATTCCTGCACCTGATAAAGCACCAAATTACATGACAACTAAACATAAAAATGCAACAGAAAGGTTTCACCTGTTACAAATCGTTTACACATGTTTCCTTGACTACACTGTGCACACACCTGTTTATAAGTGCCAGTGCGGATACAACATTTGTGGTCTTGGTTGGGCGGCAACCTGTGTAAGCTTGGCTGGGCGCGAGCTTTTATTCCTACACAGCTAGATTTTTTGGTACAATTTGCTCAGGTGCATAGCGCACATGTGTGGGGATGGGAAACAACGAGGGTGTGGATGGGAATGTGAAACGACGAGGGTGGGGACATGGGAATCGGGAATGGCAGAATGCCATGGGTGGGGACATGGGAACGACAGAATGGCAGAACGCCACGGGTGGGGACATGGGAATCGGGAATGGCATAACGCCACGGGACATGGGAATCGGAATGGCAGAACCAGGAATGGTAGCCTACACCTTACCGCCTTAATAGTAGTAAAGATTTGTCTTTGGTGTAACAGAACAATGAGATGGGAATGCGAGTGGGAGGAAGTAGACTAAGCATGACTTGAGTTTCATTGACCATGCCTAAAACATTACTATATGTGCCTAATAATAACAAAAACACAAGCTGTTTTTTATGAAAATAGCAAAGCAAGGCTAGAGAATATACTGCTGCTAAAGTAATCACCTGATCCTTGCACCTGCAAAAAGGTAGGACATGAAGACTGCAAGTAATCCAATATACTGCTGCCAAAGTAAATGGTCAAGTAGACCAATCAAAGTCTTTAAATATTCCTAAATCATTCTAGCGAATCCTTCAATTTCTTTAGAATATTATTGCGTTGTGGATCTTGATTGAAGCAAGTCAGCACCAGTCGTGTTTCAGACTTAAAAATAAGGTACGACTGAAGCTGCCAATTTCCATACCTTATCGCAATGGGGTACTGTAGGAAGAGTCCGTCCAGGATGCGACAGAGCTTGCTGCAGTGTAGGGAGTGCCCGCCGCAGATGTACCACCGCCCACCAATACCCTGCACATAAATGTCATCGAGCGAGAACCTATGTATGAATTGCGGGCCAACCAATACTTGACAGATAAACCTTGAATCTGCTTCCCATACTCCAAACTGTTAATAACAACTCCCAAAACGGAACTTGTTCGAGGTGATGCAACCCAGCAAACATGTGTATATCATAGAGAAAGGAATTGATCTTTGGCAAAACATTACTGTATGTGCTTGATAATTCAGTGTAAAGAGAAGTGGGTAAAAGATAGAGCATGTACTATTACAAGACGTTTTGCATGAAATGTGCAGATATGATGATACACTTGCTAGTGCATGAGAAAATGCCAAATGAAATATTATCACATATAATCCAAGGCAGACAGTGCTAGAGGCTCCCACATGAGTAGGGTCTAGGAAAAAGATAAATCAAAAAGTTTACATTTGTTTGTTGCTAACAAGAACAGAATGACATTAATGGAATGAGTTGAACCATTGGACAGGAATAAGACTGATCTAATCTGTACGGAGTTCATTGGCCTGGAACACTAACTGGGTCAGATGTGCATTTCTATTCAAGCATTGCTATGTGCTCTATCAGTTACAATTATAGCCAAAATTACGATGCTTTGGTGAAAAATGTAAGAACTACACCCTAACTGAACAAGAGCCTAACTAATATACCCTAGCACGAGATGAAAAGAAAAAAAGATCAACATAGAACCAAACATGTATTCAAAATACTAGTGTTTGGTATATATGACCTTAAACTCAGTACACTAAAATCATGTTTACAAAGTCAAACGAGATTCTAACAGAACAATTAAATTGACATGTACACCATTGAACTAAACCTAGACAAACGGGATTCGAACAGACTAAGGCTTATGAAGCTGTCCAAGAACAGTTTCAAAATATGAACCGGTCATCTATAATTAATAATACTAAACGTGGTGCTTCCTTGCTAATTGTCATCATGCCTGGCTTCTATGGCAAGCTGTGTTTATTTTGTTTGGCATCACAACTACCACAAAAATTGTCTTAATAGTAGTCAAACAAAAATACCCTCCGTCCAATCACATATTATTGTCTAGTGATGCAAACCTATTATTATCTTATTTTCTGCTAACAATAACATAATGACATTATTGGAGTGAGTTGAACCATTGGCAAGGAAGAAGACTGATCTAATCTGTATGGAGCTCATTGGCCTAGAACATTAACCGGGTCAGATGTGCTTTTCTATTCAAGCCCAGCTCTGTGCTCTATCCGTTAAAATTAGAGCTAAAATTATGATGCTTTGATGCAAAATGTAAGAACTACACCCTAGCTGAACAAGACCCTAACTGATATAGCCTAACAAGAACCAAACATGTATTCAAAATACCAGTGTTTGATATATATTACCTCGAACTCAGTACACTGAAATTAGAACAATTAAATTGACATGTACACCATTGAACTGAACCTAGACAAACGGGATTCGAACAGATTCACAATGAAATAAACAAGATTGTACTGAACCATTGAGAGAACAGAGACAACGGAACTAAACAAGACTAACACAAATTAGACGAGAACTTACTGTAGGACTTTTGGACAGATGAACAACAAGCACAGATTACGTTTCACTGTTGCCTGTGGAAGCTTCACGGTTGCCTGTGCATGAGGTTGGGGTGGGCGGGTGGCGGCCTTGCCTGTGGAAGTTCCACAGGTGTTACACAAGGAGGATTTCTTAAATAGATGGTGGGCTTGCTGTAATCTGTGCTTGCTGTAGACCTAAGGTAGATGGCGGGCTCTAACGCCTGGAAGGGGATCCAAGCGTGAAGATGGCGGATGGAAGGGAGGCGCGCAGGTGTTCTTGTGGAAGGGAGGCGGAGATGGCCGGCCAATGGAATGGGATCGCTGCCGTTGGACGGAGGGCGCCAAGGATGGCAGGGGATCCAAGCGCGATTCAAGGCGGGGCGATGATCGTGGAGATTGCTTCCCTCTCCCCCGCGGCAGGCGTGGACGGGGGAGTGGGAGAGGGGCAGTACCGCATGGACGGGGGAGTGGGAGAGGGGCAGTAGAACCACGATGTACGCGTGGGAGAGGGGTAGGGGCAGCAGAACCATCGCGAGTGGAAGCATCACCCTCCACCTCGGCCTCCACCTTCGTCGCCACCATGACCTTGGTCTAGACCCGGATTGAGGCCTCCGCCGTCGCCGCAGCAGCCTGGACGTGGATCTAGTCCTCGATCATCGCCGCCACAACCTGGACGCGCAGATCTGGAGCGGCTTGGAGCCCATTCGCATGAACCCCCACGCCACGGACACCGTCCAGCGGTTCGCGCTGTCGTAGCAGATGGACTGCTGCATCAGCCCCGCCGTGTCCAGCTTCACCGGCCCGTCGAACAGCCGCCGCACCACCGAGGGGCGCGACCTCGCGTCCGGGAACAGTGGCTTCACTACGTCGAGGTGGTGAAGCGTCACGATCGGCGCCACCGGGTGGGACGCGAGGAGGCCGAGGAGGTCGCCGTACACGTCGTACTGGTGGAACCCTGGGTGCTTGGTGAGCGGCACGCCCAGCTCCGCCATACATGCCTGGATCCGGTCGTCGCTGTCGTACAGCGCCGGGTACCGGCGGAGGCAGCCATCCTGCAGATGAGGCGGGCGGTTGGTGCGGGGTGGGGAGGGGGAGGGCACGGCTGGATCTGCGTGGACAGGGATGGGGCGCGTGCGGCTGGATGGCATAGGCAATAGAAACGGATGGTCCAGATAGATGGGAGGCAGAACGGCGGAACGACAGAACGAGGGGAGATAGACTACTATTGCTTACTTAATAAGTAGTAGAGATTCATTCATCACTATAATCCAACAGTTTAAACTTTGAAAATTGACCCAACCAAATCACCTCACACACATAAATTCTATTAAATCCACCAAATAAATTACACTTAAAATTAACACACTATTAAAACCAACGACAGTTCAAATCACTAAATAACACTCTATTTTACTCACTCAAATCTAATAAATAATATCCTCTCGTGTACCGCTCCAGGCTCGCCCCTTCCCCCTCAGTCGCGTCATCGCGTCAACTCCTTTCCTCCCCTTTGCGAGATCGCGAATCTGAACGTCAATAACTCAATGCATGGAATTCTGATGCAGCGTGCACTACATTATTCCTGCACCCTTCTCTTCCTCTTAAAATTTAAAACCTAGCATGG
Organism: Zea mays; assembly: GCF_902167145.1. Lineage (NCBI taxonomy): Eukaryota > Viridiplantae > Streptophyta > Magnoliopsida > Poales > Poaceae > Zea > Zea mays. The sequence continues at coordinate 248,843,525 of NC_050096.1, read as the reverse complement.
CCAGCATTGAAACCTATTTTCTTAAGCAAAAAGAGAGACGAAAACTTGTGATTCCTCTCTCTAGACAGCTCATTGTTCCTCCAATAAAATTCTTTCCCACCCGTCAGTTCACGCCGCCGCCTCAACATCCACCACCAGTGCCATGTTCCTAAATCCCAATGGGGAGAAAAGTAGAGTAGTATCTACACAAGTATGTTCCCACTACTAAACAAATCGCTCCAACCAACTCAGGAATCGCAATAAACAAGTATAGCTTTCGTATGTACACACATGTTCTTCAACTTGCACAACTATTATTGTTCCGCGGTGCCTAGTAGGTAAATGGCGCTTGAATTGTTGCATGGAAAACCATCCTTGTTCTATTCCAAGCAAAATCCTTTTTTTTTTGAGTGAGTTTGATATCGCTAACCACGTTTACCTCGTACGTAGGTAGTATGTTCCAAGCAAAATCCTGGGATTAGCCCTTTCATTTTTTTTTCATTTTGCTTAGGGAAGGGACGATTATATTGATACATTGGCGTGGCACATACCTGAACTATCTAGAAAAATCCATATATAATATTCTTCCTTGATGGTATTCACTTGTGTAAGCAACGCTATTCAAAAAGACAGCCTTGCTGAACAACAACGACGGCAAAGTGAAATAATCCTCATGCCAAATCAGTCGATCAATCCAAAATATTAGATATGTCACACTATCATATCCAATGTCCTAGAACTAAACTAGAATGTGTCTACAGGATCAAGTAACATTGACAGTTACATTAACAAGTATATAACATATTGTTGGCACCAATCTAGCACCAATCACTAACGAGATGTACCGACGACGGTATTCTCTATGGTGGCGCGGACTGTCTGTGGCCTAGTGCCAGACAGTCCGCGACCCTGCAGCAGGAGCGGGTGTTCCCTGCGTTGAGTCGGAGGGTCTGTGTGTGGAGCTCGGACAGTCGGCGCGTGCGCTAGGACGGCGGCGATCAACAACAGCACCTGGATCTCGCCCCCCTCCACAAGGACTTCGTCAAGGAGGAGAGATCCTAGGTCTGCCTTGGGGTCTGCAGGCCACCCCAAGACGCCTCCAGACAACATAGAGTCAAAGAGAGGTGAAGATGAAGATAGAAGAAAGCTACATTACTTCTACTTCTAGGGCAAGAAAGTAAAGGAATAAAAGATAGATCGATTTGGTTCGATTGTTGGTGCCCGCAATCGGTCGTACCCCTTCATATATATAAGGGAGGTCTGGACTGTTCCTAGGCGGTCCCCAACAGAATCCGCGGATTTATATGGATAAACATGAACGAAAAAGGGGGCTAAACTGCCTGATCTGATCTTCATGTGGACCGTCCCGCCTATAGGTGGTCCGTCCGCGGCCCGGACCGTCTGGCATCAGAGGCAGATCGTCCGTTCTCTCAAGGTGGCACATATGGTGCTCAACACATGCCCTTGCCTTTTAGGAAATATAAGCGAACCAAAAGCACCCGGTACAAGCATTAGCAACCTGATGTGTGAACATCAGTTTTCTAAGCATCTTGCCATACACTTGGATGATACCACTTCAGGAAACGACATTCAATGCCTTAGGTAGTTTATCAACATGCAGAGTCCGTAACATAAACGCATTATCATATATTACTTATGCAACTCTGAAAGGACCTTCCCAGCTTGGGGACCACTTGCCAAACTTATGATCCCTACTCCTTAACGGCAAGACTTTCCAGACTAGATCTCCAACTTGGAATGACTTAGCATTCACCTTCTTGTTATAGACCTTGGTGATAATGATCTTATCCGTCTCGGTCTCCCTTAGAGCTAGCATCCTCTTGTCGATCACCTCATTAATGTTGTCCAATAGAATGGTCATTTTGCCTAGCAAATCCGATAGCGTTTAGGCTTATCTCCACAGGTAAAATAACTTCTTGTCCATACACAAGCTCGAAGGGAGACACTTTAGTAGCACGATGATTAGATATTCTATGAGCCCACAAAGCCTCAGATAACACCTTGTGCCAATGTCTAGGATGATCAGCTATCTTTCTTTTAATAAGGCCGATTAAAGTCCAATTACTCGACTCGACCTGACCATTGTCCTGAGCGTAATATGGAAAAATTGAGCTATTAATCTTATATAATTCAGTAAACTCACGTACCTCCTTTGACAGGAACCCAATAGCAACAATCACAGAACAGCTTCAGACCACTAGCCCAAGGAGGTGGAAGAGGAGGAAGAAGTTTGGAGGAAGTTTTAACTCTTAACCAAGGAAGATGTTTTGTCTTTTCTATGGAGAAGACAAGGGACATAGGACAAGGACTTGCCAGGTAACAATTCAAAATCAGAAAGAATGTCGAAGCTAAGGCATGATAAAGCCAGCCAAAATAAGTCTTTCACACCTCTTCATACTGCTCTCCATTTATCCTAGAGTATGTTCGTAACTAGCAGCCAAACCCACAAGCCTCGAGGTCTGTTGCTTCAGCAAGTCACTCTTCGGCTTGTTGGATCATGCCTCAGCCATTCATACTAGCATGTTCATCATACAAGCAGCAACCTTCAGGTCCATCCCAGATCCTGCAATAGTTTGCTGCACAAAACACACCACAACGAGATGTAAGGGAACAATCTAAAGCCAGAACAGTCAATAGTGCCATCCCAGAATCAAAGCACACCTACTAAAGCGCCTGAGGGGCTGGGCCAAAGAGGCAAAGCTATAAAAGGCAAATTCGAAAATTCTATTGTAATTTCAATTTATGTCTTTTCTTTACATCTCTAAAAAAATTTAGAAGGTATACTCTTCGACTATATGTAATAAATCTGAGATTACACCATCGAGTGTGATGCTAAACTTGTAAAAGCCCCGAAGTTGTTCCTAAGGGATTGCAAAGATCAATGAAACACCTAGTAAAGGTGTAAAAGCTCCAAAGTCATTTCTAAGGGAATGCATATGTAATATCCTGGCCCAAGGCTTAATAGAATTAATAATGTATTCATATCAACAAGGTGCATCTACTGTTTTAGAAGTCTACCTCGAAAGAACCTCTAAGTTAAGCATGCTTGGCTTGGAGCAATTTGGGATGGGTGACCGACCGAGAAGTTTTCTCGAGTGCGCATGAGTGAGGACAAAGTGAGCACAAAAGACTTGTGTTGGTCTGTGGGGATGATATATGGTCTTAGAGGGCTGCCAGGAGTAAGTATCGTCGGTCCTGGAGTGGACAAGGTGTTATAGCAGAGCTCAATGAATACACCAAGTAAAGGTGCAAAAGTTCTGAAGTCATTACTAAGGGAACACAGAGTTCATAGAAAACACCTAGTAAAGGTGCAAAAGTTCCAAAGTCGTTCCTAAGGAAATTCATAGCTCATAGAAAACACCTAGTAAAGGTGTACAGATGAAAAGGACTCTGAAGCCGTTCCCAAGAGAACATAGAGCAAAATGTTAAAATCCGAAGGCACATTTGAGTTACCCGTTATCATTATACTTTTGTATCACATAAATTTTCCATCATTCCATATCTATGTAAAGAGTATACAAAGAGACAGAAGGGCAAAGAAGGAAAAATCAGTTTTCTTCAGCAGCTAGATATCTTCCAAGGTATTTTCGACTAAAATAGGAACTTCAGTTGAAAGACGATTTCTTACGAAGCGTGAAAAGATGGGAAGGTGTTTTTTCACCTTCGGCTCAAAACGGTATGTATACTTATTTCACGCTGCATAAAGAAATATCACAGAATCCTCACACCAAGCATGAATTTCACACAATTGTTCATATACACAACAGACATATCTTGAAAAAGGTTTTTTACAACAGCTCTCAAGTCTTCATTCAAAACTCTTTCGTCGATATCATTCAATGCTTTATCAACAGCTTCATCTATTGCTTTGTGTACCACCTCGAGCTCAGCCAAGAAATCCTTCAACTCCGGGTCATTTTTAGGATTATATGGATCCGGTAGTGGGGAAGGGCAACTGTAACACCCTCAATTGGGGGTATAAAATTTATTCTCTAATGCCTACCAAATTTAGGTGTTACCTCTTGTTTCTCTCTCTCTAGTTTTCTTCTCTCTTTATTTTTTTATTAGAATTGTGTCTATTAGATGGGAGATTAACTATTTCTTTAATATATCAAAAACCTATGTGAGTCATGAAATGTTGCATCATGCTAAGCCTAAATTATTATTTTGTTTGATGCACATGTTTGAATAATTTGAATTTGAATTGAGGTTGAATTTGGTTTGAATTTCCTAGAGAAAATAAAAAGAAAAGCATTTCAAAATTTAGTAAAAGGAAAATGCTAATTCGGCCCAAGCAGCCCAACTGAGCCCAGCTAGGCCGTGCACACGCGCCACCTCCACCTGATAGGTGGGTCCCACCTGTCAGCGACAGTCCACACCCGCGCGTTCTCCCTCTGTCCAGTGGGGCCAACCTGTCGCCGCCAACTTCCCTCGCGCGCGCCCCGCTCTCTCTCTATCCCGCGGGCCCCGCCCGTCAGCGCCGCAAACCATTCATCCGCGCGCTCGCTCTCTTTCTCTTACCACGGTGTTGACTCAGTATGCTTCTACCACTTCTATGTACATGTCACCCATCCTTCTGTCATTGCAAAAATTATTGTGTTGTTCATCTATTGTTTTGGGTGTTAGTTTTTTGTTGTGCTAAGGACTGAACATATTTTTGGTGTGTTAATACTTTATTTTTTGGTTGCACGTGGGTTGTGTTATTCTAATGATGGCTCGTGGATCCTGCAAAATATGTGTTAAGATTTGCAGATCCATGCGGGCACTAACACAGGGTGCTCGTCCCTTGTGTTCTTGGCTCTTGCATGCATTAGGTCGTTTCTGAGACCACATTCGCGCAATAGACTCCATGGTGTTTGAAGTTGTTGAATTGGATGGAGCAACAATGATTTGTCAGGCTAACAGTAAAAGAAAAGATTATTTGTTGGTTTCAAACGTTAGTAATTGCTATGAAGTACCATAATTTGTACGGAGCGCATCCAGTTTTTATTGATGTCTGACTTTAGCAACCACTCCATATTTTGATCAATCTTTTTTATAAGTTTGAGTTCATGTGACTTATTTTAGAAACTTGAGCTCACAAACTTTCTCTTATTTGATCTATGTATGGTGGAATTATGTCATTCTATAATCTCTATTCGTTCAGTCAGTCGTTGTGAACTCTCTTCTAATCGCTCCCTTCATTGGTCGTGTTATACCAAGACATATTAGATGGAGTAAACAACAACATAAGTTAGTCAAATAAAAAAATATTATACGAAGAGACAATAAATAAAAAATCTTGAGATCTTTTTGGTGGATAGTTTACGTGGGTATTGTTGTGAGCCGTCGCAATTTACGGGCAATCGACTAGTATATATATAGTTATAGTATTTAGAGCCCTGGGCTCTGTATAACTATTGGAAGCCCCAATCACCCATCGACCAGGTGCGTAGACCGCACCAGGCCCTTTTTGGCTTATTATACCTAACTGCTTAAGACAAATTATAATATGAGTTATGCTAATGTGTGTAACAATTTATGCAAATCCATGGGCCATCACGTAGATTTCGTCCCACATATTACGTGCATAGGGCCCACGATCCCACCCAGCGCTCGCAGTTATCCAGTCCCACACCGCCACTATAAAAACACTCACACGCCGCCAGGGATTAGGTTTTTGCGGCGGCGGCAGTTCCCTCGGGCGTGCGAGCGCCGGTGATCCTGGGGGCCAGCAGCGGTGCCGCCCCGAGGCAGGCGACCGACGGTGGCGCTCCACCAGGAACGAGCGACAGCAACGCTCCAGAGGCGGGCGCGCAAGCGGCGACAGCGTTCTCGAAGCGGACGGATGGCGGCAGCGCACCCTAGGCCCGATGGCAACGGCGTTTGTTTCGTCTGTCTCTGTGATGGCCACCGCCGCTACCGCACCAGCGTCTGTGGCGCCGTCCTCTGCGCCAAAGGCCAACAATAGCAGGAAGGCGGTGCTGCCTGGGACATCCTCGTTGTCATCAAGCGCGTCAAGGAGTCGGCGGCGCTCAGGGACATCCTCGTTGTCATCATGTCGTCGGAGAACGTGCCCACCCGCATCATCCCGCTGCCTGGAGGAGTTCGACCTGCGCCTTGCCGTAATTTAGGCCCTATTCGTCGTTACGAAATAAATTGATGATGTACGCTAAAATTTGTACCCATTTACACTGTTTTGGTTCACGTTTTACGCTGAAATTTGACCGAGCCAGAATCCGTGCACGATCGAACGTGCGCAATTTTCACGCCGTAATTTTCGGGCCCCATTCGCTGTTACGAAACAGGTCTATAATTTACGTAAATTTCATATTCATTTACGCTATTTCGGTTCACATTTTATGATTAAATCCACCGAGCCAGAACCCTAGCACGATCGGCTGCACGCGATTTTCACGCCGTAATTTTGGGCCCCGTTTGCTGTTACAAAATAGAGTATAGGATTTACGCTAATTTTCGTATTCATTTACGCTGTTTTAGCTCACGTTTTACGCTGGAATCCGCCCGAGCCAGAACCCGCGCACGATCGGCTGCACGCGATTTTCAAGCCGTAATTTTGGGCTCTATTTGCTGTTACAAAACAGATATACGATTTGAGCTAAATTTCGTACTCATTTACGATGTTTTAGCTCACGGTTTACGCTGGAATCGGTCCGAGCCAGGACCCGTGCACGATCGACTGCACGCGATTTTCACACCGTAATTTTAGGCCTCGTTTGCTGTTACAAAACAGATATAGGATTTACGCTAAATTTCGTACTCATTTACGCTGGAATCGACCCGAGCCAGGACCCGCGCACGATCGGTTGCACGCGATTTTCACGCCGTAATTTTAGGCCCCGTTTGCTGTTACAAAACAGATATAAGATTTACGCTAAATTTCGTACTCATTTACGTTGTTTTAGCTCACGGTTTACGCTGAAATCCGCCCGAGCCAGAACCAGAACCACATACTGCATGATTTATGCTGTCAAGTACATGTCATTATGCAGTCGTAAACGCTGTCCACAGTGTCATATTCGTTCCACGTGATTCGGGCGTCAAAAGATTCTTTTGTGCATGGTTTACGCATCTTTATTCATATATATATGCATTCGTATATTGCCTTACGCTTGTCGTCCTGGATTCTTGGTTGTCGACTGCATGGCTGACGCAAGCACGCGGGTGCTGGGTCGACCGCGTCCTGGCTGGAGCTTCCATTAGTAGGGAAAGCCTAGGGCTTCCATTACCTCTTCCCTATATATATATATATATATATATATATATATATATATATATATATATATCTACTATCCCATATGAGCAGAGCGAGGGCGTCCACCACCAGCCGTGCCCCCGCCCACGAGTTAGGCCGCCGCCCTCGCAAGCCACACCGCCCGCGATCCCCGGCGCGCTTCTTCCCGCTCCTGCGCAAGCCACACCGCCCGCGATCCCCGACGCCGTGATACCAGCCACCCGCGCAAGCCACACCGCCCCCATCCCCCGGCGCCCTCGCTTCCCGCGCGCGTCGCCCGCGCCGCCGGTAATCCCGCCCATCCACCACGCCGTGATGCCCCGCGCCGTGATCCCCACCGTGGGGTTTCCCGAGGTCTCAACGCCCGCGCCCCCGCCCATGGTGTTTGAGCTCGACAACGCCGACAGTGTGCGATCTCTCCTTCCCCGCGGCGCCCAAATCCGTCGAGGGCTTCCCCACAACGCCGTCCTTCCCCGCGGCACCCAAATCCCGCCATGGTCGAGGGCTTCCTATACGCACCCCCAAGCCGACGTCTGCACCTCCGTCCCCGCCCCCATCATCCACGCAATCCATCGTGGTCTGCCCCCTGTGCCGCGTCTGAGCCTCGAGCCAGCTAACGACGGAGGTCCGCGCCCCTCGCCGCCGCACCCACACCCTTCCCCGCCCCCACCGTGCTCGCCCCCCGCTGCCGGTGTGGCGCTTCGGGGCGACATGATGGAGGCGACCAAGACCATAGGTATCCTGTAAGTACTCTTGCTTAGCTACTTCGATCTGCAGGTCCTTCAATCTCCGAGAATTTGACTGGAAGATTCGAACGTGACCGTTTTTCCACATTGCTTTGATGTTGATCTGTGTAGGTCGCGTCGTGTCCGCTAGCCCATGGTGATTTACGCCTTCTTGATGCTACAAAACCTGATGCTCGCTGACCATCGTTCCTCTTCAAAGTTGGCACAGAGGTGGGTGTGCTTGGTAATTGTTTTTTCATGTGGTCAGAAGATAGAAGTTCTGCTATTGCTAGCAATTATATTCTGGGCTCAATGCAGATTGTGATCAACTCTTGTTGTGCGGCATTTGCAGAGGGTGTAAAAGAGGGGAAATGATTTTTGGGCGGAGTTTGAACTGTACGTTGATGACCTTCTTGTTGGTGTAGCCATTGATATTGCAATTGTGGGGCTGCGGGCTCCATATGTGATAATTGGGAAGGGGTTTGCTTCAACTGGGCTCTTTGGAAGGTTTAGCAGGATGGCTGGATTTTTGCCAATCAGGTGATTTTTTTTCCTGGTTGTTGTCTATGGAGCTTTGTACCGCACCATGAATACGAACTGAACTTGAAAGTCTGTTTAGACTGTATACCACTCACATGTCCGTTTTTTACACCTATGAAATGCAAAAGATATGGAACTTTGACTTAAAACGATCTATTTTCTGTATGGCGCTAGGATTTTAAAACTCCCTGCGTTGAAAAATTGTTATCAACAATTAGGGCGTGGGATACTGATAACAGTAATAGGCTACAATATACCAGAGTATTTGAGCTGATGATCCATGCACGAATCCAAGACTAAGTTAGTCTCCACATGGAATTATGGTCCCAACGGTCCAATCATATCCAAGGCATATATTAATTATATTAGTAACACACTTAGTAAGCACACCCACTTGTGACCTGTCCATACAGAGGTACAGGGTTTCCAGAAGTATGGATGGAAAAGGGAATTAAACAGCGGCAGGGGAGATGGATGGAGGAGGTAACATAGCATCAAGGTGAACAACATGAGAGGAGGCAGATAACAGGAGTGACAAATGATGTGGTGCTGCTTGACCAAACCAACACAACCCAACCCAACCCAACCACACACACTCTCTCTCTCTACAAAATTTGCTTTATTCATTGTGTATCTTAATTTCTGAATTTATCTTAAGCTTGTACATAAAATTTGTTGTCATTGCTTGCTCTTTTTAGGTGACTGTTTATTCCAAACAGTTATTTTATGTGATTGACATTTGAGTTCTGCGTTGAAAACTGATTACCAATGGATGAATTTATATGGCCATTGTGTATGAGTCAACGCCATAATAATCCTCTCCATGTTTTGTGTGTATATGGTACCTGTGCATGATATCACTGGTTGAGCATGAGTGGGGGATATCTTCTTTCAGATTTATATTTTATGTCAAGATGGAAATACGACATTGAGAGAAGGAAAATAGGGCTCATGATCTCAGCCACTATGAACTTTGTGGCAAAATATTCTCTGGACGACGTATTTTTTATTGACATGTCACTGAATGTTTGTTCACTCTATACTTAATGTTATCAGTGGAAGGTCAGATGATCGACAGTGAACATACTGGGCACTATAATTTCTCATCTGAGAAAACAAGCCAGAATTTTGATCATCCATTTATGAGAAAATATTTCTGAATTCCATGTGGTGTTTTTTTGTTGCCTCTTTTTGTGCCTTTTCTGTTATCTTAACTGTGTTGCACACTTATGAGGATATGATGACCCTTTCCCCAGATGATCGACAGGAGCCTCCTAGATTTCCTTTCCCAAAGATCTTCAAGCAAGCCTCCTTTTGTAAAAAACAAACCACAACAGGGTATTGGAAATATGCAAAAGGGATTGGTTCAAGAACCGAGAATAAACAGGGGGCGCTAAGGCATTGATACTAAAAAAATATTAAATAGTCGTTTCCATTTAAGGCACTGAATTTTGTCAATTTATTTAGTCTAGCTGACAGCCTAACAGAGAAAGTGTGGAACATCTTGTTTTGGTGTTTGTATTAAGAAAAAATCTATATTGAAAATCACAATTAGAGCCAGGAACAATGTATTCACGTAATAAGAATGCCACTAGATGTGGAACAGTGACTGAAATAAGACAAGACATCTTTTGAATAGCAGAGTATGCACTTTATGTCAGCTTTGTATCCTTGAATAAGAAATACCTTGAAGCCTCTGAATTCATACATATCTGCAGAGATACTGAAACTCAACTTTCACGAGAGGAAGGAGAACGCTTGGGAAGATTCAAGCTCAGATGACATTTCTGGTGTTATCGCACGCTTTGATGGTGCTGACCTTCAGGTTTATGAAACCCTCACTCTCTATTATCTCTATATATGAAATAGACAATTTGGTTCTCAGTCCCAGTGACGGTCAGGCTTCCTGTGCATGTTCAATGATAAGGCAGTGTCCAGTAGTTTCAATGATAAGGTAACTTTAGTGGATGTTTTTTGAAGCCACAGTTATATTGAATCCATCTGCTTCTATATTGTTTGGCAGTCAAGTCAATGCCACAATTGTGAGATATTGAAATCGATGATAATATATGTCAGCTCCGGCGAACGAGAAGGCGTACCGCAGGTCCATGAAGCGTGCCTGCCTAGCCGTTGCGGCTGTTCTCCGCGAGGTCTGGTCACTGAGCGTTTACCATTTTATGGCCCACTATCTCCCTCCTTGCCATGGCTTGGTATGGCGTGGCGCCTGGATTTTAGCCGCTGATCGGAATTGTCGAGTGCGTAGGGTACAATTGGGATCGGGAGATTGGGGCACACTGTCCATTTGCGTCAGTGAGACGTGGTGCATTATAAACTGATCCGACCATGGCCTACTTGTTTTCAGTCCTATAAATTTGGGGTTTCTGGGTGACTAATTTTATTACCGTAGCTTCAGGAGGTTGTTGCTGTTCAAAGGATAACTTCAGGTTGTGCTGGACCATTCACGTTTGCACCATGAGCACTGGGACAGTACGATGTGTCGATGTGATATTTTGATCATGTGGAAATGCAATCTTCAGATCCGTCCTTGTAGATTCTGTTTTCAGTAGTGGGTTCCTGATGATGTTTTGTACATTTCTAGGGCAGTGGCACAAGCCTGGACGCCGTTGCTGCTGCCATTCAAATTTTGGAGGTTAGTGCTGTTGCTATATGACCTACTGTACCTTTACTCTTGTAGTATCTATGTATAAATAATTTTTAAAAACATTGGTATGAAGATATATTTTGTGCACATAAATGAAACATGTATGTGATAAATGCAACTGTGGTGGCAGAGAATGTGGTGATCGCGGTTAGGGCAGCCACAAGACGCCCATCATCTGGGTGAGGCGATAGCATCATACTTGTCATCATCCTGTCACATAGCTTTGGTATTATTTCTGGTTTTTGGCTCATGTGCACGTTTGCTGGTATTACTAATCGTTTTCACTTTAGTTACAATGATCACCTAAATCCATGGTTTTTATTGCCTATAGTTGTTAATGTTTCTCTGGTTCTGCAGTAGTTGCCTGAAAACTAAAAGTATATGCACACTTCTCTATTTCAGGCATAAAGTTATGGGGCTTTATGCTGTTCGTTGGAGACTGTACATGTGGACATAAGTCTATGTTGGATCAGAAATGTGATTTATTAGAGTTAAGAAAATTGATGTGTATGATATAGACTTTGGAGCTGGGACTAATGCTCGTTTACATCTTATTATTGTTGTTGTATGCTTGTGTGCTTAATTTGTTGTTTCTATAGATTAATGTGAGGTATAATCTTGTTTTCGGCTCTTTTGATGTTGTAGGTGTTGAGTGCAAGAAATCACATGCAAGCTAGATTGTGTTGGACAAGTAATGGTCAACTACTAAATCAGTAGTTTCTTTAATACATCATGCATTATCTAATTTTTATTTTTTCTTATTAAATTGTATGTTGCTGCTGCTCAAGGATTTGAAGCATGAGAAGCGTTGTGGGAGAGAAGCTTCAGTGCAACATTGTTGTTCTATAGGGATCAACGTCCTCAAGGTCACTTGGAAAACTTTCACGAAAAACTCGTAATGCAAGCATATGTTTTATTGGAAAAGTTTTCTAAGCTGAATTTCTGAAAGCCTCCTCACTCCTTTAGTTATGCTGAATTGGAATTTGCAACTAGAGGTTTCTCACAAGTAAATTTCTTAGCTAAAGGTGGATTTTGGTCATTTCATCGACATGTCATTTCTAATGGTGGTGGTGTTTGTTAGCTACAAAATCATCAATCAAAGATTGTAATTATATTGTATCACTGTTTTGTATCAATTTTTAAGCTGCCGTAGCAACGCACGGGCACCCTACTAGTATATATATATATATATATATATTGTTTGAAAATTTGAAAAAGGTGGAAAACAACCACTGGCGGCTAAATAAAGAAAACCGCTAGTGGAAAGTGTCGATTTTCGCTGGCGGTTCTAAATAAGCGCCAGTAAAAATGTTGATTTTCACTAATCCTAGCATCGACGGTACTAAAAAAATGTTAGTGCAAATAGCTATAGAACCCTCGCTGCATAAGGTTATGTGTACTAGTGCGTTAGGAGCCAATGCATGTAACTAGCTACATGTCTAGCAGCTCCTAATATAAAAAACAACTTGTACGTACGGCGTACGTGATGGCATGGGCGCCAATTAAGTGATGGAGCTAGGAGCGCTCAGCTGGAATAAATAATAAACAACGTGGAAGGTTCTCCGACGGCTTGCCTAGCTCTCCCCTCACATGGCGGCCAGCAACTTTCGAGCGCCCATCCGCATGGCGCATACACAAGAATATTGCAACCACCGGAACGCTCTCGCCAACTGAAGCACATGCAAGAATCTGCGGCCACGCCTTTGGAAGGATCATGCATGCATGCATGCCGCCTTATTTTAAATAATTAATCAACCGGCCGCGTACGTCTTTATTCTAGCTTAATTAATGTACTATTTCCGATCCAGATTATATTAGTCTCTACTACCAAAAAGGTCGTAGTAGTAGAAGTAGAAAGCTGGTTTATAGTAGTTTGTTGGGTTCCCGATCGAGGCGGATTGGGAGAATGATGATGATCGAATGAGCTTTTGGGATCCGTGTCCTATGATTACAACATCGATCGTACGTCGTCCCTTCAACGCTTGCGCGGTAAAATAATCGTGTGTGTCTGCCTTTTGCACGAGAGTGCACCGGATTTACGTGCTCTGTCAGAGAATAATGAGCCGCTGGACCACTAGTGTATTTATATGCGTACACTGCACACAAACATATATATATGTGGGGCCGCGTTGTGTGTTAGCAGGTAGTAGTAAGTACAAGCTAGCTAGGATGAATTACCGTGGCATGCATGGAAACCGCGTGTGAGAGGTCAACTGTACGTGACATGACAAGCCACAACAACAGTGTGTGGTCGTGGTACAATACAACGGCAGTGGTCCGTGTGGTTGGTACAGGAGCAGAGACACGCGTTTGCAAACGCTGCGTGCGTTGCGCTGGGCTGGGTACCCACCGTTATTTGCGTACGTGCACGTCAGGCAAATTAAGGATGCAGGAGCTTAAAATATGTTTGGTTTGAAATCAAAGTAGGAGGAGCATTTAGGTACCTTTGCTCAACACAACAATTAGCTAGTAATAATAAGTAAGTCATCGTTTATCACTCTTCAAAATACATTAGAAGCCAAACGTACGTACGACGTCAGCTAGCCGCGCGTGTTTTTTTTTTACAATTTCACGGGCGGGCTAAACGACCGTCAGTTTTGTTCCTTTCACTTCATTCTCTAGTGTTTTTCTTCCGGGTCCACAAAACATCCGCCATGCATGTTTATTAAATATGTTTATTACATTTGTTTATTATACATAATGTTGTTATATTTGCATCAGCTCGCATCTTGCATTGCAGGTTCCAGCTCGGCATCTCTGGCACAGAGACGCGCCCTCAACCAACACCCCCTCTCTAGCTCTCTGAATCTGTGCTTCTGTTGGGAAGGAAGGAAGGTTGATATACTCCCCAGCTCCCCCATGCTCCTCTCGCTCCTGTGATGAAGCCAATGGCCACCAATGGCATGGCCCCTTCCTTCTACCCGGCCAACTTCCTCCTCCAAATGCAGCAAGCCCTGCCTCACCACTACCAGCAGCAGGAGCAGCACCATGAAGGCCACGACGACGAGGACCACGAGGCGGCGCACCATCTCCTGGCTCCCCCTCCCGCGGCCCTCGTCAGCCCTTTCCTCCACGACTTCGGCGGCGCCATGGCGGCCGCGCCGCCGCCGCCAATGCTGGCCGGCGGCTTCGGCGGCAAGCGCATGTATCCAGACGTCGGCGGGATGGCCGGCGACGACAGCCACCACCTGCACGCGGAGCCCCAGCAGCAGCAGGAGCAGCAGGCGTCGGACGACGAGGAGGAGGGGTCCGCCGCGGTGGGCGGCGGCGAGCGGAAGCGGCGGCTGAGCGTGGACCAGGTGCGCACCCTGGAGCGCAGCTTCGAGGTGGCCAACAAGCTGGAGCCCGAGCGCAAGGCGCAGCTGGCCCGCGCGCTGGGGCTGCAGCCCCGCCAGGTGGCCATCTGGTTCCAGAACCGCCGCGCCAGGTGGAAGACCAAGCAGCTGGAGAAGGACTACGACGCGCTGCGCCGCCAGCTCGACGCCGCCCGCGCCGAGAACGACGCCCTCCTCTCCCACAACAAGAAGCTACAGGCAGAGGTAAGAACCAATACTGCCATCTAAATGCACGCATCTGGATCTCGTATGTAGAATTCGAGATCTACTGGCTAGTAGCGTTCCTTCTTCTTCTTCTGACTCTCACATCTCTTGATGATCAGCCGGCCGTGACAGTGTCAGCTGCAATTAGTATTATTCTATTCTATATAGAGTATATATGATGTTCTTGATTGGAATGGATCTCTTTGTCATTTGTTCGTTCTTGGCTATCGTCAGAACTCATGCATGCATGATTAGGGATGGATGTTTGGTGTAGATACAGATCTACTAATATACTACCATAGCATGCATAGAAAAGCTAGAGATAGATAGATAGATAGATAGATAGATAGATAGATAGATAGGAATAGGATCCATGTGGTGGGTTTCATTCAGGAGCGTCGTCTGCAGAAAGTGGTGCGCGTGTCGGGATCGGTGCCGGCCATATGAACGCCTGCGCCTGCTGTCGGCCACCCATACATGCATGCATTCCTTTGTGATGTGGTGCATGCAGCATGATTAGCCACTCGATCCATCTACCAATCACGTACCGTACGTCTGTCTTTGTGAACCCCACACCCCGGCCCATGCATTCTGCAGTCCGTGTCGTCATGTGATGTGCGTGAGCTGGTGCTTCGCATGCAGATCATGGCGCTCAAGGGAGGCGGAGGCGGCGGAGGGAGGCAGGAGGCGGCGTCGGAGCTCATCAACCTCAACGTCAGAGAGACGGAGGCGTCCTGCAGCGAGAATAACAGCTCCGAGATCAACGGCCTCGACGTCTCCAGGCCTGATCCGGCCGCCGGCGAGAGCCCCGCCATGAACAGCTACCGCGGCGGCCTCCCGTTCTACGCCTCCGCTGCCGCCCGCGCCGACATCCACCACCAGCTCCTGCACAGCGGCGGCCAGCCGTCCCCAGCCGCGGCGGCGCCGCCTAAGATGGAGCTCGCCCCCGGCAGTCCTCCCGCCACGGCCGGTGGCGGCGGAGGCACCTTTGGCAGCCTGCTGTGCGGCGCCGCTGTCGACGAGCCGCCGCCGTTCTGGTCGTGGGCCGACGGACACCACACCTGCTTCCAGTGAACAAGTCAAATACGTACGATTCTTCCCATTCGTCATACACGGTGAGCCACGGATCCAACAGCACGTCGTCGGCCGCCGCCGACGTATATGTTGTGGGCAATGCAAATGCCTCGTACGTGTTGAACAAATTGATCAAAGAAGCAGCTCGGATATGCGAGGTGATCCATTGGATGAGATGTTCCAATTTGAGTTCGATCGAGATTAGGATCATGCACGGAGTGAATCATATATACGAGTATAGCTAGATTTTGGAGTTGAGTAGTATGTTTTTCTTCTTCTTTCTATTATTACTTAATTATTTCTCCCATCTCTCTTTATTTATCACTGTTTTCCTGTTTAATTAATATCATATATAGGTGAATACATTTGTGAGGCAGTGGTGATGTTATATATTATGCATATAGGATTATGGTACCTTGTCATTCGCCCTTGAATCCTGCAAATTCTTTCTTCTTTTCTTCCTTTTTACTTGCATCGTGTGTGCGCGCGGTGGTGTCGTCGTGGATCTACCGTGATCGAAATGCATGGACATTAATACATGTTTAATCTTCTTTATTTTTTGCAATATATGGTGGGAGCGTCATGCATGGATGGGGTACCAGGAGTACTGTGCTGTGCGGTTGGTGTTTGGCATGTGGGTCTCGTCTGCGAGCCTACGAAAGAGACAGCTTGGACAGACAGACTGTCGTCGTGCAAGCCGTGCAGCATCACCATTTCAGACCATTAATTTTAATCACTTGTTAATTGATGCCTTCATATGAAACAGAGCAGTTGACTATGGCGCCTAGATTAGTCCCTAATTTTTAGTCCCTTTAATCTCTTTTTTACTAAATAGATGTACTAAAATAGCGATTAATTGGTTTTAGTCTCTAGTAGAGATGGCCAAACTGGCCGTCCGGCCCGGCTCGGCCCGTTAGACACGGTTAGAAAACTGGTCCGGGCCGTGTAAGCCCGTGGGCTCGATTTCCTGTCCGAGCTCGGCCCGCAGCGGGCCTAAACCGACCTGTTTAGCACGAAAAAACAGGCCGAAAAGCGAGCTAAACGGGCCGGTAAGCACATTTTAGTGAAAAAAATGGGTTTAGAGGTAAACGGACCGTGTCGGGCTAACTCACCGTGACTAGTTTCCTGTCCGAGTCCGTTCCGCTTATTCGTGCCGGACCGTGCCGCGCTCGGATCGGACCTAAACAATGGGCTTCGTTCCGAGCTCGCTAGTCTCTGCTTATTGGCCATCCATAGTCTCTAATACTTTGAGGTGTTAAAAGAGACGACACTTTTTCAACCGATTGCCCTTACTTTTTCTGACCGGTTCCATACACAGTAAACAAGGCAGGGGTGTTTCAGTCTTTGCATACTGCATTTAATTCGTTCCCTCGGTAGAATAGTCAGTCAGCAAAAAAAAAATGGAGACGAGATGGCTTTGTTAAACAGTGGTAGAAGCGAAGTTCATGCCCAGCAGGAACACATGCATTGCCATGCCTGGAACAGTCGTTCTCTTGTCTGGCCGCTAACGGCCGCATGCAGTTGATCATATACTATACTGCAACCTTTTTTCCTGTTCACACCACACCACACACGGCTGGTAAGGGCATCTATGCTTGTGTAACAAAGGAATAGAAAAGAGACTCATCATTTAAAATAAACTAGTCGGTTACCCGTGCGTTACGATAGCTCACAATAATACTCATATAAACTATCTACCAAAAAGATCTCAAGATTTTTTATTGATTATCTGCACTCTCCGTATAATATTTTTTTTATTTGACTAACTGATGGTATTGTTTACTCCATCCAATATGTCTTGGTATAACACGACCAATGAAGGGGTGATTAGAAGATAGTTCACAACGACTGACTGAACGAACAGATATTATAGAATGACATAATTCCACCATACAGAGACCAAATAAGAGAAAGTTTGTGAGCTTAAGTTTATAAAATAAGTCACATGAACTCAAACTTATAAAAAAGATAGATCAAATATGGAGTGGTTGCTAAAGTCAGTCATCAATAAAAACTGGATGCGCTCTATACAAATTATGGTACTTCGTAGCAATTACTAACGTTAAAAACCAACAAATAACCTTTCATTTTACTGTTAGTGTGACAAATCGTTGGTGCTCCATCCAATTCAGCAACCTCAAACACCATGGAGTCCATTGTGCCAATGTGGTCTCTGAAACGACCTAATGCTTGTAAGAGCCAAGAACCCAAGGGACGAACACCCTGTGGTAGTGCCCGCTTGGATCTCCAAATCCTAACACATATTTTACAAGATCCATGAGCCATCATCAGAAGAACACAAACCATGTGCAGACAATAAATAAACTATTAACACACCCAAATTATGTTCAGTCCTTAGCACAACAAAAAACTAACACCCAAAACAACAGAGGAACAACATAATAATTTTTGCAATGACAGAAGGATGGATGACAGGTACATAGAAGCGGTAGAAGCATACCGAGTCGACACCGTGGTAAGGAAAAGGTCATGTAGATAGGCGACGTCGAGCCATCGAACGGGTACCATAGGCAGCAAATCAGTGACCCCCATCCCTCGCCTCCCCACTTCCAAGGTTTCGTAGAGCAGGAAGGGAAGGGAAGAGGCGGGCACACCTGTTCGTTGTCGGAGAAGAACACGACGAAGACATGGGCATCTGCAAGCGACATAGTTAGTATACCGCTAGATACATATAGGGAGAGAGTGCAAGCGAAGAAAGAAGCCCAGCTAGAGCAGCTCCAAACCAAGAGGCACCCGCACCAGGCGTCGGTCCGAGAAGGGCGAGAGAATGCGAGTGCCTTCCTAGCCATAGACCCGCCGACGTGACACAACACCACCACCAACTCCGTAGCATATGCCGACTACTACCGCACCATGGGCCTTGGTTGTCCAATATCTCAGATCTGGACTCCGCATCGCCAATATAACCTAAGTGTGGCAGGCGCCACCGTGTCCTCCTTGGCGGCACGCATGAAGAAATGCCAAGAGCAAGACCGACTCACCCCATACCCGCTTCAAAGAGCATCAGTCGGCTCGCGGCTTCGACCGTGGGCGGGGGAAGTAGGTTGGGGAGGAAGAATAGGGCGAAGGCCGGGAAGACGATCGAGACGTCCGATGACAACGAAAACGATGGTGCGTGCATACTATGAAACGTCCTCATGGACGTGCAATAGCAACTGTGCGGGTCGGTGTCGGGGCTGGTGTTGGACGAATACGGGGATAAGGCGCCTGCTATCACGCCCTCTGTCGATAATGGGGTGGCGCGGAGGTGGAGGCATGAGGGGAGAGAGAAAAGATGCAGGATGGCGAATGAGGTGGCAGCAACTAAGGCGAGGACCATCACTATCGTGCGGAGGTATAGATGGCCAAATGAGCCGTGTCTGACGGGCCGGTCCGAGGCACGACCCATTTAATAGTGCCTGGGCCAGCCCGGCACGAGCGTCGTCCGTGCTTGGGCTGTAGCCTCGGTCCGTAGTGCTGGCCCACCCGACACGGTTATACTTTTTTATTTTACAAAAACGTATATACATATATACAATTTATATTTAATATTAAAAACACCTGAACATAATATTCTACTGGTTAGACAGCTTCACCCAGTGTCTCCCTGCCCTTCTTCCATCAGGGCGTGGGTTCGAGCCCTACCTCCTGGACCGCTTTTTTAACATTTTACGCTGATTTAATCAAATGGCTCGAGCTAACGGGTCGGTCTAGCACAGTCAGCAGGCCGGCAGTCGTGCCTGTGCCAGAGCTGTGGCCCACGGGCGTCGGGCTCATGTCGGGCCGCCGTTTGGCCATCATATGTGTAGGTGTGTTTTGCAACGTGGAGGATGGTTGCGCAGAGCGGACGGGCGTGCAACAGGTTAATTTGAAATAGATGTGAGGGGTTATTTGTAAAATGATGACGCGGGACGATCGTTGAAACTGGTGCTTTAATCTCTACTACTTATTAAGGCGGTAAGGGGTAGGCTGCCATTCCGTGTTCTGCCATTCCCATTCCCCTCTCCCCGCACTGTCTTTCTCATTCTCCCCTCCCCGCAAAACCCATTCGCATTCCCGGCCGCCATTCCGTGTTATGCCATTCCCCCCTCCCCGCAAATCCCATTCCCATTCCCACGTGCATCTCACGCCTAGCTAAAATTAAATTAAAAAACACAAATGTGGCTCCAATGGGATTCGAACTTGTGACCTCTCAAGCAAATGTGCTCATAGCTACCACTACACCACATGTGTGTTTATGTCAATATTTGTTAGAGTAAAAATATATACTACATCTCTCCCAAAGTCCACCTGCTACCTTTGCACAATGTGTAGTAGTAGATAATTATCAACGAGATTCCTGAATTATATTTTTGGATGGAGGGAGTAGTATTTAAAAAAGAGCCTTGCATGCAATTTCTTTTGTTTGAATAATGTTTTCAACTTAAATTCTTTTTTATATGTGTGACATTTATTCTCCGTAATATTTTTCCATGGCTCTGACTTGTGAGTCATTTTCATAAACCAACGCCAAAGATGAATCCATGTTTCTTACTTGGAAACCCCGAACAAACACCACTGGCAGGAGGCGCTCGCGTTGGCGTCGCTCATCAACGACGAAAAGAAGCTTGGCGACTGCCAATTCGACCTCTGGAAGCAGTACTACGTAATCTCATGCGTTGCTGTGTTCGGCAAGCTCCGGCGTAGCCGCCGCTTGGACGCGACCCAGAGCGGCTGCACCGCGCTGTCCATCTTCAAATAGGGGGACCTCATGGTCGTCGCCAACGCCGGCGACTCTCAGGTTGTTATGGGCACCGCATCCGACAACGGCGCCGTCACACCGTCCAGCTCATCATCCACCTTGAAGCTCAACCTCCCACGTAAGTCACTACTGACCGGCCATGAATTCTTGTGCGCCGGGACGACGGTCGTTGCTAACGTTGTGTGAGTGTCCTCGAACAAGATTTATGTAGAGGAGTAGCACATCCGGTGGTGCAACGGCTAGGTGTACTACCTCGCTGATGAGCCCAGGGTGCACTTCGTTTGGCAGCCCAGCCAAGAGTCATCGGTACTCGCCATGTCGTGCGCGTTCGACGACTACTATATCAAGGACTATGGCGTCATCTTGGCACCAGAGGTGACGCAGAGGAGGACCGACAGCAATGACTACTCGCCATCGTCGGGGTAGCTTTTGTGCCGGCCTGCCTTTAATTCTTTTTGCAAACACATACACTTGCTTTTTTGTTTAAGCAAGCGTGTATGGTGGTGCATATCTGATTATTGACAATGTACGAGGGAACTTCTACCGACAGGTGTGACACGTGCTCTTCAATGATGAGACCATGCAAATCGTGGTATATATCGAAGTCTGCATGATACTGATGGTTGCAATGGAGTAGTGAAACAACTAAATTAAAATAACAAAATTTATGTATGGCTAGGATTACAAATGGATTATGAAATATTTTTTATAACAATATAAGACACATTTTGTATATAAGTTATTATGTTATTATATGTTTCCGTTGCAACGCACGAGTACTCACCTAGTATAATATAGATATAGATGTACGAGCTAGTGCCATATAGACAATTTTGGTGCCTGGAAAAGAGGAACGACAATGGCATAAGAATTCTGTAGAATTCCAGGGCCTCCCTTGCCTTATGACCTGTTTGGAATAGTTTTTTGCTGAATACTTTTCTAGGAATCCAGATTTCTGGATAATCTAGCTAGAATCCGGATATTGCGGAGCTTGCGTACAGAGAAAGATGAAGAGGGTATACAAGATTTAGGGTTTAGAAAGCAATGAATTCCTCCCGTCATGACCACTCGGCGCATTCTACATTCGCGTTAATCTAGACGATATTCACAGAAATGAACTGAGAAGCGAAGCGTTTAACGACAAGAAGCTGATTTTGACGGCTAGAAGTCGGCCACGAGCCGAAACGGCCCTTAATAATACTTCTCACCTCAGGCATAATAGACGAAAACATTGTTCGCAGCAGACTTTACCCATATAAACGCTAGTGCAACAAAGTACTAATCGTGCAAAGAAAATCGACATAAATCAACTTAATTTATAAAGATGTATACTTCCTCCGTTCTAAATAATAGTCATTTTATTTTAGTCGTTTTAGCTTTTGATTGTTATGTCTGTATTTAGGGGGTATTTAGAACGGCTCTAGGTTCCGGCTCCAGTGTAGAGCTACAATTTAATAATATCAATTTCAATAGTTTTAAAAATATATTGAAACTAAATAATAAATGAAATGACTTATCTAAATATATTCTAAAGGCTTACAGCTTCAGCTCCACGATTTTCTAGAGCACCTAATGATCTGCTCCACTAACTCCACCAAATTTTATAGAGCTAGAGCTATCCCAAACATGACCTTAAATGGATGATGAATCTAGACACAAATATAAAACATATACATAAAGTATTGTACGAATCTACTAATTCCCTAAACTAAATTATATTTTGGGATAAATAGAGTATTATATACTTCCTCGGTTCTAATTTATAATTCGTTTGACTTTTTATCCCAAGTTTGATCAGCTCGTCTTATTCAAAATAATTTCATAATTATGTTAATTTTTAATGTGATATCGCCTACTATATAGAATATTTTAAGTATGGCTTTGAGTTTTTCATTTGTTCGCAAAAAAATTAAATAAGAGGAGTCGGATGAAATTGTCACAAAAAAGTCAAACGGAATTATAAATGTGGACGGAGGGAGTACATGTTATGAGGCCGAATTTTTTGTTTTTTAGTCCCTTTCGAGTCAAAAATTTACGTTTGGACCCCCAGAAATTTTATTTGCACGTTTGGACCCGAAGCTCGGCGCCACAGCCTGTGGCGCCAAGGTAACATAGCTCGGCGCCACAGGCTGTGGCGCCGAGCTTCGTGACGTGGCAGTCCCGCGTGGCACCTAGCTCGGCGCCACAGATCTTGGCGCCGAGCTAGAAAAAACCCGCAAACTGCCTTCTCTCTGTGCGCGTTTCTTCTCTTCTGCTCATTCCAAATCACCGCCGCCGCCGTCCACAAATCGCCGCCGCCTGCCCCAGCTCCGGCTCGCCGCCGCCCGCCCGCCCCGGCCCAGCTCCGGCTCGCCGCCGCGAGCCCCGCCCGAGCTCGCCCGAGCTCGCCCGAGCTCCGCCCGAGGTCCGCCCGAGCTCGCTCGCCGCCGCCCGCCCCACGCAGTCCACTGCCGCCCCGAGCTCGCCCGCAGTCCACTGCCGACCAGTCCCCGCCGCCCGGAGTCCGGCCAACGATCGGCCACCGCCCGCTCCGGCCCCGGTAGCTCCCGCCCCCACTGCCGACCAGTATTTTTTTTAATTTCTTAGTTTGTAAACTAGTAGTAATTAGTTAGGTATCCACTTATTTATTGTTTAGTAAATAGTTAGATATTTTGTTGTTAGTGTTTATTAAAATAGTTAGCTAGTTTGTTGCGTAGTATATTGTTAGTGTTTAGTAAATTCTTAGTGATTATATAGTTACCATTTTGTTTAGCGCATTGATATTACATGTTTTCTGTGTTGGCAACCATCGTGTTGTCAAATTTATCAGGACCATCGATCCACTGGTAAAAGAAACACTTCTGATGTCCCTAAAATAATGGAAAGATGCACTATTACATATCTACAAAATAATGAATGCGAACAAAATTAAGTGACAAGTCATAAGCTACGTACGTCCAAAGTGCCACAAAGGTAGTAGCAGCGAGCAGCCGTGTCTGGATGTTGTGATTGATGTACCCAAGCCAGTCTGCCACAGTCACAGTTAGGCACGGGGAGTTCAGGAGGAACAGGAGCATCCTTACTAGATACGTCCGGATATAACTCCCGAGGACGACCTCTCTTCTGCCACAACGCCTCTCGGTACATGTCTTTTATCTAATAAACGATTATAATTATCACTTGTACCTATTATGCTTTATAATAAGTTTACACAAACTAATAATCAAAATGATAATATAATAGGTGTATACAAATTATTAAACTAACAACCCAATATACAAAACGAATCAGTTGGAAATCATACCTTGGTCTACGAAGTGAACCAACTCAAATCTTTGAATCCAGCAAATTTTGGCGAAGTTTGAAAATGGGATGAAATGAGCTGCTCTCGGCCAGCCGCGTGGGCGTTTTTATAGGAATTCGTAGCTCGGCGCCAAGATCTGTGGCGCCGAGCTACGAGGCCGCGCCGCCACCACGTCAGAGCCAGGTCAGCCCTGGACGAAACTAGCCGTTGCTGCCACGTCACAGCTCGGCGCCATAGGCTGTGGCGCCGAGCTGTGTTAGCTCGGCGCCACAGGCTATGGCGCCGAGCTAAGGGTCCAAAACTGTATTTAAAATTTTTTTAGGTCTAAACGTGATTTTACTTCTGTTTAAGGGCTAAAATACAAAAAATTCGGGTTATGAGGAAGCAACTTAAACTCCTAAACTTAGCTGGTAGTTTCCTTGTTTTGCCATTCCTATTTCTTATTCTACTTTTCCTATTCCCCCTCCCCACATAGCTCATTCTCATGTTCTGCCACCATTCCCTGTTCTGCCATATCTATTCCTTGTTCTGCCTTTCTTATTCCCCCTCCCCGCAAAGCTTATTTCCATTTCCCCGTACAACTCACGTCTAGCTAAAATTAAAAAACACAAATGACCCTAAGGGGATTCAAACCCACGACCCCTCAAGCAAATGCAAACAATAGCAAGTTAGCAACCACTACACCACATGTGTGTTTATGTCTACATCTATGACAAGAAAAACATCTACTATATATATATCTCTCTCTAAGCCCACCTACTACCCTTGCACAATGCGTAGTAGTAGATAAGTATCACCGAGATTCTTGAATTATATTTTTGGATGAAGGGAGTAGTATTTAAAGAAGAACCTTGCATGCAATTTCTTTTGTTTGAATAATGTTTTCAACTTAAGTTCTTTTTTTTGCATGCGTGGCATTTATTCTCCATAATATTTTTTCCATGGATCTAACTTGTGAGTCATTTTCAAAAACCAACGCCAAGGATCAATACACGTTTCTTACTTAGAAACCCTGAACAAACACCACTAGCAGGAGGCGCTCGCGTTGGCGTCGCTCATCGACGATGAGAAGAAGCTTTGCGACTGCAAATTCGACCTCTGGAAGTAGTCCTATGTGGTCGCATGTGTCGCTGTGTATGACAAGCTCCAGCGCAGCCGCCGCTTGGACATGGTACAGAGCGGCTGCACCGCGCTGTCCAGTGTTAAGCAGGGGGACCTCATGGTCGTCGCCAACGTCTGCGACTCTCGGGTTATTTTGGGCAACGCATTCGACGATGGCTCCATCACGCAGTCCAGCTCATCATCCACCTAAAGCCCAACCTGCCACGTAAGTCGCTACTGACCGGCCATGAATTCTTGTGCGCTGGGATGACGACCGTTGCTGACGTTGTGTGATTATTCTTGAAGATGATGTATGTAGAAGAGTAGCACATCCGGTGGTGCAACGGCCAGGTGTACTACCTCGCTGACGAGCCCAGGGTGCACTTCGTCTGGCAGCCCAGCCAAGAGTCACAGGTACTCGTCATGTCGCGTGCGTTTGACGACTACTATATAAATGTTGGAGCGAAGGCGAACACACCTACCCCTCGCTCGTCAACTTCTACATCAACGTTCCGCAGGACGAAGGCCGCGCCAGTAGGCGCCGCCGGCCGGGCCGCGGACGTCGTCCGTGCGAAGGCCCAAGCGCCCCCTTCACTCTAACAAGCCGAGGCGAAGACCATCAACGACTTCAAGGACCAGGTGATCGAGGTAGCGAAGACCACAAGGCTTTTTCTCCCTCGATGTGAGAAGGGGCCCGTGCGCAATCCGACCCATGTCATAGGGCCCCGCCCACAGATGCCATGTGGGTAGAGCGGGTTGGGCTGCGTCTGTAATAAAGTATGATGTAATGACACACTGTAACCCCCCTATGAGGGAATATTCCAGGGATAAACTAGGTAACTGAGGGCCTAATTGTCCTTGACAAGGTCGGTCGGTCCCTCAGTTACCTATAAATACCCCCGTACTGTGCCAAAGCGGGGGACGAGAAGAAAAAACACTATTGTCTTGACGCCCTATGTTTAGAGGCATTAAACTACTCCCATCTCCTTCCTATTGAATTCTGCTATCCCTGGATAGACAGGTTCCAACAATCAAGGACTGTGGCGTCATCTCGGCGCCGGAGGTGACACACAGGAGGACCGACAGCAATGACCAGTTCGTCATCCTCGCCACTGTCCGGGTAGTTTTTGTGCTTGTCTGACTTTAATTCTCTTCGCAAACACACACTTGCCTTTTTATTTAAGCAAGCGCGTATGATGGTGCGTGCCTGATGACTGATGATGTACGAGGGAACTTCTTCTGACAGGTGTGGGATGTGCTCTCCAATGATGAGACCATGCAAATCGTGGCATATATTGAAGTCTGTATGATACTGATGGTTGTAATGAAGTAGTGAAACATATAGATTAAAATAACAAAATTTATGTATGGCCAGGATCACAAATGGATTATGAAACCTTTTCTCGTAACAGTATGGCACATATTTTGTATATAAGTTATCATTATATTATATGTTCCCGTTGCAACGACGGGCACTCACCTAGTATATGGTATAATAACATAAATAGTGTTGTGTGAAGGTTTTGTATCTTTATACTCAAAACGGAGAAGAGTGAGCTAGGGCATAGGGGCGATGGGTAGAGAGACAAGAGAAGTGAGCGACGGACGGACAAAGAGAGAATAAGGAATTGTTTGTTTTGGATTTTAATCTCTTTAGATTATATAATCTAGCACAAATAATCCAACATGTAAACAAACACCTAGATTATGGGTCTAGATTATATAATCTAAAGACCAGATTATGATAATCTCATAATCTCGTCAAGAGTAGTTTATTTAAGATTATTTTTGACAAAATACCCACTACCGATGGTTATGTAAATAGAAATTACAGTATATGCCATCCTTCGTTCCTCACCTAATACACGATTAGATTCTCCATTATGCCTCTCACTGCCAATCTTTTTTTATCGCCGCTAGTAGTTCATCGTGCCGCCTCTTACTGTTCCTAGTGATAGAATGTCATAACTATACTAAATATCAAATAAACAAACAAGGATATTGTTGTCTTTGTGAATAATCTACATTTGTATAATCTAGACTACCAAACAGGTACATATAGATTATAATCTAGACAGATTATAATCTAGATTATATAATCTATAAGCTGAAACAAACAGGCCCTAAGAGAGGTAAAAAAAATATCGTACTTTTTCCATGCACAGCACTGGAACAACAAGCCGGACTTAGGACATGTCCCTGTCCCCTAATGGTGCGACAAATTGAGCTTTTACGCAATTGTTATCCACCCACCGCTACAGTAAAAACACACATCTCCGACGATCTCTTTATGTCCGACGGCCTCGTACAACACCGTCTGACATAAGCTTATGTCCAAAGGCCTTTGGTGGCCATCGGATATAATAGAATATCTCTGACGGCTTATCTGACATCCGTCGGATGTCCGACGGCCCAACTGATAGCTGTCGGACATAAACTTATGTCCGACGGCCGACCGTCGGAGATAAGCGATTTTAACACGCGGACCAGGCAGCGCCGTTTCATTTCCATCTTCACCATGCTACCACCGCCGCCGCGCTGTCTGCTGCCGCGGCCCTGCCCGCCGCCGTCAACCACCCCCGCCCCCGCCTAGTGGCACCCTATCCGCCGCGGCAACCGTCGCTGCCGCCGCCCACCACCGTCGCCCCGGCACCTGCCCTGAAGCCAGCAGCCCCGACTCGTCCCCCTCTCCGCCTAGCCGGACCAGCTTCGCCCACGCCGGCGTCCGCCCCGTCGCCGAGCCGCTAAGTGAGTATTTTAAATTTTTAGTATAATTTTGTCAATGTATATATTGTTTTCTAGTTGCCTTTTTTCAGTATTAAAATTTTTGTATGTTTAATATTGTTTAGCTTGTTATGTCCGACGACAGTAATTTGATTATGTAATAAATTTAATTTGTTTTAGTTTACTTAGTGGTACTTAGATAATTTAAAATTTTAATTTCCGAGGGTAATTATTATGCCCTCGGAAATAAGGTTATTTTATATGATTTGTCACTCGTGACAATGTTATTTCGTATAAATTATTGTGGTAGTTTATTAGTTGAACTCGTGACAATGTTTTAGTTTACTTAGTGGTAGTTTATTAGTTGAACTACGTAATTTACTTATCCTTTCCTGTAGATATGGGGGTGATTTTACTAAACTAATCAAGTTAACGTAATCAAGTTACCTCATGGAGGAGGATCGTCGATGGATGTATAAAGGTTGGAAGAAAAGTGGTGCTATATGAAGTGAGTGGGTTGCCAAGACTGACATGTTTCTCGATTATGCTTTTGCTCGGTCGGAGACTGGAACCGATGTTAGGTGCCCTTGTAGCAAGTGTCGGAACATTTATTTCCTTGACAGGAGGACTATGTCGATAGACCTTTGTAAGAACGGTTATATGCCATCCTATGAGGTGTGGGTGCACCACGGTGAGGACCCACCTCCTCGTATTATATCGGAAGTTCAGTCACATGAAGAGGGGGACTACGATAGGATGGAAGAGATGCTTGACGATGTACGCCATGAGCATCTACCCGTCGATTCAGAGAACCCCGATCAACCCTCCGATTATGAGGATCCTCCTACGCCTATGGTTCAGAAGTTCTTCAAGCTCCTTAAAGCTGACGAAGAGCCATTGCACGAGCACACGAAAGTGATCGTCCTTGTGTTTGTGACTCGACTTATGGCTATTAAGTCTAAGTTTGCATTCTCAAACAACTGCTACAAGGAGCTTCTGAACTTGATCAGTGATGTACTTCCGGAGAATCACAAGATGCCAAAGGACATGTATCAGTCCAAGAAGTTGCTCTCTGGTTTCGGTATGGACTATGAAAAAATCAATGTCTATGACAATAACTGTATGCTTTTCTGGAAGGATACCGCGAGTGAGAAGAAGTGTATAATATGTGGTGAGTGTAGATTCGTAGAGGTTGAAATCGATGATGGTTTGACCGTGACGACCGAGATAGCACAACACGTAAGTAGCTTTGTTACATGCCTCTTATACCTCGGTTGAAACGCTTGTTCATCTCCAAGAATACAGCCAGACACATGAGGTGGCACAAAGAAGGGGTACTTGAGAATCCAGATGTCATGGCACACCCAGTTGATACAGATGCATGGAAGGCACTAGATGCCTTTGATTCCAGCTTTGTTGATGAAGTGCAGAATGTCTACTTCGGTTTGGCAACAGATCGTTTCTCGCCTTTCAATCTAACTGCACCGTCCTACTCATGCTAGCCCATCTTTGTTGTTCCAAATAACCTTCCGCTAGCTCTTTGCATGAAATATGAATTTATTTTCTTGTGTCTTGTAATACCTGGCCTGGATCATCCTGGAACAAAGATCAATGTGATGATGAGACCCCTGATTAAAGAATTGAAAATTTTGTGGGAAGGAGTCGAGGCGTACGATTGTTACAATAAACAGAAGTTCAACCTAAGAACTGCATTTTTGTGGTCTATTCACAATTTTATGGCTTATGGTATCTTTGCTGGATGGAGTTGTCATGGGATTCTGACATGTTCGATATGCGCTGAATACACTTTATGCTTCCGACTGAAGTTTGGTGGAAAGATATGTTACTTCGATTGCCATAGAAGTTTTTTGCTAGAAGATCACTCGTTCAGGTTCGATAGGAACACTTTTAAAAAGGACCGATTGTGACGAGGGGACCACCCAAGCGTCTTAGTGGTCCAGAGATTCTCGCGAGACTTAATGATTTGAAGCTAAACAAACATGGAAATCGTTTTGAAGGTTATGGGACCAAGCATAATTGGACTCACAAATGTGGTCTATGAGAACTCCCTTATATGAAAGCCTTTATTCTAATGCTTAACATTGATGTGATGCACTAGGAACGAAATATGGGTGAAAGCATTATCAGCACTTGTCTGAATATCACTAACAAAACAAAAGACAACCCAAAGGCTAGAAAAGACTTGGCCATAATTTGTATTCGACCAACTCTAGAGATAGGAGAGAACGAGAAGAAGCCATGTGCTCCTTTCAGTCTTAAACCTAAAAGGAAGAGAAAATTGATGAAATGGTTGAAAAACTTAAAGTTCCTAGATGGTTACACCGCAGGCTTTAGAAGGTCTGTGAATCTGAAGACGTGCAAGTTTTCCGAGTTGAAGAGTCATGACTACCACATAATAATGGAAAGGCTCCTTCCTGTTATGTTCCGTGGTTTTGTAAAAAATGGTGTCTGGAAAGCATTAGCGGAGCTAAGCTACTTTTATAGACATCTTTATGCTAAAGAAATAAATAAAGATATGATGGAGAAGCTTGAGCAACAAATACCAGTTTTGGTATGCAAACTTGAAAAAATATTTCCTCCAGTTTTCTTCAATCTGATGCAACATCTACTTGTTCACCTACCATACGAAGCTAAGGTAGGTGGTCCTGTGCAGTATAGATGGATGTATCACATCAAAAGGACACTAAAGAAGCTGCGTGCAATGGTTGGTAATAAGAGATGAGTTGAAGGGTGCATTGCTGAAGAATTCAAATACAAAGAAATAGCATCATTCACGGGCCTATACTTTGCAGAGGAACACAATGTCAATGTCCCTGCATTGTGGTATCATGTCGAGGAGTCCCCTATCAGTGATCTTGAAATTTTTCAATGGAGGGGCAAAACTGTAGGACCCAGCACAGCATATTGTTTCACCAATGACAAATGAAAACTGCTTTACTCTACATGTATAACAACATGGAAGAGATGAGTCAGTTTCTCCTGTAAGTGTAAACTTAATTTTTAGTCATTGTCTCTATCTTTGTTTTTCTTATCCTAAAAGGTTTGTTTCCTTGTACTAACAGTGAATTTGATTCTCAAAATTGGATGTCTGGTCGTGAACGAGATCAAATTTGTTGAGAGGGAAAAGATGGGGGACCTAATTTCTTGTGTTGGTTTCGAGATTATGTAGATATAAATGACAATATACACTCGGACCTTCGACAATTGTCCCTAGGAGCAGTAACTGCCAGACGTTATGGTCGGTATGATGTCAATGGTTTCCGTTTCTGTTCTACAAGTTTTAAAGATGCTCATCCTCTAGCAGCCACAACAAATTTCGGAGTTGTAACTAGAGCTATCGATGATGAAGGGAAAGTGACTAATTATTATGGAGTCATTAATGATATAGTCGAGTACAAGTTTTTTGAAAATAAACACTCAAAGTGGTGTTCTTTGATTGTGATTGGTTTACTCCAATACAACGCGAGAAAACTAATATGGCATGGTGGAAGTCAAACACAACAATCGATTACAAGGCCACGACACTATAATCCTTGCCCACCAATGCAAGCATCTGTATTATATGACATATCCATTTAAGAAAAAAAGTTTGGTCGATTGGAGGGTAGTGTACAAAGTTAATCCTCATGAACGACTATATGCTTCTAATGAACCAAGGTCGAAAGGATTGAAAAAGTCAGTCATTCACAACCACTGATGAAGGATTCCTCGAAAAGTTAAGGATTAGTAGTTCTTTTTCGAAATCCATTTCAAAAAAGAATGGATTCAGTCTTATACATACGCGAGTAAGGTAATCAAAAAAGAAAGAAGACGAGTTCTTCTTTCTTTTATCACTTAGGAGCCGTGCGAGATGAAAGTCTCATGCACGGTTTTGCATGAGAGAAAGAAGCGAGGAATCCTCTTTTTGACTCTGACTCCCCCACTCCAGTCGTTGCTTTTCTTTCTGTTACTTCGAAAGTAGCTGCTTCAGCTTTAGCCACGTGAATTCTCGATATTCTTTTTTATTTCTCATCAAACGAATGGCATCTTCTTCTGGAAATCCTAGCTATTCTTAGCATGATATTGGGGAATCTCCTTGCTAAACCATCAAATTTGATCTCCTTCCATATTTCACAAGTTGTGGCTAGTTCAGCACTCCATTTGCAATCTGCTTTGATAATTTCATTACCTTCACGAGCAAGATCGTGCCCTTCGTTACGAGCTTGTACACAGGCTTCTAAAGCCGCACGATTAGCTGCTGCACCAGGTGCATTTCCCCAAGGATGTCCTAAAGTTCCTCCACCAAATTGTAATACGGAATCATCTCCAAAGATTTCGGTCAGAGCTGGCATATGCCAAACATGAATACCCCCAGAAGCCACCGATATAACACCTGGCATGGATACCCAGTCCTGAGTGAAAAAGATACCGCGAGAACGATCTTTTTCAATAAAATCATCGCGCAATAAATCAACAAAACCTAAAGTTATGTTGAAAGTCAAATCGAGCAGGAAATAGGGGTTGCTGAGATTTTCCAAGACGATGAACTTACGAGCACGTTTAATGTACAAGCTAAAACGTTGGAATAATCTTTATTAGGCGATCAAAATGATGTAGAGGTTCCTCCAAAAAGAAAACGAGTGTCAAGAAAGAACAAAGCTACTTGGCGTCCATTGAATCGACGAAAGCAACTAGATCCTGATTTTGATTATGATTATGATTGACGAGTATGGATCATTATTTTATTGTATATTTAATATTTTTTACTTTGTTTCATTATTTTGTTGTCAATTTATGTACTAACTTGTTTTTTTGTTAAAACAGGATGTCAAAGAAAATGAGGTCTTTTGCTCGTAGTTTGGTTGGGACGAGGAGCAGTGTAACGCCCTGAATTTGGGGGTAGAATTTTTTCTTCTTTTCAGTCACCAAATTCGGGCGTTACTCTCTTTTCTCTTCTCGTTTCGCTCCTTCTTCCCAATTTCAAACCAGTATAGTGACGGGTGTCCGTGTCATGTATAAACAAAACCTAAGTGTCATGGGTGTTGCATCATGCCGAAGCACATTTCTTTGTCTGATGTCGTGTGTTCGTCTCGCCCCGCTTTGGACTTTTGGTTCGCGATCGGATTCCGTTTAGTGGTCGTGCGTGTCGTGGGTTTCGATCCACGGTGTGGCTCAGCCCGGCCCGCGCGCCCCTGCCCTCCCCACGCGCGCCCCCCTCCCCCAGATCCGTTTGGCTCATTTGATTTCTCCCGTGCAGTAACCTCCCTCTCCCTCTTCCACCTCTCTCTCTCTCCCCGTGGTGCCCTAGGGTTTGGAGTCGAGATCGCCGGAGTTTGGATCCCCGGAGTTGAGTTTTTTCCCTCCCCTTCCCTTCTCTCTCTCTCCCTCCCCCTCCCTTCTTTCTTCCCCTGGCCGCGCGCGTCCCGCGCCCTGCTCGCGCAAGCCCCGCGCCGCCCTCGGCCGCGCCCGCGCCGCTCCGGCGTCCCGCGCCCCTTCCTCGACGAGCGCCCCTCCCCGCGCCCCGCCGAGCCCGCCCCCGCGCCCGCCCTTCCCCTGGCCGCGCGCCCCTCCCCTGCCCACGCCCTCCCCGCCCCGGCGAGCCCCACCCCCGTCACGGTCCCCCTCCGGCGGCCTCCCCGCGCGCCCTCCCCCGCTCCCTGGTGAGCCCCGCCCCGGCGAGCCCCCGTCCCCATCGCAGCCCCCCTCCGGTGGCCTCCCCGCGCGCCCTCCCCTGCTCCCCGGCGAGCCCCACCCCCACGCCGCTCCCTCGGCCGCGCCCCGCCCCTAGCCCCGTGCCGCGCCCTGGCCTCGCCCCGCCGTGCCTCGGCCACGCGCCCTCGGCCCCCCCGGGCCGTGCCCCCTGCCCGCGCCCGTGCCCCGGCGACTCGCGTCCCGCGCGTCTGCACGGTTCGCGTGCCTTCGGCACGCGCAGCGTGCTCTCGCGAGTGCGACCGTAGTCGCGCTGCATTTAACCCTCGTTCTAATCTATTTTAATTTTAGTTTAGTTGATGTGCTTCGTCGCGCGCTTCGTCGCGCGATGATTCTTTTAATTTATATTTATTAAAGTGCTGCGTTGCGCGCTTCGTCGCGTGACGATTCGTTTAAATGCAGTTCAGTTGACGTAAGCCGTCGTGCGTTTCGTCGCGCAACGCTTAACGTATTACTTTTAATTAATGCAAGAGTCTCGTTGCGCGCTCTGTCGCGCGGCGAGTCGTTTATTTCTTAATTCAATCTAAATGTTGTGTCGTACGTCTCGCCGTGCGACCACTCCCTTTCATTCATCTTTATTTATCTATAATGATTAAACATGAAACATAACTTTACTTTATGCTAAACGTAGTATCCAAATTAATGCCCTTCTGTTAAGCGAGTGGTTTAATTTATAATTATGTAACGTGATCGTTTCTCGACTGTTTTTCCTCTTTCTCTCTCTTAACCATAGTTGCGAGCCCCGCGTGGAACATCTGTTTATTTATTGCATTCTATTGTATGGTGTACTGTTCTTTTGTATTAAATGTGTGGATGTATGTACGTTTGCGCTCGTATAGAGAACGATCTGGTTGAAGAGCCCGAGGAACCCACGGGAGAAGCCCCTGAGCAGCAGCTGGTTGGTGGAGGCAAGTGTCCCTTAACCTATTTCTGTCTTATACATTCTTTAATTCACCTCCCGTGTTTCACAATTATACTTAAGGATCGACTAGCTTTTGTTATCCATGTCCTTGTTTACCTATTTGGGTTGGATTATTATTGTTTAGCTTTATGCTATTGCTCAACTCTAATCAATGAACATGATGAGAATTATCAATGATACGTT
Organism: Zea mays; assembly: GCF_902167145.1. Classification (NCBI taxonomy): domain Eukaryota; kingdom Viridiplantae; phylum Streptophyta; class Magnoliopsida; order Poales; family Poaceae; genus Zea; species Zea mays. The sequence continues at coordinate 248,809,088 of NC_050096.1, read as the reverse complement.
GTTTTCCCCTCCTTTATTATGATGTTATACTTGTGGTATTCTAGGGGGCTCGAGCGGTTTCTCGAGTGCCTCTCCGTAAGGACCTGTTTGTTGGATGACCGCCCGGGAAAACAGTGCAACCATGTGGGTGGAATGGGTGCCCTTATCTAAATAATTAGAGGAACTGGGGTGTAGTTCGCTTAGCCGTTGTGCCGTTAATGGGGCTCGGTGTATGCGCCTCGCTCTACCAAGTTTGGGTTCACCCCTTGGGGAGGAGTGCGGTGCTTTTAGGAAACCTAACGAGCGGCTACAGCCCCGAGAAATCTTTGTAAAGGCTACGTAGTGATGCCCTGCTGGGTCACCTTGGTAGTGATCAATGGAGAGTCATGATCTCTGGGCAGAAAGGGAATCACGGCTTGTGGGTAAAGTGCACAACCTCTGCAGAGTGTTTGAAAACTGATATATCAGTCGTGCTCATGGTTATGAGCGGCCAAGGGAGCTCCAGTGATTAGTGGTACTTGATCAGAGATGTTCGGATTGCAGGTGGCAATGAGATTGATGGTTCTTGGTATTGACTCTGGTAATGGTATGTGGTACCCTTTCTGTTTGGAAAGGAGTACATTTGGGTTAATAACGTGGGTTAATTTTAAAACTTGGCTTTCTCTACTAGTAATAATAATCTGACCAACTAAAAGCAATCTGCTTGACTTACCCCCACATAAAGCTAGTCCACTACAGCCAAACAGGATATTTGCTGAGTATGTTGATGTGTACTCACCCTTGCTCTACACACCAACCCCCCCATCCCCAGGTTGTCAGCATTGCAACCCCTGCTCAGGAGAGGATGAAGATGTGGAAGGAGACCACCAGGAGTTCCAAGATTACGATGAGTTCTAGGTGTGGGTTAGCGGCAACCCCCAGTCGGCTGCCTATGAAGGCTGCGTGTATCTACGTTTCGTTTTCGCACTTTGATTATTGTAAAGACTATGTGGATGTCTCAGACAAATGATGTAATCGACTATTATTCCCTTTTTTAGTACTATTTGAGCACTGTGTTATGATTTCCAGTTATGTAACTGTTGTGTACGTGAATTGCTGATCATGGCACGTACATGGTTCGCATTCGGTTTGCCTTCTAAAACTGGGTGTGATATAAGGTGGTATCAAAGCCGTGCTGACTGTAGGACCGCTAACCTAGAGTAGAATGGTCGTTCTAAGGATTATAGACCTCTGTCCCTGCCTTGACTTTGGTATCCCTTCAAAAGTTGGTCATATCGACCAAACCTATGTTCTACTATATATTATACCTTGCTGAAAATTGTGTTTTATTCTGATCCTTCATTTATTCATGGTTTACTTGCTGGTCATACTAGTTCTGTTCTCACTCTTATGCTTGCGGTGTCTTTTGTAGATGGCTCGTCTTAGACACACTGCACGGAAGTCTGTCATCCCCTTCTTACCCTCCCGTCTCGTGGAGCGTCCGCTTCGCCGTCTCGTGACCGGTCAGTCCAGCCACTTGGAGAGGCTGCACCACCGCCTACATGAGGAGCAGGAGCGTCGACGACAGGAGTAGGAGCAGCAAGGCTCTTCTTTCTCGCTCCAGCAGGAGATAGAGTCTATGAGGAGCTGCTCCCCTGTGCTTCCCCTGGAGGCGCCCCCTACACCACCACTGAGCGCTTAGTCCCTGGAGTAGCTGCTGGAGGAGACCCAGACGACGGAGGTGGCGACAGCAGCTCGAGCCATGACACTGACTTTTCTGCTGACCAGGAGCCGGAAGGATGGGTTGCTCGACCCATCACTCGCGATGCTGCTCGCGGGTGTCACTTCCACGATGCGCTCGACACCCTGCTACGTCAGGCACTTGACCGGCGTACTTGGTCTATCGAGTATCGTTGTGTGGTCTTCCAGCACAGTCGCGGGGTCTACCCGGACCGCTGGGAGACGACCTGCTTGGTGCGCCGTCCAGAGAACAGTCTCTGGGGTGCTGAGGTCTGCTCAGAGCACCATTCTATCTCTGAGCGGGACTCAGCTGAGGCGGCCATGCAAGATGCCGCACGGCGTGTGCTTTCGCACTACTGCTCAGTGCTCGGTGGGGTAGCCGATGGTCTCAACCTGAAGTATTACCCCCACTGTCCATCTGGCAGCACAGGAGGCGTGATTGTCTCACCTGTTGGTGAGGACAACCCTAGGTTGAGCAGCACAGTCAACCTAGCCGCCATGCTAAACACGGAGCTGGACCATGCATTAGACGAGCTGAGTAGGGCTCATGCTGAGATCGCCCAGCTGCGGGCTGAGCGCGCGGAGCGTCGTCACCTGGATGATGGTTCCCCCGCTCCCGTCGGGACTCAGCACCCGTACCGCTCACCTCGGCGTGGGCACCATTCTTATAGCAACCCCGACTGCAAGACCAAGATAAATTTAGAACCATAGATCGTCAGAGTCAGATCTTGTAATTAATACGAAAATATATACATAGAAGCTATAGTCTTAGCGTTAGTCTTGCTTTTAGTTAGTCTTAGTTAGACAGGGTAGTTTGCTTATCCTGTGCATTTATGTTTGTCATGATGAACTATGTTGGATTTGGATCTTTGTAATGACTGTCACCAGAGTGTGGGTATCCCCTGCATTTTGGGTTACCTGTTATATGTTAATGAAGTTAGTTATCTAGTTGGGAAGCCTTTTATTCCACTTTCCTCTTTATCTGAGAAGCTGTGTTGGTCTGTGTTGGAGATCAGTGAAGATGCTCATCTGTTCAGTGCTGTGGAAGAATTCTACACTCTTTTCTTATGCTGCAAGATTTGCAAGATTAGTTCTGATGTGTGGTTGCATTCTGCAGATGTCAGAAAACATGCGCAGAGGAGGAAGGCGTGCTCAGCAGGAGCAAGCAGCTCAGCAGGATGAGGTACCCCAGCAACAGCAACTGCCACCCCTGCCCCCGATGTCCATCGAGCAGATGTTCCTGATGCAGACTCAGGCAGTTCAAGCCATCGGTCAGACTCTGGACGCCATTCAGCAGCAGCGGTAGCAACAACCACCACCTCAGCCTCAGATGCCTCAGATGCCTAGGGACAAGCGTGCTGAATTCATGAGAGGTCATCCCCCAACGTTCGCTCATTCTTCTGACCCCATGGATGCTAAAGACTGGCTGCGCACTGTGGAGCGGGTGTTGCATACCACTCAGTGTGATGACAGGGAGAAAGTTCTGTATGGTCCCCGTCTGTTGAGAGGAGCAGCCCAGTCATGGTGGGAGTCTTATCTCGCCACCCATGCCAACCCTGACACCATCACCTGGGAAGAATTCAGAGGTAGCTTTCGTCAGTACCATGTTCCTGCAGGTCTGATGACAGTGAAGAAGGAGGAGTTCCTAGCCCTAAAGCAAAGGTCACTGTCTGTCAGTGAGTACCGGGACAGGTTTCTACAGTTGTCTCGCTATGCTCCTGAAGATGTCAACACCGACGCCAAGAGACAATATCGTTTCCTGAGAGGCTTGGTTGACCCTCTGCAGTATCAGTTGATGAATCATACCTTCCCGACGTTCCAGCACCTGATTGACAGAGCGATCATGACAGAGAGGAAGTGCAAAGAGATGGAGGATCGCAAGCGCAAGATTAGTGGACCCCAGCCTGGAAGCAGCAATCGTCCTTGTTTCTCAGGCAATCAACCTCAGCAGTTCAGGCAGAACCAGCGTCCACCTCAGCAGCAGTAGTTTCAAAGGCAGTATCCTTAGCATCAGCATTAGAATCGCCAGAACAATCAGTCACAAGGAGGCCAGTTCCAGAGGCAGAATCAGCAGGCACCTCGTCTTCCTGCCCCAGCGAACCAGCAGAACAGTCAAGCCGCACCAGTTCAGGGTGGAAACAGAGTGTGTTTCCATTGTGGAGAGCAAGGCCATTGGGTGATGCAATGTCCGAAGAAGGCAGTCTAGCAGCAGTCAGGCCCCAATGCCCCAGCAAAGCAGAATGTGCCTCAGCCTGGAGCAGGCAACCACTCTCAGCCACGCTATAACCATGGGAGACTGAACCACTTGGAGGCTGAAGCAGTTCAGGAGACCCCCGGCATGATAGTAGGTATGTTCCTAGTCGACTCCCATATTGCAGAAGTGTTATTTGATACTGGAGCAACGCATTCATTCATTACTGCATCATGGGTAGAAGCACATAATCTTCCAATTACTACCATGTCAACCCCCATTCAAATTGACTCAGCCGGTGGTAGAATTCGAGCTGATAGCATTTGTTTGAATGTAAGTGTGGAAATAAGGGGATAGCGTTTCCCGCTAATCTCATAGTAATGTGTACTCAGGGAATAGATGTCATCCTAGGGATGAATTGGCTAGATAAGTATCAGGCAGTTATCAGTTGTGATAAGAGGACAATCAAGTTGGTGTCCTCACTAGGAGAGGAAGTGGTGACCAAGTTAGTCCTGCCTGAGCCAAAGAAAGGAAGTTGTTATCATATGGCTGTCGATAGCAGTGAAGCAGACCCAATTGAGAGTATCAAGGTTGTGTCCGAGTTCCCAGATGTGTTTCCAAAGGACTTACCAGGTATGCCACCAGAGCGAAAAGTTGAGTTTGCCATAGAACTTCTTCCTGGCACCGCCCCCATCTTTAAGAGAGCTTACAGAATATCCGGACCAGAGTTGGTTGAGCTTAAGAAGCAGATCGATGAGCTATCAGAGAAAGGATACATCCGGCCAAGCACCTCGCCTTGGGCCGCCCCTGTCCTATTTGTGGAGAAGAAAGATGGCACCAAAAGGATGTGTATCGATTATCGAGCTCTGGATGAGGTCGCCATCAAGAATAAGTACCCCTAGCCCAGAATAGAAGATCTGTTCGACCAGTTGAGAGGAGCCAGCGTGTTCTCCAAAATAGATCTGAGGTCAGGTTATCATCAGCTCAGGATCTGACCTTCAGACATTCCGAAGACGGCATTCATTACCAAGTATGGGTTGTATGAGTTCACTGTGATGTCTTTTGGTCTAACAAATGCACCGGCCTTCTTTATGAATCTGATGAACAGTGTATTCATGGATTATCTTGATAAGTTTGTGGTGGTATTTATTGATGATATTTTGATATATTCTCAAAGCGAAGCAGAGCTTGCAGATCATTTGAGGATGGTATTGCAGAGATTGCGAGAGCACTAGTTGTATGCAAAGTTGAGCAAGCGCGAGTTCTGGATTAGTGATGTCCTGTTCTTGGGTCACATAATCAACAAAGAAGGATTGGCTGTGGATCCAAAGAAAGTGGCAGACATTCTGAACTGGAAAGCGCCAACAGATGCCCGAGGAATCAAGAGCTTCATTGGAATGGCCGGATATTATCGGCGATTCATTGAAGGGTTTTCAAAGATTGCGAAACCAATGACATCTTTGCTAGGCAAAAAAGTTGAGTTCAAGTGGACCCAGAAATGTCAAGAGGACTTCGAAGCGCTGAAAGAGAAGTTGACTACAGCGCTTGTCTTAGTCTTGCCTGATGTGCACAAGCCCTTCTCAGTGTATTGTGATGCTTGTTACACTGGTTTGGGATGTGTGTTGATGCAAGAGGGAAGAGTTGTGGCTTACTCGTCCCGACAGCTGAAGGTTAATGAGAAGAATTACCCAATCCATGATCTAGAGTTGGTGGCAGTGGTTCACGCATTAAAGACCTGAGGCACTATCTATATGGGCAGAAATGTGATGTTTACACAGACCACAAGAGTCTGAAGTACATATTCACTCAGTCAGAGCTGAATATGAGACAACGAAGATGGTTAGAATTGATCAAAGACTATGAGTTGGAGATTCATTACCATCCAGACAAAGCGAACGTAGTGGCAGATGATTTGAGCAGGAAGAGTCAGGTCAATCTTATGCTCGCTCGTCCGATGCCTTATGAGTTGGCCAAAGAGTTTGATAGGTTGAGTCTTGGATTTCTGAATAATACGCGAGGAGTCACAATTGAATTGGAACCTACCCTAGAGCGGGAAATCAAAGGAGCGCAGAAGAATGATGAGAAGATCAGTGAGATCCGGCGACTGATTCTAGATGGCAGAGGCAAAGATTTTCAGTAAGATGCAGAAGGTGTGATATGGTTCAAGGACCGCTTGTGTGTTCCCAACGTCCAGTCTATTCGAGAATTGATTCTCAAGGAAGCTCATGAGACAGCTTATTCGATTCACCCTGGTAGTGAGAAGATGTATCAGGATCTAAAGAAGAAATTCTAGTGGTACGGAATGAAGAGGGAAATCGCAGAGCATGTGGCTATGTGTGATAGTTGTCGAAGGATCAAGGCAGAGCACCAGAGACCAGCTGGATTGTTGCAACCGTTGCAAATTCCTTAGTGGAAGTGGGATGAAATCGGTATGGACTTCATAGTTGGATTGCCTTGCACTCGAGCCGGCTATGATTCCATTTGGGTAGTAGTGGACCGCTTAACCAAGTCAGCCCACTTCATACCTGTCAAGACCAACTACAGCAGTGCAGTATTGGCAGAGTTGTACATGTCTCGGATCGTTTGTCTTCATGGTGTGCCAAAGAAGATAGTGTCAGACCAAGGAACGCAGTTCACCTCTCATTTCTAGCAGCAATTGCATGAAGCCTTAGGTACACATCTGAATTTTAGTTCAGCCTATCATCCACAGACAGATGGTCAGACCAAAAGGACCAATCAAATCCTTGAAGACATGTTGAGAGCCTGTGTGTTGCAAGATCAGTCCGGATGGGACAAGAGATTGCCTTATGCAGAGTTCTCCTATAACAACAGTTACCAGGCCAGCTTGAAGATTTCACCATTTCAGGCGCTTTATGGAAGGAGTTGTAGAACTCCACTGCAATGGGATCAACCTGGAGAAAAGCAAGTGTTCGGGCCAGACATTCTGCTTGAAGCTGAAGAGAACATCAAGATGGTTCGAGAGAATCTGAAGATAGCGCAATCAAGGAAACGAAGCTATGCAGACACAAGAAGAAGAGAGCTGAGTTTCGAGGTTGGAGATTTTGTCTATCTGAAAGTGTCACCGATTAGAGGAGTCAGAAGATTCGGAGTCAAAGGCAAGCTAGCACCCCGCTACATTGGTTCGTATCAGATTCTCGCAAGGCGTGGAGAAGTGGCCTATTAGCTCAGTCTGCCAGAAAATTTATCTGCTGTGCATGATGTCTTCCATGTGTCTCAGTTGAAGAAGTGTCTGCGAGTGCAAGAAGAGTAGTTGCCTGTGGAAGGTCTTGAAGTCCAGGAGGACTTGACCTACATTGAGAAGCCAACACAAATTCTTGAGACTGCAGACAGAGTCACCCGAAGGAAGATCATCAGAATGTGCAAAGTCAGATGAAATCACCACTCTGAGGAAGAAGCAACCTGGGAGCGTGAAGATGATCTGATGGCTAAATACCCTGAGCTCTTTGCTAGCCAACCTTGAATCTCGAGGGCGAGATTCTTTTAAGGGGGATAGGTTTGTAACGCCCTGAATTTGGGGGTAGAATTTTATCTTCTTTTCACTCACCAAATTCGGGCGTTACTCACTTTTCTCTTCCTGTTTCGCTCCTTCTTCCCAATTTCAAACCAGTATAGTGACGGGTGTCCGTGTCATGTATAAACAAAACCTAAGTTTCATGGGTGTTGCATCATGCCGAAGCACATTTCTTTGTCTGATGTCGCGTGTTCGTCTCGCCCTGTTTCGGACTTTTGGTTCGCGATCGGATTCCGTTTAGTGGTCGTGCGTGTCATGGGTTTCGATCCGCGGTGTGGCCCAGCCCAACCTGGCCTGGCCCGGTCCGGCCCGCGTGCCCCTGGCGCCCCTGCCCTCCCCACACGCGCCCCCTCCCCCAGATCCGTTTGGCTTATTTGATTTCTCCCGCGCAGTAACCTCACTCTCCCTCTTCCACCTCTCTCTCTCCCCCCGTGGTGCCCTAGGGTTTGGAGTCGAGATCGCCGGAGTTTGGATCCCCGGAGGTGAGTTTTCCCCCTCCCCTTCCCTTCTCTCTCTCTCTCCCTCCCCCTCCCTTCCTTCTTCCCCTGGCCGCGCGCGTCCCGCGCCCTGCTCGCGCGCGCCCCGCGCCGCCCCGCGCCCCGGCGAGCCCCCTCGGTCGCGCCCGCGCCGCTCCGACGCCCCGCGCCCCTTCCCCGGCGAGCGCCCCTCCCCGCGCCCCGGCGATCCCCGCCCTCGTCGCGGCTGCCCCCGCCGAGCCCGCCCCCGCGCACGCTCTTCCCCTGCCGCGCTCCCTTGGCCGCGCGCCCCTCCCCTGCCCGCGCCCTCCCTGCCCCGGCAAGCCCTGCCTCGGCGAGCCCCGCCCCCGTCGCAGCCCCCTCTGGCGGCCTCCCTGCATGCCCTCCCCCGCTCCCCGGCGAGCCCCTGTCCCCGTCGCGGCCCCCTCCGGCGGCCTCCCCGCGCGCCCTCCCCTGCTCCCCGGCGAGCCCCGCCCCCTGGCCGCGCCCCTCCGTGCCTCAGCCCCCCCCCCCCCCCCCCGACCGTGCCCCCAGCCCGTGCTCGTGCCCCGGCGACTCGCGTCCCGCATGTCTGCACGGTTCGCGTGCCTTCGGCACGCGCAGCGTGCTCTCGCGAGTGCGACCGTAGTCGCGCTGCGTTTAACCCTCGTTCTAATCTATTTTAATTTTAGTTTAGTCGATGTGCTGCGTCGCGCGCTTCGCCGTGCGACGGTTCATTCTAAATTCGTCTTTATTAATATGCTGCGTCACGCGCTTCGTCGCGCGACGATTCTTTTAATTTATATTTATTAAAGTGCTGCGTTGCGCACTTCGTCGTGCGACGATTCGTTTAAATGCAGTTCAGTTGACGTAAGTCGTCGTGCGTTTCGTCGCGCAACGCTTAACGTATTACTTTTAATTAATGCAAGAATCTCGTTGCGCGCTCTGTCGCGCGGCGAGTCGTTTATTTCTTAATTCAATCTAAATGTTGTGTCGTACGTCTCACCGTGCGACCACTCCCTTTTCATTCATCTTTATCTATCTATAATGATTAAACATGAAACATGACTTTACTTTATGCTAAACATAGTGTCCAAATTAATGCCCTTCTGTTAAGCGAGTGGTTTAATTTATAATTATGTAACGTGATCGTTTCTCGACTGTCTTTTCCTCTTTCTCTCTCTTAACCATAGTTGCGAGCCCCGTGTGGAACGTCTATTTATTTATTGCATTCTATTGTATGGTGTATTGTTCTTTTGTATTAAATGTACTTAAGGATCGACTAGCTTTTGTTATACTTAAGGATCGACTAGCTTTTGTTATCCATGTCCTTGTTTACCTATTTGGGTTGGATTATTATTGTTTAGCTTTATACTATTGCTCAACTCTAATCAATGAACATGATGAGAATTATCAATGATACGCTGTTTTCCCCTCCTTTATTATGATGTTGTACTTGTGGTATTCAAGGGGGCTCAAGCGGTTTCTCGAGTGCCTCTCCGTAAGGACCTGTTTGTTTGGGGAGGAGTGCGGTGCATTTAGGAAACCTAACGGGCGGCTACAGCCCTGGGAAATCTTTGTAAAGGCTACGTAGTGATGCCCTGCTGGGTCACCTTGGTAGTGATCAATGGAGAGTCATGATCTCCGGGCAGAAAGGGAATCATGGCTTGTGGGTAAAGTGCACAACCTCTGCAGAGTGTTTGAAAACTGATATATCAGTCGTGCTCACGGTTATGAGCGGCCAAGGGAGCTCCAGTGATTAGTGGTACTTGATCAGAGATGTTCGGATTGCAGGTGGCAATGAGATTGATGGTTCTTGGTATTAACTCTGGTAATGGAAAGTGGTACCCTTTCCGTTTGGAAAGGAGTACATTTGGGTTAATAACGTGGGTTAATTATAAAACTTGGCTTTCTCTACTAGTAATAATAATCTGACCAAGTAAAAGCAATATGCTTGACTTACCCCCACATAAAGCTAGTCCACTACAGCCAAACAGGATACTTGCTGAGTATGTTGATGTGTACTCACCCTTGCTCTACACACCAAACCACCCCCATCCTCAGGTTGTCAGCATTGCAACCCCTGCTAAGGAGAGGATGAAGCTGTGGAAGGAGACCACCAGGAGTTCCAAGATTACGATGAGTTCTAGGTGTGGGTTAGCGGCAACCCCCAGTCGGCTGCCTGTGAAGGCCGCGTGTATCTACGTTTCGTTTTCGCACTTTGATTATTGTAAAGACTATGTGGATGTCTCAGACATATGATGTAATAGACTATTATTGCCTTTTTTAATACTATTTGAGCATTGTGTGATGATTTCCAGTTATGTAACTGCTGTGTACGTGAATTGCTGATCCTGGCACGTACATGGTTCGCATTCGGTTTGCCTTCTAAAACCGGGTGTGACAAGCAGCTCGAGGAGTGAGGATTCAGTTTTTTAGGGCGCATGTTCTACCATGAGCAGACGTAGAGCGCTGGCAGAACATTTTCCTCTAGACGATGTAAGTTTTACATTATGTAAGTTACTTAATGTTGTATGATGTAAGTTACTTGTTTCATAGGATGTTGAAATCGAGCGACAGTTGAGAGAAGATGCTATAGTTGGGGCGGTGGTAGAGGACCATGCGAGAGATGATGATGAAGATGGTGGTGGAGATGATGTGGGAGATGATGGTGGAGACGATGCTGGTGGACATTTTGCAGGCGTGGATTCTGGTGATGGTGGAGATTCCACAACTGGGTCTGGAACTTCTCGAGTTAGGAGAATGAGGAAGTTGCATTTTGTTGGACCACCTCCAAAGCTTCCACCCGAATATCGAGTTTTGATAAAGCCAAGTGGAAAGTGAGTGACATATCTTTACTTATTTTTTATCGAAAGTTATGTTTTTATTTCTACATTGTTTTCTGCTTGCAGGACTTGGACCGATGCCTCGTTCACAGGCACAGGACACTACAGGTAGGTGAACATGGTCCTTGATAATCTTGTTCGTCTGCACTGGCCTGGTCTTGTGACTTTTCCTAGTGGCGAGTTTGTCCCAGCCACCACTTGGGAGCATTATCACTATGGTGTCTGTAGAACGTTTGACAACACACATGCACTAGTTTGGGATGCAATCTGGGTATGAATTGTTTTTACTAATTTCTTTATCCCATATATGGTTGCTTGTATGATAACACTATTTTTTTGCTGAAACGGTACAAGTTGCCGGAAGATGGATCATATGGTATGAACGCTCGTTACGTGTTTGAGTATAACGCAAACGATGTCATTGCAGATCCAATGTACTATGCACGAATTCAGGCTATAAAGGCATGGTACAGAGCAAGTGTTGATGATCGGTTGATGCCGAATACCAAGGCAGAGTGGCCATCAATTTACCTTAAGGAGTAGCAATACCTTGAGGTAAACAAGTTGTTGCATCTCATATCGTTTTTTGCCGATTCTTGTTTTGGGTACATGTTAATCCATCTATTTGCTTGATTGAAAAACATTTCATGTAGGTGTCTGTGCCGTGGATGGCCACCCGATTAGAGGGTTATCAGGCCTTGTGCAGGTGGTGGGTTCCCCTGAGTTTCGTGTCATTTCCGAAAGAAACAGGGGAAACCGTGGTACTGAGTCGTTCCATAACTACGACAGCGATGGACATGTGCGCTTGGCTAAGAGAATGGTATATCACAGTATGTTGTAACTTTGAATTACATATAAATGTGTCATTCTAACTTGTATGTATAGGAAGTCAAATCCGGCCATACGCCCATGGATGTGGAGGTGTATATGCAAGGGCATAGGGGTTCTGATCCTCAGAATCCTAATGTTTTATGCACTCAGACAGCCACCGACCGTCTAGTGAGTTTTTGGTACTCTATTATGTGTTTGTGCATCAACTTAGTGATGCACTTATATTTGGTATGTTTGCCTCCAGGCTTCGTATGGTCAGGAGATGGTTCAGCACCATGGGCAGGACTACGATTGGACGAGCCAGCCAATCGACCATCAAGCAGCATATGCTAGCGCAAGAGGACAAGCCCGTGGATGGTGAGAGTATTTGATTTGGATTTCAAAATTATTCTCATATGCTTCCGATTGAACCGAGTCCATGGTTTACTCTACTAAGTACATGGTTCACTCTTGTAGGTTGGGTATTTTTGATTCTATGATTGATTCTAGGAGCTGAGACGTCATGGATGACAGTCCACATCCTCGTCTTCGTAGTCATCCCGTTCTCGATCATTCGCCCAAGAGATAGAGATTGCAGTTTTGCGTCAGCAGGCAGAGTATCATCAATCAGTTTTGAGGGAACAAATACCAGAGGCAGCAAGCTGAGTACCAGAAGTAGAAGGATGCATATTATTCAAACCTCTAGGCCCATAATCAAGCTCTACTCTCGATAAGTTGAAGTAACATTTTGTTTGTAACAACTAAAAACACATGATGTGTACCTTATTTTCTTAACAATGGCTTGTATCTATTTTGTAGCAACTGGCACAACAAGCGGGCGTCCCGATGCCGACATATAGGATGCCGCCTCCGGACTTTGCACTACCGCCGCCGCCAATGATGCCAACTCCGCCACAATTCACTGTGTATGTACACATATGCATGTGTGACATGTTCATAGATGGCTTATGTGTTAAAATGAAAAACTTAGTGGTTAATATTTCATGTGCGTATGTTATAGGGATTTCAGACACCTCCTGCTTCAGTTGCCGCACTTGGAGATGTGTCTGGTCAAGACGACGCATCGAATTCTTGGTTGAACAACCTTTTCAACACCCAGGTCCAGCCGGAGGTAGTGGCTATAACTCGAACCAACCAGGTGATGGATATGAGTGACAGTTCATCGAATGTGTTTGATTTGAAACTATGTCAGTGTTCATGTCAAAGACTATGTGTCGAACTATGTCAGTGTTCATGTCAAAGACTATGTGTCGAACTATGTCAGTGTTCATGTCAAAGACAATGTGTCGAACTATGTCAGTGTTTAATTTGGAACTATATGTTGATGTAAAAGACTTATTGCAAGTATTTAGAACTATATGTTTGTGAATGTGAGGTGATGTTTGTGAATGTGAATACTTATGTGAATTGATGTTTGTGAATATAATTGTGAATGTGAATATGTGGTTGTATATGAAATCTGTGTATATATATGAAATATGTGGTTTTTTCTGTAAATGTCAGAAATTTACAAAAATAAGATGTTTTGCAACTGCTGAAATTCATTATGTCCGACGGCTTAACATAAACCATTGGACATAGACTTCCTTATGTCCGACGGTTTATCATAGGTCGTCGAACATAAGCGACGTGGGCCCGCCGACGGCCATTATGACTGTTAACGAGGATAAACGTCGATGGTCGAAAGTGGTCGTCGTACATGGCTTATGTCCGATGTCCGTCGTCGGAAATAAGACTATTTCCGACCCTTTACGGCCGAGGGACGGGTACCGTCGGACATAAGCCTTCGTGCTTATCTCCGACGGCTTTGGCCATCGGAAATGCCTTGTTTTACTGTAGTGCACTCTTACTGCACATGCATACGTATTTGTACGACACCCACACAAAATACTGATCTTTTATCGCAACTGAGAATGCACATTCATGTGTTGTACAATGTTCAGTGTACTAACTGATCCTCTGAGTCCATTCCAAATTAATTCATCGTCAGGTGGCATGATGTAGTTATGTAAGAGAGGAAAACAGTATCATCTCATGATACAACATGGGCTCGACATTGAAGACCGACAGCCGCCTACAATATTTGATTCATCACTGTAGATACAACATGTTCAACAACTAATTAATCTGAGGCTCCTAAGGGGCCTATTTGGTTCAACAATAGATTCCTGAAAATATGATTCTAGATGTGAGGTGTGAGAAAGCTATTGCGAGCTGACGATTGTGGAAAAACTAAAATATATTTGGTTGAAATAAGTGTGACTACTATAGATTCTATAGGAGCATGATAGGTTGGTAACATTGATGATAGGAATCTAGAAAATTTGGGGTAGGAGGTGATTCTGAATTGAACCAGAGGAATATGTAGTTTTTTAGGAATCTATTCTGTTGTAGAACCCATTTAGTTGTGATTTCAGATTTTTGGCAGTGAATCTGGTTCATAAAGCTAAACCAAACACTCGTTAGTTTTAATATGTTTATGGCTCATATTTTTTCTAATTTAATCAAGTTAATTCTAGGCATATATGAAATACGTTGGGGCCCATGGCTCTCGAAACATCCGGGGATCTCCAGTAGCCCTCGTAATATCTAGAGCTCCCATGTCTCTTAGGACATCCTAGGGCATCATATGGCTTTTAGGATGTTCGAGTCCCTAATGTCTCTAGGAAAATTCACCTCTCTTTGCCTTGGAACGTACGAGGCCCACTGTGGATCACGGGGTGTTTGAATTCTTGGAAGAGCAGCGCCCTTCTAATGCCTAGGAGCCTACTGTGTCCCTTAGGACGTTTGGGGTCCTAGTGGCCATTAGGTGTACGTTTGGGGGCCCTCTGAGGCCCTTAGGACTTTCGAGGGGGAGGATGATGTGGCCATTGGGACATCAAGGATCCTTCAATGCTCTCGGGACATTATGGGCTCTTGGAGTCTTCAGGGCCATCTGGGATCCTAGGGGCCCTCAAGGTCCATCAGGAACTTTTATGGCCATATGAAGCCAAATGAAATTATCTTTCCAATCATATACTGGAGCATTGAAAATGAATCATGTATGCATACTAGACATTTTTACCTAGATTTCCTCCTAGAATCTAATATAGACACCAACTTAAGTTGTACTTGGACTCCACCATGATTTGGACACCCATCATGGCCCTCTTCGTTTCCAATGGTGGTATTCGGAGAAGTAACGTCCTCATCAATATAGGTCAGGTCACATTGACCATTGTAACAACCATATTCTATCTGCTATGATGCAGACATGGTCTCTTAGAGTTAATTGCTCTCATGATCTCCTCCACAAACATGGTAGGATGGCAACATTAATGATGATTGAACAACATGATGCCAATCCAAGGGACCCTCCAGATGATTAGTTCACGTGTAAGAAGTAAGAACCCTCTAGCCTCTTTCTTTGTGTTCTTTGTAACCCTGTCCCTTAGCTATTTAAGGGGTGACTGGGGCTCCCTTCTTCTTTAAAGCCTTCATGAACTATATACTCCATAGGGTTACTCCTCTCTAGTACTGTAGCTTGGCATTTGTGCACGATTGTGGCTTTATCAAGTCTGAAGAAGAGAGGTGGAGGACTGAGGCTGAGAAACGAAGGGGATGCTTAATGGACTCAAGCAGGTGTAGGAAGCAACAATGGTGTTAAGGTGGCTAGAAATGAAGGAGCGTGGTGGTACTGTGGAGCTAGGGTTTCCCTACAACATGAGCCATGATTTTTACTAAGGTTGGTTTCATTAACCTAGATTTTAGAAAACTAATAGGTTGATCAAGCAAACTAAAGAAGGGATAAACTTTTGACTTTTGAATCATAATCTATATGGTAGATTAGAGATAATGGTTGTCTATAGCTCGTAAAACATATTTGTTTGATTACTAAGGCCCTATTTGGAAACATTTATCATTTTGCAAGAATCAATAGAATCGATGCCTAATAGGTCAAGAGACAAACATTTTTCTTGAGAATGACTATAATTGTTTCTCGTTTTTATTCCTACTAGTAAAATGCCTGCTCGGGGAGGTGCTCGTCGTGCCGCCATCCTCGCACATCCTGGCCAACCACGCTACTTAACCAAGTCACCATCGTGCCCTTTTTCAACCATTTGGTGAAAACAGATTATACAATATCATGCCCGCCCTCAAAATTTGTCTTAGTGATTAGAAAATGATAAATACCGAACTAAGTTTTCACAAAAAAAATATGAAATGTGGTGCTTTCTTATGTTGACAAGAACAAGTTCACTGCAAGAACACATACTACAATCACCAGACAAGGATAGAATAAACCACAACCACGATGAAACCCTAGCAGCACGCAAGTTTATGTTGTGAATCCTTCCATGGTGAAAAGCAAACAAAATTAACCAATCACCAAAGATCTTTATATAGCTTACATAAATAGTAATTTCACGGACCAAAGACAGAGCTACAGAGTACAAACTCTTCTACCAGCGAAGGCACAAGTTTCCAACATCGCTCTATGTCACCAATTCAAAATACAATCACGCATTCCACTCCAACTCTATCAACATGTGTCAGCTCATCAAGTTAGCTTAAAGATAGTACAATAATTTTCATGGGGGAAAAAAGTTCAAATCTCCTAAACTGCCTCCAACACAAGGATAGGGTCGCCCCTGAATGAACCACAATATAATTCAATATAAATCCAAATTGAAAGACAAATGGTCTCCAAGAGAGACACTTGACAACACTTACATGTGCTCCCCGATCAATGCCGCCCATCGCCATAATGTAAAATAGATTCAACCACTAAGACACTCACCTGTCATCGGAGCAACCTCTGTTGCCCTGGATTACAACGACATCGTCATCAGGAGAGGCCTTGTCCAGTTGCTTGCCTCTAAAGTGGAAGAATGCAGAGGAGAGGAGCCTGGGCATGACAGAGCAGACGAACCAGAGACTCCGGGTCTCGAGGCCGGGCGACACCCAGATGAAGCGAAGGCGGGTGTGGAGGTCAAGGAAGAGCAGCCCCGTTCAGCGCGGGTGCCAGGACTAGTCGATGACGAGGCCGATCATGATAGTGGCCTAGATCGACACCACACAGAGTAGCACGTCGACGACTATATTCTCCGCCACCACGAGGTGCTGCAGCAACGCCACTGCCTCCTCGCACCAACCTGCCATTCCTGCGCTAGGGCTTGAACCTTCTGTCCCTGCCCGTTCCTCTCCAACCCCTTATGTGTTTTTTCCTTTTTCTTCCTTGGCGAAATGGAGGGATGGGAAGGCTAGAGACGAGTGAGGGATGAGGGGATGATCCGAGAAACACTCGCAGTTGGATGCGATTGATTAAGAGAGATAAAATAAATGAAGCGATCTCGATCGTTGGTTTTAATGGTGAGATTTGGCTAGGAGTTATTTGTTGTATGTATTTAGTGATATTTTAACTGGTAGATTATATAGGGGTATAATGTAAGGACAAACGACAATGAGCTGATTTTACGCCATTTTTGTTCTTGACACCCCCCACACACTCTCACAAACACAGCCCACGACTATGTACTAGCAAACAGACCCTTAGTAATTTTAGCACTTTATTTTTTTTGTATATTTAAATGGATGACGATAAATCTAGACATATTTATCAAATATTGTATAAATTCATCAACACACTAAAATGAATACTCTCTCTGTCCTAAAGTAAAATTTGTTTTAGAAATTTATTAGATCCACACAATAATTGATGTATGTGTTTTATATGTGTTTAAATTTATCTTTATCTATTTGAATGTAGATATAAAAATTAAGAGCTAAAATGACTAGTATTTTGGAGAAGGAGGAAGAACATAGGGAGTAAAATAAAGTAGCTTCAAGTTATGGGGCCATTTGGTTTCAGCTCAGGCAATACTCAACACCCGAAGGCCTAGCGCTGCGTCAGTCAGATAGTTAGATTGTTGTATGGGCTGCCTAGAGAGCTCCAACTAACCAGGCTCATAAAGTAGACGGGCCTGTGGGCTGAGGAAGACTGCGTACGAAGAGATGTTGAAGAAAGCATCGGCTAATTCTACGCGTTTTTAACATCTGAGCGAAGCTTTCATTCCCTCGCTGTTGGAACAGTTTCAATTGGGTCAATCCAGTCGGAGCTGAAGGTGACATGTTTTTTTAGGAAAGATGACATGTAGGAATAGGATTCGGTCAATGCCTGTGAGGTAAACGCAGAAAGCGACTTCTAGCGAACTAGTATTTTGAACTTTCGCATAAAATGCAGCCGGCAAGGATCATGACTTTAGCAACTTCCGGACCCTTGGGGTCTTTGGATGTTTGTGCAGTTTGTTTGGCCTCTTTGGATCTATCATAATTAAACAATAATATAACAGGTCAAACCAAACCATTTCTACTTTTATTTAGAGATCTAGTCTCCCTATTCAAAATAATTAATATGCCACTCTACTTTGGACATGTTTGGATCTAATCTTGCCAATATTGTTAGTAGCTGTTCGATTCGAATTAAAGCCTACTCTGCTGTAACTGTAATGCATAGAGATAAAAATATTGTAGAAGCTGTAGAAGCCGGTACGGATTAAAACCAAACAAATAGGCTGTAAAACTAACATTATTAACAAATAGGAAAAAATAAATATTTCTCACTATTTGGAGGTGTGTGGCAAATAATTTGCCATGTCAGTGACACATATTAAATGACTGCTACAGTAACTGAAAAAAATATATATTGCCCTTAGCAAATAGAGAGGCGAATCTAAATTCATTAGTTGGTGAAGATGTGCTAATGGTTCATATACGTGAATCAAACAACACTTTGCTAATAATTATTTACATACTAGCTAACTAAATATTAGCACTAGTGAATTTAAAAGCAACTATAACAAAGTGGTCTAGTCGGGCTGCAAGAAATGTTATATCAGATTTATCGTGACACCAAAGAAAAAGAAATAAAAAAGTTAAGAAAAATGGTCTACTTATCAGTAGTCAGCTGAAAATAGTCTACCCGCGGACACAAAGACACTCTGTAAAAGAAAGAAGTGATCCACAAATTTTGTCTTGTAGTGCTGCAGACACCGGGTTTGACACCAATGTGTACATATTTTTCTACGACAAATTTTGAACCCTGGATATGTAAAATATTTTGAGACCGAACTTTCACAATAGCATTGTATATATCTATCATGAAATACCTTGGCTTCAAACAATAGCCGCCTGCCCTGGCTTTCTTTTATGAAAAATTTTCTTATGTGCTATCAGAATTTATACTCATTTCTTGTATATCATTGAGTGTGATATCAGTAGCTGTGCTGTTCATTGCGCGCCGTCTTAGCCGTCGAACGGGTTTTATGCGGCTGAGGCTTCCGACGCATTGAGCAAGAGGAGGTGGCCGTGTGGTGCTTGGTGCCCAATGACTGATGATAAAAACAACGACTTTGACGTGTTATGGGTCCAATTTTGCTCCTAGCTTTATTATAAGAAATTTGTAATGACTCCATTTTCTCCTATATCTCTTTTTTATATTTTAAATAATAGATTAAGGAAAGCTATTATATATAAGATATTTAATTGTATGATAAATATATATGTACAAAAAAATTAGAGATAAAATATATATCTAGTATTAACACTTTTAGAATATGGTGTTGGAGAGAAATGATATATAGAGGAGTGATTTTTTAAAAAAAATATGAATAGGAGAAATATAAAGTAGAGGTATAGAGAATGCGGTAGGGGCTGACGAAGACAAAAGAGAGGACCCCACTATTATTTTGCCATGACCAAGTCATTAGCCGCAACCGCAACGTTACATAACCTTGCTATATGCGGCATGTCAATTAACCTTGTGTTGTCCTCTGATGTCTTTTTTCTACTTTCTTTAAAAAATGCGTTGACTTCAACGCGTCATATCTAGACAGACGACCGGGCTCCGTACTGCAGGCACCAACTCTACTCCTCCATGGCTCGACCAGGGTTTACAAAATCGACCGGATTTGGCGGCAAACCGGTCGGTTTACCGAAACCGTTGGGGCGCGGTTTCGGTTAACCACCGGTTTTTTTTCAAAATCCGCCCCAAATTCAAAAAATTTGAAAAATTTCATAAAAAACGAAAACCTCCGGTAAATCTTTTTGGACCGGTAAACCGCCATTTTGGACGAGTAAAACCACCGTTTTTTGTTGGGAAAGCGGATTTAATGCCAAGATTGAGTTGTAGTTTAGACATTTAGTGGTCAGTTTAGGCATATTAGTCTTGTTTACTGTTATGTGCTATGTGAAGATGATTTATTGTTAGATGCTATTTTTGCCAAGTTTAAGTGTTATATATGAAGATGTTATATGCTATATGTGAAGATGCTATATGCTATATGTGAAGATGAGTTAGTATTGTTATATATGTGATGGCTTATGGTTTATGTATTAGTTATTGGTAAATGTGCCATGGTTTAGTTATTGTTAAATGTGAATGTCCAATAGTTTATGGTTTAGTTATTGTTTCAAGATTTTTACCATGATGCACCTCATTCACAGCGGGAGACAATAAGCTATCGATGTCGTTCGGTTTCATTTCCTGTCCAAGATGGAACCCGTAGCTCAAGTAGCTCCAGTTCTTCAAACTATCCGTCTCGACAAGTGTCACACCCGGATTTTAGGGGTCCAAAACCCGGGCGCGAACATAAACACCAGGTGTGCTGGGACCAAATCTCACACATATGATGCATAGTGGCACAGGATCGAATGTCACATCTTTACTATATAACAGGAGTTCTGTACAAAAATAATTAAATAATTACATCATATGAGGAAACGATCCAGCAACCCAAAGTTGACTGGGAGACGACGGCCTAGACCTCTCACGAACACATCACAGCATCCTCCATGCGCCTCATCCTGCGGTACCTGATCTTGACCTGTGGGGGGTGTGAGACAGCAAGAGTGAGCTCACATACGTTCATCGCTCAACAAGTTGTGGGGAATAATGTGAATAAACTCGCCAAAGGTGGGAGTTCACGTGAAGTGTAAGGCTTACCAAAGAGGATGGTTAGAGCTGAGCATTGCTTTTAAAGTTGGTCAAAATTTTATTAGCAATTACTAAGTATAAGTAAATACCAACCCAATTAAGTAGTAGAACAAAAGTAACAACATCACCTGCGATGCAATGCATATGATATATTGAATTTAGTTCCATAAATTAATCATGTGAGGGTCCGAGTTGCTCATGACCGTGAGCACGGCTAGTATACCAGTTTTACACTCTGCAGAGGTTGCGCATCTTTACCCACAAGTCATGTTACCCATCTGCCAAGGGATCGCGACTTCCCATACACCTCTACCGAGGAGGCGAGGCAGGGTAACACTACGAGGCCTTTACAAAGTTCCACTAGCTTCAGAAAACCCGCTACAGTTTATAGGAAGCTCCAATGCAGGAATTCCCTTGCAGGACCGCCATCGCAGCAAAATCCTCCCGAGGGCCTCCCTACACTGACCACTCCCCTACTGCCCTTGCCCCTTTCGGGTAAGGTAGTCCTCCACTAGCTTTCCTAATTAATCAGCCAAGGGCGTCCCATTATACCCTTGTGGTAGCACTGTTTTCCCGGGTGGTCGCTCCATGTTCCAATTAACATAATGATCTTATCATGAACGATAAATAACAACGGATAACAAAAGTATAATCATGAGTAATGTATCTTCATACCCAAAACCACATAAAGCACTAGCAAGTACTACCCAAAAAGTTCAGTGGTAACAAGGTATAAAGATAATCAAACTAGGGTAACCTATTGGGTCCCATCAAAATTAACCTATGCAGATCATTATGATTAATTAGAACATGGCTGGGTAAAAAGAAGTGATCAAGGGCACAACTTGCCTGGGCCTTGAGATTCCAGGTACCAACTTGCTCTTCTGATAACACGTATCCTCACTGCTAAACGTAGCAATACATACAAACAGTGTATAGGCAAAATTAACATCACACCAAATGTAAGAACTGAATAATAATGATCTACGTCTTGCTACGAGATCGTGGGATCGAGAACCGCTAAATTCGGAGGTACGATTATTAAGTTATGAATTTCTGAAATTATTTAGCACCTAGAATAGATTAATTCAATTGAGCAATTTTAATTCAAGTTTCATGGTTAAACAAAGGTACTAGGTGATAAACAATATTAATACAAAATTATTGCAACTAGAATGACTCAATTTGGAGTTAAAATGAATTAACTATGAATTTCCTAAGTTTGGGATATTATTTTGCATTTAAAAAGAATTTTTGAATTAAATCTAATAGTTTTCTAAGGTACTTGGACTGCGGCCACTATTTAACAGAAACCCAGGGGGTTTTGCGCAAAAGACACCAAGACTCAGAACTCCCACAGTGTGGACTGCGGGTTTTTTATGAAGAATATCGGGGTCTCTTACGTAAACTTTCCACGACGAAAGGGTACGGGATAATCAGATCCGTCCGATCCAGAACTGAGGGCCCATATTAAAAGCCGGCTACGACGAACCGGTACGTAATACAGACCATTGGATCTAGATCCGATGGCTACAACTTAATGGATCGTGATCTGATGCGAGCCGTAGGATGCCGATCCAACGACACATATCCAAACGCCCCAAGCGATATGCCAGGACTAATCTAGGCCGCCTGTTAATGGATCCACGGCCACGCACCCTTCTTCCTCCCAACGACGCCAGGCGGCGGCGCGACGCTCTACACGGCGGAGCCCCCACCGGCGATCACCGAATCGATGTTCTGGCGCTCAACCACTCCTTCTAACATGTGCTACATGAAGCAGATATCAACTAGAAAATCAACAATGGGATTTCACAGTGGTCGTACAGCCTAGCGTCCCTGCCCACGGCACAGGGCGAATTCGCGTCTATGTCACAAAGTCGGCGAGAGATCATCGGTACACGGACACTAGTTTCATGTGCCTACGCGTGAAAAAAAAACGAAGCAGAGATCATAACCATACAGGAGGGAGGGTTCGTACCGATGGTGATGGTGGAATTTCCTGGCCTCATTGTTGTGCGGTTCTGTAGCTCTCACAAACTTTGGTGAAGAGTCCCCACAGCCCCGATTCATCATCGTGCTCGGCGACTTCTTCGAACATCTTCACAAGGTCGGTCGTCTCCCTGCGAACCCCAGCAGAGGCACGACGGCGACTATGGCTTCAATTCTACTTCGACAGCATCCTCTCTCTCTCTCCTAGCTCTTGGCGTCCGCGAGGTCTACTTCGATTTTTTTTCTGGGTTCTGTTCGTTCCTTTGCGATAGATGGGAGAGGATATCAGGTGCTCCATTATATACCCTGGAGCAAATACAAATCCCAACTAAAACCTGAAATCTCGCGCGAGGTTGTTTCCTTGTAGGCTACAGCCCAGTTCCCTTCGTAGCCAAAAAGCAAAAGCACGAACAGGCTGACGGTATGGGTCCAGCTGCCGGCCACGAAACGAGTAAAATATGTGCTGGAGTCACCCTGTCGTCATGATGATGTGAGCGCGTGGCTGAACTAATAAAGAAATGAAAACAGGAACGTGGGCTGTACTGGTTTGGGAAACATGCTAGGACCGGCTAATCAATGCTCGCCCATGGGCCGAGTCTAACCGGGATAGGCAAGGAGCACAACTTCGGTTTCTTTTTGGTTTTTCATCTATTTTTTTTCTAAGTTTTTTTTATATATTATATTTCCATTTCTGTTTTTTTATTCAAATTTGAGTTTATATTTAAAACTTCAAATTGAGTGCACAAACACAACTCGACATGTGTATATATATATATATATATATATATATATATATATATATATATATATATATATATATATATATATATATATATATATATATATATAATTCATTTCATTTGAACAAATACTCCTAAATTTAATATGAATAATTCACGTAAAGTATTTTAACATATATTTATTTAAGACAACAATTTAAATACATAGCAAATTTTTAATATTACTGTTTATTTGTTTTAGGAAAACAGCTTCAAAATTAAGGAAATCTTTATTAAGAATACATTTTTTAATTCGAATCGTTTGAAGAATTTTACTAGACCGAAAATTAGAATTTTTGAGTGTTACAACAAGACAAGATCAAATTGCTCTCTTGGAGAGCCATTAGTTTCATCAAATACAACATCACACGTGGCTTCAACTAGTCCAGAGGATTTGTTGAAGACCCTATATGCTTTTGTATTTGAATCATAATCAAGTAAAACCCCTTCAACGACTTTGGGAGCAAACTTTGAATGCTTACCTTTCTTAACCAAAATGTAGCATTTGCTCTCAAATACACGAAAGTAAGAAACATTGGGTTTGTTACCGGTTAAGATAGAGGCAGTTTATGGCATGGCAGCTGTATTCACAGCTTCCGACCAAAATCGCTCTGGTGCCTGGTATTCTTCCAACATAGTTCTCACCATGTCAATTAGTGTCATGTTATTCCTCTCCACCAAGCCATTTTATTGTGGAGTGTAGGGGGCAAAGAAACTCATCCTTGATACCTTCCTTCTCAAGGTACTCTTCTACTTGAAGAATCTTGAATTCCGATCTTCATGCACATGTACAGTCTGTGAATGGCTGTCTCAAACTTGTTGATAGAGCCCCGGCCCATGATGGCATTGTACGGATACACCATATCAACGATATCAAAGGTTATTTGCTCACTTCGGTCATTGGGTGCTACACCGAAGGAGAGAGGCAGCTCTATTTTGCCGACAGGAAAAGTGCCCTTGCCGCCGAAACCATACAATGGGTTGTCCGAAGGCTTGAGCAGGCTGTGGCTTATGCCCATGCGGTCGAAGGCATGGAGGAAAATGATGTCTTCTTGACTGCCATTGTCGACTAGGACTTTGTGCAGGTCCCAGCCTGCCACGCTGCAGTTGATAACCATGGCGTCGATGTGGGGGGCGCTGCGCAGGTCGACGTCTCGTGCGTCGAAGGTTAGCGGTACGTGGGATCACTTTGTCTGCACGACTGGGCCGGTGATGACGACGTGGTTGATGTTGCGGTAGTGGTCCCGCTTCTGCCGCTTTGTGTCGAAGTCGGTGCTGGACCCCCCAGTGATCATATGAATGACTCCGTGATACGGCTGATCGGCGAAGTCTTCTTGTTTTGGGGCGTGGGGGTGGGGGATGTTCTGATGTTGCTGGTGTGGAGGTGGGGGTGGGGGAGGTACGATTTGTACTTCCTGGTGGTGTTGGTATGCGTGGTGCGGTGGATGCGGGGCGGGGGCGTGGATGTATGGTGGAGGGGGTTGCTGATAAGTGTGCGCGACAACTCTGGGGTTGTCGGCTGGCTGCGCCCGTGCCATCCTGTCTTTGGTGGCCTTCGTTTCTGGGCAGTCTCTGGTTTGGTGGGCGCAGTCTTCGCCATGAAAAGATAGTAGAACCGGCGCGGCGGCTGCGCACGCCCCCGACCCCTACCGCGAGTTCCGTTTCCGCGGCCCTGGGAGGATACCCCTGGCAGCGAGGGGCATCAGCAGCGGGGTGCTGGTTGGCGATGTTGTGTACTTGCTGCTGATTGCGGCCATCTCGGCCGGAGTCTGGCTGCGGAGTCCTCGTCCATGTGCGGCTGGACTGTGGAGCATCTTTGGGTTTCTTCTGAGACTCAACCTTGCGCTGGTGGAGCTCTTCGAATTTGGCATATTTTTCAAAGAGCTGATATAATTCCTGGAGGTTCTTGGGCGGGTCCCTGATGCAGTGGCTGTAAAGGACGCCGGCGCGAAGGCCGCTGATGGCGTAGTGGATGGCGATCTGGTCATCAACTGAGGGCAGCTGTGACTTGAGTGTTAGAAACTTGCGGTAATACTCCCGCAGAGTCTCTTTTTCCAGCTGCTTGCAGAGTGAGAGCTCGGCCAAGGCGTCGGTGTCTGGGCGGTACCCTTGGAAGTTGAGCAGGAATTTGTCCCGGAGGCTTCTCCAGGAGTCTATGGACAGCGGGGGCAACCTGGTGAACCAGGTGAGAGCTGGGCCTTCGAGGGCGATGATGAAAGACTTGGCCATCGTGGCGTCGTCCCCTCCGGAAGATGCAACGGCGACCTGATAACTCATGATGTACTGTGCTGGGTCCGTGCTGCCGTTGTACTTGGGATAGGTCCCTGCCCGGAAGTTGGCAGGCCAGGGTGTCACTTGCAGGTGTGGCGCCAGGGGACTTCGCTCGTCGAGGTAGTTGACCCCTTGGAAAGGCACGGTGTGTGGGAAGGCGTGGTCGCGCTGGGGGAAGTGCAGGTCTTCCATTTGCGCGCGCTGCTGCAGGGGTGGCCCGTGCTGCAGGCCGTGGTGGCCTTCGCGTATGTCTTCCAGTTGTGCGCGCTGTTGCAGGGGTGGCCCGTGCTGCAGGCCGAGGTGGCCTTCGCGCTGCATCAGCGCGATCTCCCGCTCGAGGTCCTGGGCCTTCTGCTCTTCGTCGCGTATCATTTGCCGCACCTTGGCTAGTGCGGACACGCGTTGGCGCTTGGCCTCCAGTATCTTTTTTGCCTCTGGAGGTTGCGGTTCTTGATGCGCAGGGCGCGCAGCTGTAGCTGTTCTTCCGCTGAGACGCCGAGGACTTCGCCGTCCTCGGTGAGGTCCGCGCCCTCCGGTGGGGCGAAGCCTGGGGGAGGTTGCGGTTGTCCTTCGGGGCCGCAGGTGCGGAGAGCGTCGTCTTCGCAGGTGCGGAGAACGTCGTCTTCAGTAGCCTCTTGGTGGGTGGAATGGGTGAGTGCGAGGGCCTTGCCCTTTTTTGCGGCCAGCAGTGCTGCCTTCGCAGCCTCGTCAGCCTTCGAGGTAGCTTTCTTGGGTGCCATCGCGGGTGGTTTTTTCGTAGCACAAACGGTGGGCGCCAAATGTTGGAACTTGCTCTCCGGTGCAAGGGGATCCAACGGGGGTGTGTAGTGACGTAAACAGGGTTCTCGCACGAGATGGCAATAGCTCTGTTAATCTAGCCTCTCAAGGGCACTGTGCGGGGGTATTTATAGGTATCTAAGTGCCCATCGTCCTGTGTTAAGGACGCGTGTGCCCTCAGACATTTAGGTTATCCCCGGAATATTCCCATAAAGCGGGGTTACAGACCGTAATTACAGGAATGCCTTTACAAATTAGGCCCGTAACGCGCAGCGGCCACGCAGGGCCTGTTACAATGGGCCGGATCACACGTGGGCCTCCATGCTGGACGAGGTCGCAAGATGGGACGACCTCATCACAGGTCTTCGTCCGATGACATATGGGACGAAGGGTGAGCCTGCCCGTTGTCTTGTCTCCGTTGGTCCGACGATTACGACGAAGGCATCGAGCGAAGGGTGGCGTCTTCGCCCTCTCCCCAACACTCATCCTTGATACCTTCCTTCTCAAGGTACTCTTCTACTTGAAGAATCTTGAATTCCGATCTGTTGTCACTCCTTATCTTCTTCATCTTTAGCTCAAACTCATTTTGAGCCTGCCTTAAGAAGCGCTTGAGGGTTTCTTGGGTTTAAGATTTATCCTACAAAAATAATACCCAAATGAAGCGGGAATAGTCATCAACAATAACGAGACCAAACTTACTTCCCCCTATGCTAAGATAAGCAACAGGCTCGAAGAGATTCATATGTAGCAACTCCAGTGGTCTTGATGTTGTCATTATGTTCTTGCTTGGGTCACTTGTTCCCACTTGTTCCCCCGCTTGACATGCTGAACAAGGTCTGTCTTTCTCAAAACAGACATCAGTTAGTCCTAACATATGTTCTTCCTTTAGAAGCTTATGAAGGTTCTTCATCCCAACATGTGCTAGTCAGCGATGCCAGAACCAACCCATGTTAGTTTTAGCAAAGTAAATATGCATCTAGATCGACATTCTCTTTAGTAAAATCTACTAAGTAAAGCTTGACGTCAGATACACCTTTAAATGCTAGTGGACCATCACTTCTTCTAAAGATAGTTATATCAACATTTGTAAATAAACAATTATATCCCATATGACATAACTAGCTGACAGAAAGCAAATTATAACCAAGAGATTCTACCAAAAAGACATTAGAGATAGAGTACTCGGTGGTAATCGCTATTTTACCTATCCCCTTTACCTTGTCTTGGTTCCCAACTCCAAAGATGATCGTGTCATGGGAATCCTTATTCATGATGTAGGAGGTGAACATCCTCTTCTCCCCCGTCATATGGTTTGTGCACCCGCTATCAATGATCCAGTTTAAGCTACCAGATGTATAAACCTGCAAGGAATTTAGGTTTGGGGTTTAGGTCCCCAACTTGTGTTGGGTCCTATTGTAACACCCTAAATCCATCACCAAAAAATAGAGTTAATCTATTAATTTCTACTAGAATGGAAAATATTATTTTTTAAATAACGAAAATGATGAAATAAATGAATTGAAAAATTTCTTGAAAATGTAAAATTTTACTAAGTGTTTGATGCATTTATGATGGAGCATAAATTTTGTTTTGGTCGATTTTCAAATCTAATTGTTGGAATTGATTTAATGATAAAATTCTCATTTTATGAAATAATAATGAACGGTTAAAATATTATTTTTGAAAAATATTTATATGGATATTTAAATGATTTTTTTGTTTGGTGGTCTTTGCAAGAATTCCATTTTATTTAATTAGTGGATTTACCCTAAAATAATTTATCTTTCAAATTAGGTATTTTATTATTATTATTGGATATATATATATATTGTATATTACGAGCTCTGGGCTTCCAATAGCTAGGGGAAGCCCTGACCTAATATTGTCATCCGATTAAGCCGAACTAGGTCCTAGTGTCTATAAAAAGAGCCCCATGCCGCCAGGGTTCAGTTTTTTGACGCCCCACCACAATGCACGAGCGTCGGGCGCCCACCTAGGCATGCGCGACAGCGATGGTTCCACGAGAGCGTGAGGCGGTGGCGGCCTCCGGTCACGCAACCAATGGGTCGATCCCAAATTCGAAGTCGCGGCGGTGGCGACTTCCTGATCCCGAAGACATGATGGTGGTGGCTCTCCGATCTGGAGCCACAGCGACAGTGGCTCCCTCATCCGATGGCACAGCGGTGGCTCTCCGATCCGGAGCCACTGCGACAGTGGCTCCCTCATCCGATGGCACAGCGGCAGCGGCTCCCCGGCGGCGTGACGACGACGACTTCTTGATCCGAAGGCGCAACAGTTCCTCGATCCGGAGGTGCAACGACAACGACTCTCCGATCTGGAGGCACGGCGTCGATGGCTTCCCAGAGACGCGCGCTCTAGAGTGGCGCACGCTGGCATCCCACCTCCCGCGACCATGTCGGCCTTCCCTATAGGAGAGAGCGACGACGACGGACTTCTCTAAGTGCGAGTGGTGGCGGATCGGCGGCCCTGTTTTTATGCTATTTTGTATATATATTTATGCCAACGTTATTAGGTTTTTACGATGCATTTTCAGTTCATGGCTCTGCTTCCATCATTTGTATGTTTATGATATTTTTATTCACATTTTATGTATTGTTGATTTTTAAATAGTGTACCGCAATACACAAATACCTTCCACATATAGTATAATTAGTATCAGTAATATTATAAACTGGTTCTAACGAGCCTAGCTGCATGGATGTTTGAGAGATCCTATATTTATAGACGAAATAAAACATTGAAAATCAGATTTTTTTTGTTTTCATGCATGTCAATCCATTTCCTTTCGACTCACATTCTTGTCATTCTAATTTTTTGCGCATGCGGCAGAAAACAAATTTTTTACGCAGACTACCACATTGCATAAATACCTTCATCATATAGTATAATTAGTATCAGTATATATCATAAGCTGATTCTAACTAGCCTAGATGCATGGCTGTTAGAGAGATCATATATTTATGGAGGAAATTAAACATTTAAATCAGATTTTTTATTTTTATTTTCTTTTCAATTCATATTCTTGTCATCCTCAATCTGTACGTATGTAGCAGGAAACAAATGTTTTACATGGTGTATCATACTACATAAATATTTATACAGTGTAATATAATTTATATCAATATATATCATAAACTGGTTTCAACCAGCCATGTGAATGACGAGCCTGTTGGCGCCCGCCCGCGGTGCGTCAGGATGGCCTCCCTGGCCGGTGGATCGAGCTTCATCCTTCCCGTGTCAACTTAAGGAAGAAGGGAAATAGTTTTGATCGTTTGGATGCGACATAGACCCGAACAGTGAATAAGTTCTTAACAAATATACTTTAATAATTTATAGACCGGATTAACATAGCCGCACAAGTTTAAAAACTGGAATGCACTTTACTCGATTTTGTATCCTACTCATATCCATATATGGGTACATTATCTAAGTAGTACCCTGTATTTGTATTGACAACAAAATTACATGTATTCGTATCTAAAAATTTGGGCCTGTATCCGGTTCCCAGCCTGGGTATTTTCACACCTATAACCATCATGAAATAATGCATATAAGATATCAATTAATAAATTATAATACTTAAATTTCAAAAATCTCTACTACTTATTAAGACAGTAAGGGGTAGGCTACCATTTGTTCTGTCATTCCCATTACCCTATTCTGCCTTTCCGATTCCCCCCTCCGTGCACAGTCCATTCTCATGTTCCGTCACCATTCCATGTTTTCTTTCTCATTCTCCCCTCCCAACAAAGCTCATTCACATTCACACGTACATCCCACGCCTAGCTAAAATTAAATTAAAAAATAGGCCCATTCACACGTACATCCCACGCCTACTTATTAAGACAGTAAGGGGTAGGCTACCATTTGTTCTGTCATTCCCATTACCCTATTCTGTCTTTCCGATTCCCCCCTCCGTGCACAGTCCATTCTCATGTTCCGTCACCATTCCATGTTTTCTTTCTCATTCTCCCCTCCCAACAAAGCTCATTCACATTCACACGTACATCCCACGCCTAGCTAAAATTAAATTAAAAAATAGGCCCATTCACACGTACATCCCACGCCTAGCTAAAATTAAATTAAAAAAATAGGCCCCAAAGAGATTTGAACCTGTGACCCCTCAAATAAATGTGCTTATAGCTACCACTACACCACATGTGTACTTATGTCTACATCTATTATAGTAAAAACATATACTACATCTCTCCCGAAGCCCACCTGCTACCATTGCACAATGTGTAGTAGTAGATAAGTATCACCGAGATTATTAAATTATATTTTTGGATTGAGGAAGTAGTATTTAAAGAAGAGTCTTGCATGCAATTTCTTTTGTTTGAATAATGTTTTCAACTTAAATTCTTTTTTTGCATGTGTGACATTTATTCTCCGTAATATTTTTCCATGGATCTGACTTATAAGTCATTTTCATAAACCAATGCCAAAGAGGAATCCATGTTTCTTACTTGAAAACCCCGAACAAACACCACTAGCACGAGGTGCTCGCGTTGGCGTCGCTCATCGACGACGAGAAGAAACTTGGCGACTGTTAGTTCGACCTCTGGAAGCAGTCCTACGTGGCCCATGTGCCGCTGTGTACGGCAAGCTCCGGCGCAGCCGCCGCTTGGACGCGGTCCAGAGCGGCTGCACCGCACTATCCATCGTCAAACACGGGGACCTCATGGTCGTCGCCAATGCCGACGACTCTCGGGTTGTTCTGGGCACCGCAACCGACGACGGCGCTATCACGTCGTTCAGCTCATCATCCACCTGAAGCCCAACCTGCCACGTAAGTCGCTACTGACCGCCCATGAATTCTTGTGCGCTGGGATGACGACTATTGTTGCTGTTGTGTGAGTGTCCTCAAACAAGATGTATGTAGAGGAGTAGCACATCCGGTGGTGCAACGACCAGGTTTACTACCTCGTTGATGAGCTCGGGGTGCACTTCATTTGGCAGCCCAGCCAAGAGTTATCAGTACTCACCATGTCGCGCGCGTTCGACGACTACTATATTAAGGATTGTGGCGTCATCTCGGCGCCGGAGGTGAGCAGAGGAGGACCGACAACAATGACCACTCACCATCGTCGGGGTAGCTTTTGTGCCGGCCTGCTGTTGGGGACTTGTTCTCAAATGCTAAGAGTTAAGAACAAGGCAACATAAAAAGTGTTAAATGTTAAAGTCCTTCGTCCTTCGAAGCATTATCTCCCTTCGGATATAATGAATTCCGGACGAAGGTTATGAAGGACAAACCTTCATAAGCACAATAAATGATAAAGATAGATTCATACACAAGATATGAAAAATAATATAAACACTTTAAACATTATTATCAACTTATTTTTATTCGTGTTACTGTATCAATAATAACAAATTATAAATGTACCTTCGGCTCGAAGGAAAGCAGGGGTACAAGCGTGACGCGAAAGTAAATGCCAAGTCAGCGTGAACAGTACGGGAGCACTATTCATCTATTTATAGGTACGGGACGCAGCCCATGTAAAATTACACCCATGCCCTTTACATTTGCTAATAACTCTATAGTAATCCATCGGGGTCTAAATAGCCTTTTCCCTTTTAAGTCGGTTTCTTTTTCTGCTATCACGCCGAAGCTCCCCTGCGCATAGCTTCGGCTCTGCGTCATCCTTCATATTCTTTGTGCATCTTCACGCTGTGGTTTTGATTTAAGTCCGAAGGTACCTTGTTTACACATTATACTCCAGAGACATTGTTAAATCATGTTTTGAGGGCCTTCGGAAGCCGAAGGCCCCCAACAGTAGCCCCTCGCAATATTAATTTGTTAGAGTGATAAATTCAGATTGCGACATGGACGAAGGCGTTAAGCCGAAGGTCCCAAAAAACAACTTCCCTTTGCTAGAATAGCAACAGTCACTGACAAGCGGGACCCTCCAGTTTTCAACGCACTAGGCGTATAAATAAGGGCTCACCACGAGTTCATTTGGCACGCTTTCTTGCCATCTGCTCTTGCTCACCCAACTTTTAGCCCTTGCGCACCAACACTTGCTTGGCTTTTTAAATTTTTAAGCTTCGGTTTCGAGAGCACTTTCTTAGCATTTTCGAAGATGTCTAAAGATAAGAAAGTTGTCGCTGAATCGAAGCTGAGCCTTTCTGAAGAGATGAATCTCGGCTTTCTTGAATCAATAGCAAAGACAAATACAGAGAAGATTACTAGGGAGATTTTAGAGGGTTTGTCTGAAGACACTGGTGACAGTGACAACTATGATGTGGAAAGTGGTGGTGAAGATTCCGAAGATCGACCTTGGCGACCAAGCCATGCAGTTTTTGGAAAATTGAGCATTAAACAAAGTCATCTTGTCAATATGAGGGGTAGATATTTTCGGGATTTATCTATTGTGAGGGCTGACGAAGGAGATAAAACTTGTTCGACTCCCAAGGAGAATGAAGTCGTGATATTCCGAAGTTTCTTCAAGGCTGGACTTCGGTTTCCTTTGAGCAGTTTCGTGGTAGAAGTTTTGAAGATATTTGAAATCTGCCTCCATCAAATTACTCCCGAAGCAATCATAAGGATGGGAATCTTCGTATGGGCCGTGAAGAGCCAAGGTTTGGAGCCAAATGCAAAAAGTTTCTGCAGTATGCATGAGTTATTATATGAGACGAAACCATGGGGTAAAGAGCAATATCATAACAATTTTGGTTGTTATAGCTTCGGTGCCCTCTCTGGGTCAAGCTATCCCGTACCAACTTTTTGGAAGAGATGGCCCGAGGACTGGATGAAGGAATGGTTCTATGTGAAAAACGACTTGAAGACACGAGAAGATATTAAAGATATCATCATGCGCCCATCTGGCAGCGTTTTGGTCTTCGGAAACCGAAGGTGGATATTGACGAAGCAGCCGAAGAATGCCGGAGAGCCTTCGATGTAGTTTGCTCTTTCATTGGGACAAGGGATTTGATCTAGGAACACATTGCCTTCAGAGTATGGCCACTTGTAGAAAAGTGGGAAATGCCAAAGGAAACCATCAGCAAACCTGTCGAAGGTGGACTAGTTAGGTTAAAATATACCTTCAGATATGGAGATAAGTTTGTCGAGGCAGATGATGACTGGCTGAAATGTATTGAGGCCACAAGCGATGAACTGCTTGGGCCATACTCGAAGGCAGAAGATACTGCACTGTCCGCGGCCTTCGGAGGCCGAAAGAAGAAAAGACTCAACCGAGTATTTGATGCCATTGGGTTCGTCTATCCTGACTACCGTTACCCAACACAGGGTCAAAAAAGGAAAGATACGGCTTCTGTGAATGAAGTTGCTTCAGCCGCTCCTAGTGAGCCAGCGTCGAAGAGGAAAAAGATGAAGGTTCTTACGCACCGGCCACGCTATATTGAACCGGCCACAGTGCCTGAGTTTGTCGGTGAGACCTCTTTGGCCACCGAAGCCAAAGAGCCGACTCCCCTGTCGAATATTGAAGAGCCGGCCAAAATGCCGGAGATGGAAAAAATAGAAGAACTGAGGGCTGAAGAGACAAAGACATCGGAAATTTTAAGTCCTTCAGCAAGAGTTGAGGTGCCAATGCCAATGTCGATGGCACAAAAAGACCTTACGACAACCCCTAAGAGGAAAAGAATGGTTAACGTGCTAGATGTACTGGAAACGATAACATCTTCAAGCTCTACTTCGAAGATAGCTGCCGAAGTTCCAAAGACACAAACTGAGGCCGAAGCTGCCAAAAGTCAAGCGGAAACTGAAACTGGGCTTTCAGAGCTTACCAAGAGGGAATTCTTGGAAATTGAAAAAGAAACGGAAAAAGAATCTGCAGAAGAAGCTTTATCTGAGAAAATCGCCACACCTATTCCCGAAGCATCTTTTGAAGCTTCTGACTATGTATTACGTCATGCTTCGGGTAAAAATCTGAGCGAAAAAGGAAAAAGAGAAGCTCAATTCTATGCGCAAAAATTGAAATATCCAAAAGGGGCGCTGATATTCAACGGTAGCGGAGAAGAAGACTTCTTGTATTGTCTCCCTGACAGCAAGGAGATTTCTGTCTGTCGGGAGATGAGCAAGAGCTTCGGATTCCCAACATTAGAAGATGGGCTCTCGGTGTTGTCAAAGAACGAGTTGGCCGACAACTTAGCGTACAATAGTTTAAAGGTGAAAAATGAGTTCTTTGTATTATTCCTTGAAACCAAAATTTTTCATTTGCTTAAACTTATTAACGCATTTTTTTGCAGGGCCTTATACTTAGCAATGTCGTCAGGGCACAAAAAGATGCCGAAAACGAAGGGTGTACCATAGCCTTGAGCAACCTTCGTTCCGAAGTAATTGAACTAAGGAACGAAGGTCTTGAAAAAGATAAAATATTACATTCGTTGGTGAATAAAATAAAAGAAGACGAAGCTGCTTTCAAAGCTCAAGCTGAGGCTCAGAAGCGCGAAATTGAGGATCTTCGGAAACAGCTAGCCAGAGCTAAAGAAGAATGCACAGTTGAAGAAGCAAAATGAGAAATTAGTGAACAATGGGCAAATCATTTAGAAAAAAACGTTGAAGAACTTCGTGCATCTAAGAAAAGGTGTTATGAAAAATCTATAGAATGTGTTAAGAAAATAAGAACCAGCTTCGCCAGCGTTGGCGCGTTCTCAAGCGAAGAAAATTTCATGAGGGGCGACCCCGAAGGCCCAATTGGATGGATCAGCCACAAAGCTGAAGCTTTTGAAGAAGTTTTGAATAGCCGCGGACATATGTGCCTTCTCGGGTGCTAGGGGGATTGCCACTGTTTTGGAGAAAAAAGGCTGCGATCACGTGAAATCCTTGGCACAGACCGAAACCGATTTATCTTCTGAAGACATAAAAGACCCTTCGGCCGAGGCAAGTTTGGTTGGTGGAAAATTTTTCACCGACATCTGGGAAAATGGTGGCCGGGAGATGGCTCAAGAAATTATACGGAGAAGCGAAAAAGGTATTCATGACGCTAGAAAAGTAGCAGAGGTCGTTGAGAAAAGTGCGGATCTCGAAGGGCGAATAGGTATTAACTACTAGTTTTTGGCTTTTTGTTGTAACTTTTTGATTTCGAACTTGTTTACACTTTGTAACATAGCCGCACTTTCTCCTCCCTCAGAGCCCGCCGAGCCATTAGCGGGCCCCAACGTAAAGGGGGATGATGATTGTCGGCGTTTCGAGACCGGGGGGTCCCTAAGCCGACGAGTGAGTGTGCTGCGTGCCCCAGCCCAGATGGGTCAAGCGCGTGGGCGAGCGCGAAGGGGGGAGAGGCGAGGTGGCCGGAGACGGGCGTGAGAGAGGTGGAAGTCCCGCGGCCTTCGTGTTCGTCCCGCGCCCAGGTCGGGTGCGCTTGCAGTAGGGGGGTTACAAGCGTCCACGCGGGTGAGGGAAGCGAGCGGCCCCAAGAGAGCGCCTGTCCCGTCCTCGGTCCCACGCGGCCAACCTTCTCTAAGAAGGCCCTGGTCCTTCCTTTTATAGTCGTAAGGAGAGGATCCAGGTGTACAATGGGGGTGTAGCAGAGTGCTACGTGTCTAGCGGAGGGAGAGCTAGCGCCCTAAGTACATGCCAATGTGGCAGCCGGAGAGATCTTGGCACCCTGCTGGCGTGATGTCGTGGCTGTCGGAGGAGCAACGGAGCTTGGCGGAAGGACAGCTGTCGGAGCGGTCGAGTCCTTGCTGACGTCCACCTGCTTCCGTAAGAGAGCTGAGAGCCGCCGCCGTCATGGAGCTTGGGAGGCGCCATCATTGCCTATCTGGCGGAGCTGGTCAGATGGGACACCAGTCTTGTTCTCTGCAGCCCGAGTCGGCTCGGGGTAGAGTGGTGATGGCGCTCCCTGTTGACGTGGCGGGCCCGTGCCCGAGGCCGGGCGACATGGGGGCTCCTCCGAAGCTGGGGTCGAATCTGTCTTCCGTTGCCGAGGCCGAGTCCGAGCCCCTGGGTCGGGCGAGGCGGAAGTCGTTCGGCAGAGGCCAGGGCGGAGTCCGAGCCCTGGGGTCGGGCGAGGCGGAGTTCGTCGTCTTCTGGGGCCGAGCCCGAGTCCGAGCCCTGGGGTCGGGCGGAGCGGAGTTCGCCGTCTTCCGGGTCTTAGCCCGAGTCCGAGCCCTGGGGTCGGGCGGAGCAGAGTTCGCCGTCTTCCGGGTCTTAGCCCGAGTCCGAGCCCTGGGGTCGGGCGGAGCGGAGTTCGCCGTCTTCCGGGTCTTAGCCCGAGTCCGAGCCCTGGGGTCGGGCGGAGCGGAGTTCGCCGTCTTCCGGGTCTTAGCCCGAGTCCGAGCCCTGGGGTCGGGCGGAGCGGAGTTCTCTTTGGCGTCCCTGGCGAGGCCTGACTGCCTGTCAGACTCACTCTATCGAGTGGCACTGCAGTCGGAGTGGCGCAGGCGGCGCTGTCCTTCTGTCAGACCGGTCAGTGGAGCAGCGGAGTGACGACGGTCACTTCGGCTCTGCCGGGGGGCGCGCGTCAGGATAGAGGTGTCAGGCCACCTTTGCGTTAAATGCCCCTGCAACTCGGTCAGTCGGTGCGGCGATTTAGTCAGGGTTGCTTCTTAGCGAAGCCAAGGCCTCGGGCGAGCTGGAGATGTGTCCGCCGTTAAAAGGGGGGCCTCGGGCGAGACGGAAGTCCCTCGAGGTCGGCTGCCCGAGTCCGAGGCTAGGCTCGGGTGAAGCGTGATCGAGTCACTCGTATGGACTGATCCCTAACTTAATCGCACCCATCAGGCCTCTGCAGCTTTATGCTGATGGGGGTTACTAGCTGAGAATTAGGCGTCTTGAGGGTACCCCTAATTATGGTCCCCGACAGTAGCCCCCGAGCCTCGAAGGGAGTGTTAGCACTCGCTTGGAGGCTTTCGTCGCACTTTTTTGCAAGGGGACCAGCCTTCCTCGGTTGCATTTTATTCCGGTGGGTGCGCGCGAGCGCACCCGCCGGGTGTAGCCCCCGAGGCCTCGGAGGAGTGGTTTCACTCCTTCGAGGTCTTAATGCCTTGCGTAACGCTTCGGCTGGTCTGGTCGTTCCCTCATGCGAACTGGCCGTAGCCCGGGTGCACGGTCGGGGCCCAAGTTCTCGGGCTGGTATGTTGACGCTGTCAACGGTTCGGCCGGAGCCGAGTTTGCGAGAGCAGCCCCCGAGCCCCCGCACAGGGCGAGAGGACGATCAGGGACAGACTCGACTTTTTGCATACGCCCCTACGTCGCATTTCCGCAAGGAGGAGGGGGGGAGTGCGCCATGTTACCCTCGATGGGCACCGAACATGGTGTCTCCGGTGAGCTGCAAGCGGGTAATCCGAGTGGACGTCCGTGCCCCGTTCGTTGGGGGTCGGCTAGGGGCCCAGAGGCACGCCCAAAAGTACCTGCGGGTGATCTGCCGGACCCGGTCCCCTGGCGACGGGGTCCGAGGGCTCGATGCCACCCTCCGATGGGATTCCGTTACAAGATCGCTCCCGCTGGTCTCGGAAATGTCCTAGGGTACCTCGGGAGCACAGCCCGAGCCTCGGTTATGTATCGAACGTACCCCTGGTCATCCCTCGCTCGGCGTCTGAGGCGACTGTGAACCCTTCGGGGGCCAGCCTTCGAACCTCTGATCAGTAATGGGCGCAGAGCCCGAGTAGCCTGAGGCGGCCATGGAGCCCTTCGGGGGGCCGGCCTTCGAACCCCTGACCAGTAGTGGGTGTCGGGCCCACGCGATCTGAGGCGACTGTTGAACCCTTCGGAGGGCCAGCCTTCGAACCTCTGATCAGTAGGGGGGGCTCGGAGCCCGGTTCCTTCACAGGGAAGGATCCTTTTCGGGGTATCCCCCTTTCCCGGTCCCTGTTGCAAGAGATAGAGAAAGAGGAAAAAGGGAAAAGGATACGAATATCGAACGACGTGGCGTACCTTTTTTGGCGTGGTTATTACGGCGAAGGCGAAGCGTCGTCCGCTTCCCCTGCCAGAAGCGCCGCCTGTCCTGCCGCGGAGTTAATGCGACGGGGCGAGTGGTTGGCGGGGCGGCCGTTGCGCGTGCGCGAGCCGTTCGAGGAACGGATCACGGGCGCACCGTCTTCACGCCGTGGGAGGAGGCTCTCTTGCTGTCCCTGGATGGGACGTGAGCCTGGCTGACGACGTGACTGTCGCTCCCGTCCGCCTGCCACCGTCATTACTGCCGGCCCACTTTCGGCCGCATTGACCGTCGCGCCAGGCTGGCGCCGCTGGGTCGTGCGCTGGGTCGCCTCGAGTCGCGGCATAGGCTCCGCAACCGAAGAGGCGCGACGGTGGCACAAGTGGTGGCGCGGTTGCTTGCATGCAGCAACTGGCGCGCTGGTTGCGTGACGCGCGGGCCTGGGCCTCCAAGCTGGCGTGTCAGAAGTCGGAGAAGCGCGTCCACCTGGCGCGGTTGCATGCCGCCTGCATGGCTACCCGCCCCTCCCGCCCGTTGGTCTGGGCAAAAGTGGGGGGTCGCTTGTAACCGCTGGGCGGTTGTGCGCACCACGCGCGACGGTTTGGCTTCTTCTGCTCGGAGCCGGTCTGCATGACATGCGGGACCCAGCCCCCGAGTCGCAGGGGTGGGCCTTGGAGTGTGTTGGAGGAGACTCAGCCCGCGGCGTTTGGGGGCGCACGTAGGGAGAGTTGCCTTTAAAAGGAGGGCGACCCCTTTCGGAAGGCAACCATGTCTTCTTCCTCCCTCATGCGTCGTGTCTTTCCATCTTCCAAGCCTCCGGATGGGGGGTACCCACCGTCTTTCCGCCTCCTCGTTGGAGGAACGCAACTCCATGGGAGTTGGTACCTTTCAGCCATCGTTCGACTTCAAGGATTTTCATCACGCAGCCCGGCCGCACCCCTCGACCGGCGGTCACCTGAGATGGCGACCTCCGGCCTGATGGTGGGGGAAAGCGAGCCGGGCTGCGGCCTCTGCCCCTCCCTCAGCCTCAAGGATTTTCATCACCAAGGCTGGGGAGGGGAGAGTGCCGAGTTGGGGTCGGCCCCCGCGCGGGCGACGGCCCGCTCCTTCACTCAGTGATGGGGGGAGGAGCAGGTGTCGCCCGTGGCGCTGGCAGCTGCAGCGTGCCCGGTCTTCAGACGCGAGTGGCCTCGGAGCCGCTCGCGGCGCCGGCGTCCGCCACGGCAGCTGGAAGAGGTTCTTCCGCCGGCGCGATAGCCGGGGCCGGCCACGGGCTGACCTCCAACTCTACGGCCTTCTGCCCGTCCTTGCCTCACGAGTTTTGGCACGGGCGGGGGCCTCCTGGCAGCGGCATCCACCCTGAGGTCAGCGTTGCCGCTGTTCGGCCCCCGGAGCAGAAGTCGTCGTCGTCGCCGCTGCTGGAGCAGGTGACGGCGCGCCGTTCGTCGGCCTTCCGTTGCTCCGCAGGCCTTCCCCCTCGGAGTGGGGTTGTTCGTACCTGCGGAGGGGGAACCGGAGTTCCGTTTGTAATGGCATTTCGATTGCCAGGGTTTTTTGTTCATTGTGGCTGTCGAGGCCTGAACATGTATGTAATTTCGGCACGGAGCCATGTTTTTTCCTCATTTTCGAGCACTAAGTCTCGCCTGTTTATTATCTGTACCGCTTCACCAAGCATGAGTCGCCCCGTGTCAAGGTGACGAGTGAGGTATCCGTATCTTGGAGGCGTAGGAATCCCTCGGCTCGATCGGCCTTGTTGTCTGAGGCTCCTCTAGCTTAGTTAAAGAGACCCCTCGGCCGCTCTTCGACGAGCCGAGGCCAGGGGTAGCGATATCAGTACGAATCAGAGGCGGAGTTGGCTCGAAAATGGGAACCTGGTTGGCCGGAGCCTAGCCGGGTTGTCCGTCAGCGGACCCGACGCCGGAGTCGATCAGCCGAGGCCTCGGGTCGGGCTAGCGCCCTTGGAAGATGGTTGGCCGAGGCCCCGGGGGTAGCCGGCCGAGCCGCCTGCTCGGGCCGGATTCCCGGAGAAGTCCCTGGACCGCGCCGCCGTCCGAGGCTGGGTCGGACTTTGCTGAAGACGTCGTCGATGCCGAAGGTGCTACGGCCCCCTTCAGCGTGAAGACCCAAGCCTGCAGGATCAGATCGTCTTGTAGCGCGTGCCTTCTGCGACCGTTGAGGCCAGAGAACACACCCTCGCTGCGCTTGTAAAGCTGCGTCTCTTTTCCCCTTATTCCGAGCATCTGGACTTTCCGTCGGTAACAGGGATGTTTGTGCGGGCGAGAGTTGCTTCTCGCGGAAGGTGATGAGTGAGGTATCCGTATCCCGGAGGCATAGGAGTCCCTCGGCTCGGTCGGCCTTGCCGCTTACGCGTACCTTCACCCGTCCATGAGGCCCTGTCTCCGACTTAGTCGAGGAAGCTTGAAGGACCACTTTGGCAGAAGAGCTTCCGAACGTGAAGACTTGTCCGGTCCACGGAGTCGCTTTATCCGAACGCGAGTTACTTATCGCAGAAGGTGATGAGTGAGGTATCCGTATCCCGGAGGCGTAGGAGTCCCTCGGCTCGGTCAGCCTTGGCTGCTTACGTGTACTCCGTCGTTTCCAGGATCCGCTTTTCGAAGTAGTCAAAAAGCACGAAAGAAATTCTGCTAAAAAGAGATCTTTTTTTGAGGGAAAAATTCGACGCAGAGGGGGTCTCCCCCCTTTTAGCCCCTGAGGGAGGGTCGGGCTTTGCCGAGGCGAGGCCGACCCTTCCTTGATGACTAAACTTTTGCGTGGGTGCGAGGTATATGAACAACTTGAAAACATCTTAAGGGTAGAAGCGACATAGCTGTTTGATGTTCCAAGCGTTGCCGTAGACCTCGCCTTGATTGTTTGCCAGCTTGTATGTTCCGGGCTTCAGGACTTTGGCGATGACGAATGGCCCCTCCCAGGGGGGCGTGAGCTTGTGCCTCCCTCGGGCGTCCTGCCGCAGCCGAAGCACTAGATCGCCCACCTGGAGGTCTCGGGACCGGACCCCTCGGGCGTGGTAGCGTCGCAGGGACTGCTGGTACCGCGCCGAGTGTAGTAAGGCCTTGTCCCGAGCCTCCTCCAGCTGGTCCGGCGAGTCTTCTCGGCTAGCTTGGTTGCTTTGTTCGTTGTAGGCCCTCGCCCTCGGGGAGCCGTATTCCAGGTCAGTGGGCAAGATGGCCTCGGCCCCATAGACCAGGAAGAACGGCGTGAAACCCGTGGCTCGGCTTGGCGTTGTCCTCAGGCTCCAGACCACCGAGGGGAGTTCCTTCATCCATCGCTTGCCGAACTTGTTGTGGCCGTTGTAGATCCGGGGCTTGAGCCCTTGCAGAATCATGCCGTTGGCACGCTCCACTTGCCCATTCGACATGGGATGAGCCACGGCGGCCCAGTCCACCCGGATGTGGTGATCTTTGCAAAAATCCAAGAATTTTTTGCCGGTGAACTGGGTACCGTTGTCGGTGATGATGGAGTTTGGGACCCCGAAGCGATGGATGATGTTGGTGAAGAACGCCACCGCCTGCTCGGACCTAATGCTGTTCAGGGGTCGGACCTCGATCCACTTGGAGAATTTGTCGATGGCGACCAGCAGGTGCGTGTAGCTGAAAGGGAAATGTGCCCTTGGGCCATTTCTAAGTATTTTGGTGATTGAGTGCCAACTCAAGTGCTTAAAATGTGAATTTATGCAATGGATGAACAAAGTGCAAATCAAGAGCAAAGGTATGTTTCTAAGTCTTAGTACATTGGTTTTGTGTACTAATATACTTGTCTAAGTATTGGAAACAGGAAGAAAAAGAAAAGGAAAAAGGTGGCTGTGTACAGCCAAGGGGCTGTTTCGGTCTGGGGCACCGGACTGTCCGGTGGTGCACCGGACAGTGTCCGGTGCGCCAGGCTGCCTCGGCCGAACAGGCCGCTCTCGGGAATTCGCCGACGGCGTACGGCTAAAATTCACCGGACTGTCCGGTGTGCACCGGACTGTCCGGTGAGCCAACGGTCGGCTAGGGCCAACGGTCGGCCGCGGATTCTGCGCGCGACACGTGGCCAAGCCAACGGTCGGAAGGGGGCACCGGACTGTCCGGTGTGCACCGGACATGTCCGGTGCGCCAACGGCTCCCAGATCAGTAACGGTCGACTGCGCTGTTTAAGGAAGGAAATCGGGCACCGGACAGTGTCCGGTGCGCCCGACGACAGAAGGCAAGATCAGACTTCCAGATTTGCTCTCAACGGCTCCTAGCTGCCTTGGGGCTATAAAAGGGACCCCTAGGCGCATGGAGGAGGATACCAAGCAACCTTAGAGCATTCTTGATCATCCACACTCAGTCTTTGCGCATTCGTTTGTCATTCTAAGTGATTCGAGCTCCGTTCTAGTGAGAACTTTGAGATAGTCTTTTTGAGCTCGATTCTTGGCCGTGTGTGTGCGCATTTTGCTGTGGATTTGTGTGTGTTGCTTCCCTCCCTTACTCCGTATTTCTTGTTGAATCTCAAGTGTAAGGGCGAGAGACTCCAAGTTGTGGAGATTCCTCGCAAACGGGAAATTGAAAGGAAAAGCATAACACTGTGGTATTCAAGTTGATCATTGGATCACTTGAGAGGAGTTGAGTGCAACTCTCGTCCGTTGGGACGCCACAACGTGGAGTAGGCAAGTTTTGTACTTGGCCGAACCACGGGATAAATCACTGTGTCTTCTCTGTGTTGAACTCCGTGTGATTATCCTATTGTGCAAGATCTTCTCTCTAGCCACTTGGCATTAACTGTGCTAACACTTAATCAAAGTTTTGTGGCTTAAGTTTTGAAGTTTACAGGATCACCTATTCACCCCCCCCTCTAGGTGCTCTCAATTGGTATCAGAGCCGTTCTCTTCAAGAAGGGACTAATCGCCCGAAGAGATGGATCCTAAGGGAAAGGGAATCGTGATCAACGACAAGGAGAAGGAGTCCTTCGTCAACGAGCCGAAGGATGACAAGACTACTGACTCGGGCTCAGGCCACAAGCGCAAAGACGGGAAGAAAAAGAAGACAAGGCGCATCAAGGAGATCGTCTACTACGATGATAGCGATGAGTCTACCTCTTCCCAAAAGGACGACGACAACGACTACAGGAAGACGGTCAATTCGAACTTTTCATTTGATTATTCTCGTATTCCACATAGTTCGAATTCGCATTTGCTTTCCATTCCTCTTGGCAAACCTCCACACTTCGATGGGGAAGACTATGGATTTTGGAGTCACAAAATGCGTAGTCACTTATTCTCTCTCCATCCAAGCATATGGGAGATTGTAGAGAATGGAATGAAATTTGATAGCTCGGATAGCCCTATGCTTATAAATGAACAAATCCATAGAAATGCACAAGCTACTACTGTTCTATTAGCATCTTTGTGCAGGGAAGAGTACAATAAGGTGAGCGGCTTGGACAACGCCAAGCAGATATGGGACACCCTCAAAATCTCTCACGAGGGGAACGACATCACCATGCTCACTAAAATGGAGTTGGTGGAGGGCGAGCTTGGACGATTCGCAATGATAAGGGGAGAAGAGCCAACCCAAACTTACAACAGGCTGAAGACCCTTATCAACAAAATAAGGAGCTACGGAAGCACGCGATGGACGGACCACGACGTCGTCCGCCTAATGCTAAGGTCATTTACCGTTCTTGATCCTCATTTGGTGAACAATATTCGTGAAAATCCTAGGTACACCAAGATGTCGCCCGAAGAAGTTCTTGGAAAATTTGTAAGCGGGCGAATGATGATCAAGGAGGCAAGGTACGTGGACGACGCATTGAATGGTCCAATCCATGAGCCTCAACCCATTGCTCTCAAGGCAACAAGGAGCAAGGAGGCGCTACCAAGCAAGGTGGCGCAAGTTGAGGCGGCCGGGCTAAATAATGAGGAGATGGCCCTCATCATTAAGCGCTTCAAGACGGCGCTTAAAGGTCGCAAGGGACAGCCAAGCAAGACCAAGACAAAGGAGAAGCGCTCATGCTTCAAATGCGGTAAGCTTGGTCATTTTATTGCTAACTGTCCCGATAATGAAAGTGACCAGGAACAAGGGAGCAAGAGGGAGAAGAAGAAGGCATACAAGAAGGCAAAGGGCGAGGCACATCTAGGCAAGGAGTGGGATTCAGATTGCTCCTCCTCTGACTCCGACAATGAAGGACTCGCCGCCACTGCCTTCAACAAGTCATCCCTCTTCCCCAACGAGCATCACACATGCCTTATGGCAAGGGAGAAGAAGGTGAGTACTCAAGACTCCACTTATGCTTCCTCTAGTGATAATGAGTCTAGTGATGATGATGACATAGATTATTCATGCTTGTTCAA
Source organism: Zea mays (assembly GCF_902167145.1). Taxonomy (NCBI): domain Eukaryota; kingdom Viridiplantae; phylum Streptophyta; class Magnoliopsida; order Poales; family Poaceae; genus Zea; species Zea mays. The sequence goes on along the minus strand of NC_050096.1, from coordinate 248,764,556 downwards.
GGGCTTAGATAGATCTAAGATAGATAAAATTAATGAGTTGATTGATGCTTTGAATGATAAGAATAGATTACTAGAAAAACAAGAGGATCTTTTATATGAGGAGCATGATAAATTTGTTAGTGCACAAAATTCTCTTGCTCTAGAAATTAAAAGAAATGAAGTGCTTTCTAGTGAATTATCTTCTTGTCATGAAACCATTGCTACTTTAAAAGGTGTTAATAATGATATAAATGCTAAACTAGAAGTGGCTAGTAAATCTAACTCTTGTGTAGAACATGTTATGGTTTGCACTAGGTGTAAAGATTTTAATATTGATGCTTGTAGTAAACACCTAGTTTCAATTTCTAAATTGAATGATGAAGTGGCTAGTCTTAATGCCCAACTTAAGACTAGCAAAAGCGATTTTGATAAACTAAAATTTGCAAGGGATGCCTACACAATTGGTAGACACCCCTCAATTAAGGATGGGCTTGGCTTCAAGAGGGAAGTCAAGAACTTGACAAGCCATAAGACTCCCATTCCCGCTAAGGAGAAAGGGAAGGCCCCTATGGCTACTAGTGCTAAAAAGAACCATGCCTTCTTGTATCATGATAGGAAAAATTCTAGAAATGCTTTTAGAAGTTATGATGCTTTTAATTCACATGCTTATGATTCTTATGCCATGACTGCTTCTAGTTCTTCCTATATGCATGGTAGAAATGTGACTAGGAGAAATGCTATTCATCATGTGCCTAGAAAGAATATTATTTATGCTCCTAGGAAAGTAGTAAATGAACCTTCTACAATTTATTGTGCTTTAAATGCTTCCTTTGCTATTTGTAGAAAGGATAGGAAGATAGTTGCTAGAAAATTAGGGGCAAGATGCAGGGGAGACAAAACTTGCATTTGGGTCCCTAAGGATATTTGTGCTAACCTTGTAGGACCCAACATGAGTTGGGTACCTAAGACCCAAGCCTAAATTTGCCTTGCAGGTTTATGCATCCGGGGGTTCAAGCTGGATTATCGACAGCGGATGCACAAACCATATGACGGGGGAGAAGAAGATGTTCACCTCCTACGTCAAGAATAAGGATTCCCAAGATTCAATAATTTTCGGTGATGGGAATCAAGGCAAGGTAAAAGGGTTAGGTAAAATTGCAATTTCTAATGAGCACTCTATCTCTAATGTGTTTTTAGTTGAGTCTCTTGGTTATAATTTGCTATCTGTTAGTCAATTATGCAACATGGGGTATAACTGTCTATTTACAAATATAGATGTGTCTGTCTTTAGAAGAAGTGATGGTTCACTAGCTTTTAAGGGTGTATTAGACGGCAAACTTTATTTAGTTGATTTTGCAAAAGAAGAGGCCGGTCTAGATGCATGCTTAATAGCTAAGACTAGCATGGGCTGGCTGTGGCATCGCCGCTTAGCACATGTGGGGATGAAGAACCTTCACAAGCTTCTAAAGGGAGAACACGTGATAGGTTTGACTAACGTGCAATTCGAAAAAGATAGACCTTGTGCAGCTTGTCAAGCAGGTAAACAAGTGGGAGGAGCACATCACAGCAAGAATGTGATGACCACTTCAAGACCCCTGGAGCTGCTGCATATGGACCTCTTCGGACCCGTCGCCTATTTGAGTATAGGAGGAAGTAAGTATGGTCTAGTTATTGTTGATGACTTTTCCCGCTTCACTTGGGTATTCTTTTTGCAGGATAAGTCTAAAACCCAAGGGACCCTCAAGCGCTTCCTCAGGAGAGCTCAAAATGAGTTTGAGCTCAAGGTGAAGAAGATAAGGAGCGACAACGGGTCCGAGTTCAAGAACCTTCAAGTAGAGGAGTTCCTTGAGGAGGAAGGGATCAAGCATGAGTTCTCCGCTCCCTACACACCACAGCAAAATGGTGTGGTAGAGAGGAAGAACAGGACGCTAATCGACATGGCGAGGACTATGCTTGGAGAGTTCAAGACCCCCGAGCGTTTTTGGTCGGAAGCCGTGAACACGGCTTGCCACGCCATCAACAGGGTCTACCTTCACCGCCTCCTCAAGAAGACGTCATATGAGCTTCTAACCGGTAACAAACCCAATGTATCGTACTTTCGTGTATTTGGGAGCAAGTGCTACATTCTAGTGAAGAAGGGTAGAAATTCTAAATTTGCTCCCAAAGCAGTAGAAGGGTTTTTGTTAGGTTATGACTCAAATACAAAGGCGTATAGAGTCTTCAACAAATCATCGGGTTTGGTTGAAGTCTCTAGCGACGTTGTATTTGATGAGACTAATAGCTCTCCAAGAGAGCAAGTTGTTGATTGTGATGATATAGATGAAGAAGATGTTCCGACGGCAGCCATACGAACCATGGCGATTGGGGAAGTACGGCCACAGGAACAAGATGAACGAGATCAACCATCTTCCTCAACTACGGTGCTACCCCCAACTCAAGACGATGAACAGGTTCATCAACAGGAGGTGGATGATCAAGGGGAAGCACAAGATGATCATGTGATGGAGGAAGATGCGCAACCGGCACCTCCAACCCAAGTTCGAGCGATGATTCAAAGGGATCATCCCGTCGACCAAATTCTGGGTGATATTAGCAAGGGAGTAACTACTCGATCTCGATTAGTTAATTTTTGTGAGCATTACTCCTTTGTCTCTTCTATTGAGCCTTTCAGGGTAGAGGAGGCCTTGCTAGATCCGGATTGGGTATTGGCCATGCAGGAGGAGCTCAACAACTTCAAGCGCAATGAAGTTTGGACACTGGTGCCTCGTCCGAAGCAAAATGTTGTGGGAACCAAGTGGGTATTCCGCAACAAACAGGACGAGCATGGGGTGGTGACGAGGAACAAGGCTCGACTTGTGGCAAAAGGTTATGCCCAAGTCGCAGGTTTGGACTTTGAGGAGACGTTTGCTCCTGTGGCTAGGCTAGAATCAATTCGTATTTTGCTAGCATATGCCGCTCACCATTCTTTCAGGTTGTACCAAATGGATGTGAAGAGCGCTTTCCTCAACGGGCCAATCAAGGAGGAGGTGTACGTGGAGCAACCCCCTGGCTTCGAGGATGAACGGTACCCCGACTATGTGTGTAAGCTCTCTAAGGCGCTCTATGGACTTAAGCAAGCCCCAAGAGCATGGTATGAATGCCTTAGAGACTTTTTAATTGCTAATGCTTTCAAGGTTGGGAAAGCCGATCCAACTCTTTTTACAAAGACATGTGATGGTGATTTGTTTGTGTGCCAAATTTATGTCGATGACATAATATTTGGTTCTACTAACCAAAAGTCTTGTGAAGAGTTTAGCAGGGTGATGACGCAGAAATTCGAGATGTCGATGATGGGCGAGTTGAACTACTTCCTTGGGTTCCAAGTGAAGCAACTCAAGGACGGCACCTTCATCTCCCAAACGAAGTACACGCAAGATCTGCTAAAGCGGTTTGGGATGAAGGACGCCAAGCCCGCAAAGACTCCGATGGGGACCGACGGACACACCGACCTCAACAAAGGAGGTAAGTCCGTTGATCAAAAAGCATACCGGTCAATGATAGGTTCTTTGTTTTACTTATGTGCTAGTAGACCGGATATTATGCTTAGCGTATGCATGTGTGCTAGATTTCAATCCGATCCTAAGGAGTGTCACTTAGTGGCGGTAAAGCGAATTCTTAGATATTTGGTTGCTACGCCTTGCTTCGGGCTCTGGTATCCAAAGGGGTCTACCTTTGACTTAGTTGGATACTGAGACTCCGACTATGCTGGATGTACGGTCGATAGGAAGAGTACATCGGGGACGTGCCAATTCTTAGGAAGGTCCCTGGTGTCATGGAACTCTAAGAAACAAACCTCCGTTGCCCTATCCACCGCTGAGGTCGAGTACGTTGCCGCAGGTCAGTGTTGCGCGCAACTACTTTGGATGAGGCAAACCCTCCGGGACTTTGGCTACAATCTGAGCAAAGTCCCCTTCCTATGTGACAATGAGAGTGCTATCCGCATGGCGGAGAATCCTGTTGAGCACAGCCGCACAAAGCACATAGACATCCGGCATCACTTTTTGAGAGACCACCAGCAAAAGGGAGATATCGAAGTGTTTCATGTTAGCACCGAGAACCAGCTAGCCGATATCTTTACCAAGCCTCTAGATGAGAAGACCTTTTGCAGGCTGCGTAGTGAGCTAAATGTCTTAGATTCGCGGAACTTGGATTGAATTATAGCATACATGTGTTTATGCCTTTAATCAGGTTCATTCTGCATTTTGTTGCTTATTGTGGTGCTCAAGTTGTACAAACACTCCCTGGACCTCACAAGTCCGTTGCAAAGTGATGCACATGTTTAGGGGGAGATGTGTTACAACTTGACCCTTTGAGACTAACCATTTGCTTGAGTTTGCTTGATTTAGTCTCGAAGGTGAATTGAAAGGGAAAGGTGAACTTGGACCATGCAAGACTTCCACTGCACTCCGATGAGAGGGTAACTTATTCCAAGTTCATCTCTATGATCTTATTGCCTTTGTACTCTTAATTGAAGATTTTGGTGAGGCAATGGGGTTAAAGGGCCAAGATCGATCCCGTTTTGGTTCTTGATGCCAAAGGGGGAGAAAATAAAGGCCAAAGAAATAAATGGATCAGCTGCCACTTGAGAGATTTTGAAAATAGTAGAATAGAGCTTTTTGCTGCCACTTGAGAGATTTTGAAAATAGTAGAATAGAGCTTTTTGTTTTAGCAAAATTCTTTTATTGTGTCTCTTGTCAAAAGTTGGCTTCTTGTGGGGAGAAGTGGTGATTATGGGAAATAGGGGGAGTTTTTGAAATCTTTGATCAATCTCTTTTGGAATAACTCTCTATATGCTTTAACATGTGTGTTTGACTTAGAGATAGAGATTTGAGTTTGATTTCAAAAACAAACCAAGTGGTGGCAAAGGATGATCCATATATGCCAAACATGAATCAAAATAAATTTAAGTGTTATTTGAAGTGGTTTTGCACTTGTTCTAGTTGCTTTATGTTGTGTTGGCATAAATCACCAAAAAGGGGGAGATTGAAAGGGAAATGTGCCCTTGGGCCATTTCTAAGTATTTTGGTGATTGAGTGCCAACTCAAGTGCTTAAAATGTGAATTTATGCAATGGATGAACAAAGTGCAAATCAAGAGCAAAGGTATGTTTCTAAGTCTTAGTACATTGGTTTTGTGTACTAATATACTTGTCTAAGTATTGGAAACAGGAAGAAAAAGAAAAGGAAAAAGGTGGCTGTGTACAGCCAAGGGGCTGTTTCGGTCTGGGGCACCGGACTGTCCGGTGGTGCACCGGACAGTGTCCGGTGCGCCAGGCTGCCTCGACCGAACAGGCCGCTCTCGGGAATTCGCCGACGGCGTACGGCTAAAATTCACCGGACTGTCCGGTGTGCACCGGACTGTCCGGTGAGCCAACGGTCGGCTAGGGCCAACGGTCGGCCGCGGATTCTGCGCGCGACACGTGGCCAAGCCAACGGTCGGAAGGGGGCACCGGACTGTCCGGTGTGCACCGGACATGTCCGGTGCGCCAACGGCTCCCAGATTAGTAACGGTCGACTGCGCTGTTTAAGGAAGGAAATCGGGCACCGGACAGTGTCCGGTGCGCCCGACGACAGAAGGCAAGATCAGACTTCCAGATTTGCTCTCAACGGCTCCTAGCTGCCTTGGGGCTATAAAAGGGACCCCTAGGCGCATGGAGGAGGATACCAAGCAACCTTAGAGCATTCTTGATCATCCACACTCAGTCTTTGCGCATTCGTTTGTCATTCTAAGTGATTCGAGCTCCGTTCTAGTGAGAACTTTGAGATAGTCTTTTTGAGCTCGATTCTTGGCCGTGTGTGTGCGCATTTTGCTGTGGATTTGTGTGTGTTGCTTCCCTCCCTTACTCCGTATTTCTTGTTGAATCTCAAGTGTAAGGGCGAGAGACTCCAAGTTGTGGAGATTCCTCGCAAATGGGAAATTGAAAGGAAAAGCATAACACTGTGGTATTCAAGTTGATCATTGGATCACTTGAGAGGAGTTGAGTGCAACTCTCGTCCGTTGGGACGCCACAACGTGGAGTAGGCAAGTTTTGTACTTGGCCGAACCACGGGATAAATCACTGTGTCTTCTCTGTGTTGAACTCCGTGTGATTATCCTATTGTGCAAGATCTTCTCTCTAGCCACTTGGCATTAACTGTGCTAACACTTAATCAAAGTTTTGTGGCTTAAGTTTTGAAGTTTACAGGATCACCTATTCACCCCCCCCTCTAGGTGCTCTCAGTAGCCCCCGGGCGCCTTCTGCAAGGGATCGACGAGGTCCAGACCCCATACAGCAAAGGGCCAGGTGATGGGTATCGTCTGCAGAGCCTGAGCGGGCAGGCGGGTCTGCTTCGCATAGAATTGGCACCCTTCGCAGGTGCGGACAATTCTAGTGGCGTCAGCCACCGCCGTTGGCCAGTAGAAGCCTTGCCGGAAAGCATTCCCGACAAGGGCTCGGGGTGCTGCATGATGGCCGCAAGCCCCCGAGTGTATTTCTTGCAGGAGTTCCTGACCTTCGGCGATGGAGATGCATCGCTGGAGGACGCCCGAGGGGCTGCGGTGGTAGAGCTCCCCCTCATCGCCCAGCAAGACGAACGACTTGGCGCGTCGAGCTACCCACCGAGCCTCGGCTTGGTCGAGGGGTAGCTCTCCCTGGTGGAGATATCGCAGGTACGGGGCCTGCCAATTTCGATCAGGCGTGGCCCCGCTCTGCTCTTCCTCGACGTGCAGCGCCTCGCCTTCGGGGGCCGAGGGTACCTCGGGCTGTGCCGAGGGTGCCTCGGGCTCGGGAGCGTCGTCGATCTTGATGGAAGGTTGATGCAGATCCCGGGAGAAGACGTCCGGGGGGACCGTCGTTCGCCCCGAGGCTATTTTAGCCAGCTCGTCTGCAGTCTCGTTGTAGCGCCGAGCGATGTGGTTGAGCTCGAGCCCGAAGAACTTGTCTTCCAGGCGTCGAACCTCATCGCAGTAGGCCTCCATCTTCGGGTCGCGGCAGTGGGAGTTCTTCATGACTTGGTCGATGACGAGCTACGAGTCACCGCGGGCGTCGAGGCGTCTGACCCCTAGCTCGATGGCGATCCGCAACCCGTTGACCAGAGCCTCGTACTCGGCCACATTGTTGGACGCCGGGAAATGGAGGCGGAGCACGTAGCGTAGGTGCTTCCCAAGGGGCGAGATGAAGAGCAGGCCCGCGCCGGCTCCCGTCTTCATCAGCGACCCGTCGAAAAACATGGTCTAGAGCTCCGGTTGGATCGGAGCCGTCGGCAGCTGGGTGTCGACCCATTCGGCCACGCAGTCTGCCAACACCTGGGACTTGATGGCCTTCCGAGGGGCGAACGAGATTGTCTCGCCCATGATTTCCACCGCCCACTTTGCGATCCTGCCCGAGGCTTCTCGGCACTGGATGATCTCCCCCAGGGGGAAGGATGACACCACAGTTACCGGATGAGACTCGAAGTAGTGTCGTAACTTCCGCCTTGTCAGGATCACAGCATACAGCAGCTTCTGAACTTGTGGGTAGCGGATCTTGGTTTCGGACAGTACTTCGCTGACGAAGTAGACTGGCCTCTGAACGGGCAATGCATGCCCTTCTTCTTGCCTCTCGACTACAATCGCGGCGCTAACCACCTGAGTGGTAGCGGCGACGTAGACTAAGAGGGCTTCTCCATCAGCTGGGAGCACCAAGACAGGCGCCTTTGTAAGGAGCGCCTTCAGGTTCCCGAGGGCTTCCTCGGCCTCAGGGGTCCAAGCGAAACACTCGGCCTTCCTTAAGAGGCGGTACAGAGGCAGACCTCTTTCGCCGAGGCGTGAGATGAAGCGGCTCAGGGCCGCAAGACATCCCATGACCCTCTGTACGCCTTTTAAGTCCTTGATGGGTCCCATGCCGGTGATGGCTGCGATCTCCTCCGGGTTGGCTTCGATGCCTCGCTCGGAGACGATGAACCCCAGGAGCATGCCTCGGGGCACCCCGAAGACACACTTCTCAGGATTGAGCTTGACTCCTTTCGCCTTGAGACATCGGAATGTCACTTCAAGGTCGGAGAGGAGGTCGGAAGCCTTCCTTGTCTTGACTACGATGTCATCGACGTAGGCCTCGACTGTGCGACCGATGTGTTCGCCGAACACATGGTTCATGCACCGCTGGTACGTCGCGCCCGCATTCCTCAAATCGAACGGCATGGTGACATAGCAGTACATGCCGAACGGCGTGATGAAAGAAGTCGCGAGCTGGTCGGACTCTTTCATCCGGAT